>NW_024884697.1:13016556-13337068 GCF_019232065.1 Centrocercus urophasianus
GCCTGAATTATTAAAAGTGGGTAATAATCTGAAGGCCGAATCAACCCAGGAATTTTCTTTGAAATGTCCCTGACCCGTGCCCCAGGAAGGCAGCACACCTCTCTGCGGGTAGGGTCGGGCCGGCATATAGGGCCTTCTGTTCCTTGCAGAAGGGAGTCGCCTACGACAATCACCCTCCTGTCCTTACGGGTAGAAGCAGTCTTGAGGGTCGGGGGCGACCGCTTCGCCTGAGGCAACCTCACGGGTGAACCTGTCTCCGCACTCTCACTCGTCCCCCCCTCGACTTCCAGGGCCTCAAACCTGTTACGCAGAGGCACCTGGGGAGCCGGGGATGGTCGGGATGGGGGATGCTCCCTCCGCCGAGCAGGTACCCGTTTCCACTCCTCCTCCCTTCTCAAATTGCTGTTAGGGGGAATAGAGGACAGGGGGCTTGCTGAAACGCTGTCAGCTGGCTGGTTCCCCTTTGCCAGGTGTTTGTAAGGTGGCAGGGGCTGATGTGCTCCGTGAGGAGCCTCGTCTGTGTGCCGAGAACCTGAGGTTGAGAGGGACTGACACCACCAGTCAATCTCCCTCTCACACTCTTTTATAGTCCTCAGCCTCTCCACTTCCTCCTTCAGGCTAATCACAAGGCTGAGCAAGTCATTCAATTGCTCACACCTTGTACAAGTGCTGCCTCCTTCATGTGACATTGCAAAGGCCAGGCTGTGGCACTCCTCACAGCCAGTGACCTGCACACTAGCATCTCGTGATGGTAACTCTGTCTGAGTCGCCACACACTTCATACCGTTGTTCTCCCCTCTATGCATGCACCAGACCTCAGTCTGGCTCTGGACCGTCTTCTTGGCTACTGCCTTCCTGCTGCGTGTGCTCGGGACCTCTGCATGGGTCTTCACAGTTTTTGTGTTTGAAGCCTTCTGCCGGGGTGCACCCATGGCAACCAGCAGGCTCACTAACTCAACAAGAAAGTCCTAAAGGGGTGCAAGTAATCAGCCCTGCCCTGCTGCCCCCTACCCTCACACTATTGCCGGGTTCGCTAAGTGCCCTGGCACTTACCACCAATAGCAATAACAAGACTCCTTGCAGGGGAGTGCAGACAGGGGTACCTTACAAAAGCACCACGTTAAGGCAGCCTAGGAGATAGCTGTACTACCTCCTCTGCTGTGCCTCAGGTGGGCACACCTGGTGGGCCCACTCGAGGGCCTTTTGTAGCAGCGACCAAGGGCCGCTTCCGGTTTGCGCCCGTTTAAATCTCCCGCCGTTACCCAGGCAACGCCCGCGCTGCGTCAGCTGCTCTCGCGAGAGTAGCCCGACTGAGAGCGGCGTCCGCACGGTTGTCGCGGGATCCTCGATGAGGAAAGCGATTAAATCCCCACGTACCTCGCTAAAAGTCGCGGCGGTTCTGCCAGAGACAGCTCCGAGCCGCGGACCTCGGCGATTAGTATTATTCCATCCCACTTGGTTCTGTAAAACATTGCAGGCAGGGCAAAAAGAAGCGACCTGGAATAGTTCTGTAGTCATTCAGTATGAATGTTTATTTTGCTTTCATGATCTTATCATGCGGTTGTTTTCAAGGGAAGCCAAGTAGACACAATAACCTCAAGATCCTGCCTCGTCCAAGACAACATTTATTCTGCAGAGTAGAACCCTATTTGGTTACTTCCTTTCCCAGAGAAATAATATCCCTGTGAAGAGCAGATAGAAAAAAAGAAGACTTAACATACATGAATACCTACAAAATCTCTAATTCATAAATGTCTCCTATGATGAAACCAAGTCTTTTTTTTTCCCTATCAACACTGCAATTGTCTATTTTTTAATGTCCACCACCATAGGTTTTTATCTTGTCACTGGCACTAGCATTATCTGAACAATTTTCTGAAAGCGTGGCTAAATAAAAAGCAATTTTCTTCTTTGTTATTAGAAAAACAGCTTGGATGAGCAAGCCTCACAAAAAAGTGTGGTGATGACACCGAGCTAATCTTGGGACAAGAAGATCCCTAACATAAGGCTGAACTGAAAATAAGAACCTTAGATGACAGGCAAAATTAATTAGCTCAAGTGCCTAAAACACAGCTTCCAAATTAACATTCTATCTTCTCTGGGCATGGGATTCACCATGTGTCCTGGTCTTCCCCAGACAGTGCAGTCCCAAGGAACTCAGCATCTGTTTCTTTACATAGTGCAAATCTGTCCATATGACCCAATGTTGCAGGGTTTTTACCTGTGTGGACTATCAATGTTCATCAATGAATTTCCCAAAATATATAAATGTATCTGGTCCTACACTATGTTTGACTATCAAAACTTCATGACGAGTTACTGCTAGGTAAGTAACAGTCTCGTCGTCACATTTCAGAAGTGCCAGTACCACGTTATCAGAATAGCCTTCCAAGGAAACTCTCCTCAGCTCAACTGCTCAGAAGCACCATACACAGGGAAGTCAAGCTCTGACCAATCCCTCACTTAATCTACATATAAAACGTATGCAGATATTAGAGAACAGCTGTGATTTCAATGTAATATCATATCTTTATGTCTTTTGTAGTAAAACTTTTACCATGTCCCACACACACACACAGACAGCATGACAAAATATAAAAAGAATTACATAGGTTGCTTAGCTAAAGGAACAGTCATGATTACTGACACATTCATAAATTCCAGGTATCACTTCAGTAGAATGGTCTGATGCTATGGCAAGCAGGAACTACCAGGAGCAATATTTTGAACAAAGACACAACGCTCCCCAGTCCTCAAAAAAATAAACATACATTAAGAGAAGAAGAGAGCACAAACTGAAATAACCAAACCTGCAAGCTTACAAACATTCACTGACTGGGAATATAAAAGTTATTGTGAAGGGGACTATGTGGAGCTAACTGTGGATCCCCACAGGGATGGACCCCCAGCAAGCTCCAAACAGTCCCCTTCCACAGGTTCCACAGGAATAAATTAAAAACAAAACAAAACACAAACAAAAAAAGCAGCTTCCAGAATGGTACTTTGAAGTAACTATGACTTGCACTTTGTATTAAGTAATTTTATTTGATAGTAGATTTACTATACTGGAAACTATTTCAGTTAATTTCCTACATGTACTTCACACAGCTGATTTTGTTTCTGTGAGTCAGCTTTTGCAATTTCCAGCACAGCACAGCTGTACAGGTCGCTTCAGACACCTGAAAAAACATCCCTCATAGCTTCTGCGAAGGTTTTTAATATGCTGCAAATGCACGCACACATATTCTGACAACAGTAACTCTTCGTGAGTCTGAAAATCCCTGGTCAGCTATTCACTTACATTATTTTCTCCTCACCTCTTGCTACAGTACATCTTACTGCTTCCTTCACGCAAGTTTTTCACTGTCAGTTTCTACCCCAAATGACAAGAACTACTTAAAGGTGAAGTGATTGAGGAAGGTTTTGTAAGCACTGCAGATATCAATTACAGGTAGACCTTAGTAGGCTCTTGCAGAAAACAAGCGTAAAAAAAAAAGTAAGTTAATCAGAAATTGCAACTCAATTTACAGAACTCAAAAAGGTAAGAAGTAAAAGAAACCAAGGCCACCCAAAATGACCTACAGAACAGTTAATAGCTTACTAAGACTTGTTAGAATTCTTGCTTCGCAGCACCACTTTGCTATTTTAATTGCAGGAAAAAAAATAACAAAAAACTAAAAGTAGAAATTAAATGCCAATTAATTCTAAAGTACTCTAAAAACACTATTTTATTTCACTTCCAAAAGTCCAGGCCTTGAAAAACTTAATTAGTATATCACAACTTCTAAAAATGAACCTACTTTGGAAAGCATATCCATTTGATCATTATCATCCCATCTGCCTTTTTCTCTGTTTATCTTTAAAATCCAAGCAATACATGAAAAGGTTAAATTGACAACGTAAAATCAAATACAGACTTTTTTCTAACAACCTTCCAGTTCTTATTTTAACCTTTGTGGTGCTCAGAGGAAGCATGAAGTTAAGATGTTGTATTTTTTTACTGAAGGCAAAGCTGACATAACAAGTTGGTTAGACACTAAAAAAAAAAAACAGATTTTAAGCCTTAAGAGGCAAAAATCCCAAAGGTAACTATTTAAATATGGCTAGCTTATCATATCTACCTTCTGTCAGCCCGTGTTTGGAATACACAACTTCCTGGTGTAGAAGGACTAGCTACTTTTAAGAGGAAAACAGCTAAAAACGTCATTGTTTCCTTCAGCTAGGCCAGGTTTTTGTTTCTTAGAGTAACAAGAAGGAAACAACAAGAAGCACTGCACAACAAAGGTTGAGAAAAGAAAGAAAATACAAAAACAGCAGCAATAAAATACTAGAAAGCAAAGAAACAAGATTTTTCAACACAGCTAAATAGCTTGCCAAAACACTTATTCTCAATAATAGTGTAATCAAAGCAACAGATGGCTAGGAGCTAATGGAACAGAAAGGCATCAGGAACTGTCGTAAAGAATTATCTCATGAAACATCAAGCTCTATTCCAAAGTTTGCCGTGCCTTAGGCTATCAACGTGACAGTAATTTGAGAGTAAGTATCCAGCACCTCTGAGGACAGATCAACTGGAGCAAGTAGACCATTACAATTAAAACATTTATCCTACAAGGCTGTATTTGTGCTCAGAAAGAGTATAAATTCAGAATATAAATCATGCAAAATGCTAAATCTAACAGTCTATAAGAGCATGGGGGTATCTGGGCCAAATCCAACTTCTTAAAATGCATCTCGCACCTTACACAACTTGGCCAATCTCTAAAGCCCTAAAGAAGCAGTAGGCAGTTAAACTGAAGATGAGGATTCACTACAGAAAGCCCAGTTACTGCTTTCTGACAAGGATTAGAGAGTAGCATCTCTCCTGCCCCAATGCAGCTTCAAGGTGCACCTGCTGACTGAAGTCCATAACTGAAGCACACAAGAACACGAAATCTCATTAGTACTTCTGATTTCTGGATAGCAGGTTGTGACCAGATGTTTTTTCTCACCCCAGAATATCATTATGCATGCGCTCACTCTGCTAACTGGTTGAAAAAAGCCATTACAAGCAACAGAAATCTTAGGTTTTACTTCTAATTCAATCTTAGCAGTTAAGATCAGGAATAAGAACTACAGAGAGCTGTAACTTGTTTGTTTTTCTCTGTTTACAAAAAAAAAAAAAACACAACAATTTCAGACAAAACACCCTTTAAATGGTATGTTCTAAATGATTTAAATACCTACCAAAACCATCTGGGTTTTCTTGTTCCCCTGTGAGTCTCCGCAACAAGATAATAATTGCCTATGCAAGTGACAGCATCTAATTTCTAGAATCAGCGTTACACATTGCCAATAGCTCTAAAGTGCCCTCAAATACGTTAAAAATGACACATTTTAGAAAGTTATTTTATTTCAAATTATTTTCCATTATTATGTGCATGTTTAAATGACTGGGGACAATACCTGCAGCAGCAAAGAAGGCAGATAAAAGGGGAGAAGAATAACAATAAAGTGCCTGATTCAATCAACACGGAGGACATAAGGAACTGCAGCACTTTGATACAAGACTTCCGCTTTCTGATGCAACATGCTTTTCAGTTCTGTATGCAATTTCAACATAACCCAACAATTTAAATATTTTGTTATCATAAGAACACCTCCAAATGTACAATTATGCAGAATTTCATGTGGTACTGAATAGCAGATCAATAACACAATGAAACACTCATTTTTCAGAGGAGACTGAGACAAAGAACAGGTTCCTAACCTGAGAAAAAAGGCAAAATGAATTATATTATCTTGTTTAGATGAGTATCATGGCTTTTCAATCAGATTTTTCACTCTGTTCTATGCAGATGTGGCTTATTAATGCCTCATACGTTCTTCTTGGATCACCTAATTGCATTACTTCTGAACCTGTTAACAATCAACAGTCAACAGCACAAACCACAAATAGAATTACAGTCTGGAAAAGGCATTTAACAGTAACATACTATCTTATCTGGAGAGAAAGAACCTTCGTGTAGCCACAGCTTTGAAGGGAGACAGATACTGTAAAGTACCAATTAAATAGACTGGGATGGATTATATGGAGACCCAACCAAAGCCTGGGTCAGTCACTGCTGGCAGAATTTCATACCCACTGTTTACCTAAGAGCACTTAAGCCAAACAGAAATCACTTCATTCAAAATGGTGTAAAACACTTGAATGGACAAGGACTTTGGAGGAAGAATACTTTATTTCAATGGTGATTACATTTGTCCTATAGTGTCTAAACCTCTGTAATTAAAGCACTGCAGCATCTGTGACAAAGAAGAACCTCTATGGTTCTCATTCCAGCCTTATCTACACTGTTTTCAATGAAATCTAATATTAGCTTGCCTTTCTTATTTGGAACAGCAGAAACAGCATTTCCTCATTTTGCAGCTCTGCCTTAGCCATTTCCCATTTCATTCTCCACCTCTCCTGTAGTCTTGTTCTTAAAACAGACCCTTCCATTCATATCTTTCTTGGCAGCTACCTTCAGTTCCTAAACTTACTTACTAGTTCCCATACTGACACACACTGTTACCTCAGTCTCCTCCACCCTCCCCTTAGAGCATATTTTATTTACAAAGCCTTTCACAGTTGAGCTGCTCATAGCAGTGGCCTATGCCTCTCTGCATATAAATGGCTGAATCAATTAGCATAATTGCATTAATTATCCTAAAAAGCATTAGAATCAGATACTTCCCTGTCCTTCTATAAATTAGCCAGCCTCAGTGCAGTTTCAGTTTAGCAAGGTGGTCAGAACTGACCCAGATGTAACGGTTGACATGCTTCCAGTCCACAGAAACCACCTAAACAGATGGACAACCAGAGCACAGCAGATTATGCGGCAGCCTCTAATTTAAAATCATTTCAGTCTGAGAAGAAAGCTGAACTCAATGTTATTAAACATTTCTCTGTTTTCATGACTGGTATTCTACGCGGAATAATTTTTTAGTGATCACAGATGACACTTACTAATTGGTATGAAACCAAACTAAGTGTTTCACATTTCAGAACTGCTAGTCTCAATGGGAAGATCTAAAACACAAGGTAATTTTTTCCTAACCCACACAATGCATAGCTACTAATTCCAGAAGATATGTAAAACCATCACAGCTAGCTAAATTCTTTGAAAAGCATTACCACGTTCTATGTTAATGTGTATTTAAAATGTCATCAACAATGGAAGATTACGTGTTAACATTTTGTCGGCAATTGGCCAAATTAATCAAGATGAACCTCCAGAAGGAAAAAAAAAAAAAAAAAAAGGACAATGAGTGAATTTAAAAATCACCCAGCTGATTCTCTTATAAAACTGTCACTAAACAGAACATAAAGATTTTGGCAAACAGCTCAGTGATGATTCATCACACAGTGAAGGGATATAAAACATTAATGACTTCTCAATTTTCACCTGATACTTTACCATAAAAAACAGTTAGGTAGAACTATTATGCCGATCAGATATATTTTCAGGAATATCCATTTATAGAAACTATTTATAAACCACTTTTTTGCACTGTCATAAAAACGGGAACAGAAATGATGAGATTAGCATCGCCACTGAATAACAAATCCTTACAAATAAACACCAGAAAGTGCAGGCTGTTTGTTGTGCTGCACTGGGAAGTACAGCGCAGTACTGGATAATGGAGTATTTTCAAGTCACAGATTTTCGGTCTAATTCTGCATTTATGAGTCACAAACACCTACAGGAAAAAAAAAGAAAAATAAAAAATAAAAAAAGAAGGAAAAAACCCAGACACATAATCTGTCAATCCATTTTGATTAACCACCTATCCAGGCTGGGAGCAGCGAAGAATTTACAAAATACTGCCCCACAGCTGGACATCAATTACATTAAGCTTACTAAATTACCCATACATAGGGCAAGTGCACAATGGCAAAGTGATATAAAGCTTTCTACATCACAGCTGAAAGCAAACAAAGTCCTCACAATCACATAATCTGTTTCTAAATTCAGTATATACATTTCAATAAATGCACACATCCATTAAAATCCGAAAAAATCAGAATCTCACAGCAGAAAGAGACAATCACTATGTCTGTTATTCTCAAGGCTTTATAATCTAGCAGTAAAAAAGTCAAAACGTGAAAATAGTATCTCCATTAATTTTACAAGAATGCCCACTTGCACAGAGATGAAACAGCTAGTTTACAATGACTTCTCCACTAACAAGCCTTTTTATTCTTTCTTTTTTCCTTAACAACCCTTTTAAGAAAAGCAGTATTTCTCTAATTTAATATATATATAAATATCAAGTTTCATTTACATATTCTCTATTTACTAAATATTGTTTTCCAATACTTCTAACTAGCAATGAATGTGACCAAGAAACATCACAAAATACACCCAGGAACTTGAATGATTAGAGGTAAATGAAATTCATTGGTATTTGCACTCACCGCATATTTTTGAGACTTCCCTTAGGACACTGTACTTATTTTAGTGATTAATCACTGGCATTCCAAACATTTATTATTTCTACTATCTTTCTAAATCACATTCATATCTGTGTTTCTACACTGTTATGGATCAGCATAGTGATGAAACAGTTCACAACTTTTAAAACACACGGTGAATGTAACAGGAAAAGAAAGTGAATCCACCAATCTCATAATTACTAGCAGCATCACATTCATGTCATTTTTTATCTTCTGCATTTTTTACTAAGAACTGTAAGAACAAATGCATTTGGTTTTCCTTTGTCAAAAGCACAGGGAACAAACATCAAATGACTTGGGATATTAGACAACTTTCACATTTATTTCATGTTTTCCATCTGGAAAATAAGGACAATCAATGATCCACAGAGACTTACGCTAAAGGTATACCTACTTAAATATTGCTGCACTCATCACCAATAACTTGTTTTGAGTTTTGAGTTTAATTATTTCAAAGAAGAGAAATGTCTGTCCACAATTTCTTGAGGCAAAAAAGAAAAAGCAGATGGAAACATTTACAAGTTATATTTGATAGTAATATGTCTAATCAACCAAAACCAATATTGCCAACACAGCATTGGAACAGATTCAGTAATTGGACATTTTTAGGAATCAGATCATAAACACGTTGCAAAATACGTAAACGCAAGGCCAAGCCCAGTAATGTATTTTCCCTTAGTGAAAAGCAAGAACGTGTATTTTCTTATCAGTACATCCCTTTACACTTCCTTTCTCTCCAACTCTGCCTCTTGAGCATCTGACAAATACTTTTAGTTTTTAGATGCTGAAGATTCTCTTTCATTTCAAACTGTTGTCGTGATAGGTTTCCATAGTGCTTCCCTGCAGCAATCATTGCTTCTGCCTTCTCTATTTCTATTTTAAAAAATAACTTCGAGTAGCAGAAAAGAAAGATTAAAAAAGATGCTTAAGTAAACTGCCTCTGCATTACATCCAGAATAGCAACAGAAAGGACGCAGTGTTGAAAAATGCTGTTTGTTCTCCCATGCTCCCAAGTTTAAAGTTACTGGAGAGAAGGCAAACTTATTTTTATAATCAGTTCCAACCACGTTAATTCTGTGGTAAGAAGTAATAGCCGTGCAGTTACTGAAAATTCAGTGAAACAGCAGTTTTTCTAATGGCTTCAATCTGTTTGTAAGTTATGGGGGGAAAAAAACGCAATTCACTGAGTAGAGTTTGGCCTCAGGAGCTTGTGATGTGACTACCAGCAAGTCACTGAGGCCTACATGCCCCAGATGAACTCCAGCTTCCCAGGTGCAAGGACACGCTGCCCCACATGGGCTACAGCTGTTCTTCTATTTGACTCACAAACCCTGTATGCCTTGGATTCACACCATCCCCATTTAAGGAGATTCAAGTTCTAAGCACAATTGAATTGTCTAATCTGCTCAAGTAAATTATAAGACCCCATAAGCTGGTAAAAAATGACAGAGGTGCCACAAGGACAAGGCATAGAACAGCATGCTACTCCCGTAGACCTGCTGGAGCTGCAGGGCAAGGCACTTTTTAAATACGAGAAACAGCTCAAAGCCCTTCAGGATTGGAATGACATTGGGTTTCACTCCCAACTCCCCAAAGATGTGGTCCAGGCCCAAAATACCAAACACAAGCACTTCCGTACTCAAGGCCTGAAATACTGAACACAATTCCTTCATTCCTTCCCTCTTTCCTTCCTCCTGTGTAGTTAAACAAGCAGCCATCTATGCCTAAAAGGCTCGGGTACTTAAGCTGAGGAAAGGTGTTTGCTTGGGAATGCCAGCAAGGCAATTTTTGTAAGAGCTACAAATGTGCCCACAGCAGGAAGGCCAGGTTATGTATGTAGATCTTTCTCTCTCCATCCCCATTTTTATTGCTGTAATGCTTACTGCCTGTGGCAAGACTTAAGAGCATTACAAATCTCTATGGGCCTCTGTTTTCCATCGCAAAACAGAAGTGTTGATACTTCATCTCTATTGCAAAGATACTCAAAGTAACACGGATAATGTATTAATTTAATCTGAATCAAACTCAGGAAAAGTTTTACTGGAAAGACAAATCTCTCAGATCAAAAACAGAAAATACAGAATACCAGGGAATAGCAACAATATTTTACTTAGCACATCTGGAAACAATGTGCAGTAAATATGAAACTTGGCACGGGGGATTTCTGGCAGATGCGAAAAGGTTTTTCTGACTCTGTACATGTTTTCCTTCTGCTTGAAACTTGATTAATGTACACGATCTAAAAACATGGTTTTTGGTTTATCCTGAACACAAAGAACTCATCTGACAGAATGTTACAGATTAGTAGTCTCTCTCAGTGAACTGATCCATTAAAACCATGCACACAGTTGCAACAGTTCACACAAGGACTAAACAACACAAAACAGCTGAGCACATCAGCTAAAAACTGTATTTTCTCTGCTTATACATCAGTAGATGAGGCCACACAGACTAACAAAATCAAACACACTAAAAGATCACGCATATTTTATCTTTCACAAGAAACAAATAATTTAGTTACTCTAACCAAAAACACATAGTCTGAATGATACACATAATAAGGTAGTTCTAGTTTTCTGGTATGTCAGATGACCTAAACTGAGATCAGAATGTCATTTAAACCACGTACTGCTGACAAGATAGCAGATGATTGAAATCCGTGCGATTTTTTTCGACAGAAGTCTAGAGGAATGTCCAGAAGGGGATCCTCAGTACATAATACTGTCCTTCTGTGTTCAAATGCATCACTGCTATGTCACACACATTATTAATAATGACACACTACGCAAGTTACGATCAAAAATGTACAATTGCTGCTTTAACAAAATGCCACTATCACCACTGGAGAAACAGTACATCTGGCAGAGCTGGGAGATCTGAGCAAGTTTTGATTAAAGGACATTATCTACTGTCCCCTTCAGCTTATTAATGTAGTATGATGTTGACTGTGTAACTTCAAGTGATTAAATTCTGAAATGCATATATATTTTTATGTATAAATTTATATTATTTGTATAAACTCTGGAGCTTCACCCAATCTACAGAAGTACTATGTCCATCTCCCTTCAATGGTAGTGTTACTCAGATTTTCAAAAAACAATCTCTGATATAGAAACTGAAACCCTGTGAAGTTTAATCTGATAGTTATCTTATGCAAAAATTATCTTCTCATAATTTGTGCTTAAATTTCTAAGACATAAGCTATAGTACACTCTTTTTTCCTAATTCTATTACCTTTACATATGCACTATACTGAGTGAGTGGGAGTGGTGAGTACAGCACAAATATTTTGAGTGAAATTCCAGACTAGATACCTTCAAATTACTGGTAGTGTCTTCGAAGAACATTACCCATCAAAATGCCAAGAAACTTTCTCTTTGAGTACACTTACAAAGCATTCCTTGGGCATGCACTGAGTCCCAGCAAGCCACAAACTTACACTCCTTGGCCCACTTGGGCTGTATTTCAACACTGTACTCAAACTGAAAAGCTTTAGCATGTATCAGCTAATAGCTTAATCAGTACCAAAACATGTGGTGAATACTTCTACTTGGGAAGACACGATTCAGGTTCAAATGTCTATAGCATCCATTGATAGAGAGGCTGCCTTTTCTCTGACATTGCTTTCTGGTTCCACAAGCTTGAATTCTTCCCTACTCTATTTAATAAGCATTCTACGTAACATGCATTTTATCAGTCTGACTAGCAATTAATTTTTGCTCCTCTGTGTCTCTGCTCAAGAAGTACAACACTTTGTCTTCCCAAAGTGTATAGAGGAAGCAAACCCAGAGCATATACGTGACCATTTCTTTCAGTGCCTCTGATAACTTGGATACAGATGAATCAGAAATAAGCTAAAAATATTGGTAATCATGGAAAAAAACTGCATAATACAGTCTTTCATGTTTTATCATTTCAGTGTAAGAGCTGGAAATAGTATTCCTCCCACACTAAAAAAATTGAAGATATGCAAAAATTCCCACATGCAACTTTATTATCTATTATTGAAATGGAAAAGTGACAACATTGGCAAAATTTTGCCATTTTTGGTAATAAAATAGGAAAGCAAATGAATTGGCTTCTGTCATGAATTTTCTAGTGAACAGCTGGGAAGGAGGAGGCAAACAGCAGTATCCCAAAAGCCAAACTGAAAAAGATGCTCCACAGATTGAGAAAAGGTAAAAAGAGCACCCATTTCTCTTTGGTTTGATATAAAAAAGGGCAAAACAAATAAAAAATAAATAAATCTGTAACCCATCAATAACAACATTGAAAGGTTACAGCTTATATTTATCTCTTAGCTTATAGCTTATATTTATCTCTTAACTTAGGTGAACAAACACTTCACAAGTCACTGTTATCATCACTATATTATCTATATCTCTACACAAAATATACGAGTCTTTGGAATGTTCTCATCCTACCCAATACTTTGTTTTCTATCTTCTGTCTTTTCTATTTCACTAAGCCAATGGCAAGCTTTGTGCTTCCTTTGACTCAAGCCTTCCTCCATCAGAAAATTAAAACATTACCACTGTGAGGAATTAAAAATCAAACTTGAGTCTGTCTCAACCTGAGCGTATAAAAATGGATGAGGAGTTATGTGCATCCATATAACGGATATAATTTAAATTAGTAGTTAATATTACAAACCTTCAACATGTAACATATATTAAAAAAAAAAAAAAAAACTAATTTACTAAAAACATGCACATAATTTATCTCACTAGTCCCATACTGGAATATAAACTCAGTGAAAGTTATTTTTAGATGAAGTTTATTATGGTAAAATGAACTGTGTGATTCAGCTGAACTTGAAAAATATCCTTGGCCATATTCAAAGAAACTTGAATACAGACTTTAGTAATTCAAATATTATTTCAAATAATATTTGAAAAATGTTATGTACTTAATATCATCTCAAAATATCTGCAGTTGCCTTGGAAATTAATTAGGATAGCAATTTAATCACTTATGTACTAAAAGCACTTACCAAATGGCAAATTCAGTATCAGTCTGTAACTGTTTTGTTATATGTAGACTCAGAGAACTTGGATTTTATACTTCAGTTAATTAACATCTTTTTTTCCTCAACTGGTTTTGCACAACTACTGTGTCTGCAATATACTGCAGCATACTGTTCTACAGTCTTAGCTTTATTTACTGTTGTTTTAAAATACAGTTAGCAACACACCCATCTAAGGGTATTATCAAAAATGTAATTAAAACTACATTTGTTTAACTAACAAAATGTGTAGCTGTTGCTTCTAAGTTAATTATGAAATTAATTATTTAAAAACATAATTACACACTCCACCATACAAATACTATTTCCCCTCTTGTTCTTTCAGCCAGCTCTATCCCCAGCACCTTCCCCTCTGACACCAGGGACTACTTACGTACTGAGCAGTAATAAAACACAGGATCCTGCAGGATCAATACTCTACTGACTCAAAGCCTGACCTTCACTAGCAATTCACCCAGGTCTCTGTCTGACCATCTCTGAAACAACAGTCAAAGGTTTCTGCAGTCTCCATGGTACTTTCCTGGATTACACCCTGTACTATAGATACCTGAAATAAAAGCTAGACACACATGAGAAAAGTTGTTAAAAGCTCCAGCTTCTTTTGCACTACTTGTTCATTCCCCTCTCTGAGATGCTGACACCTCTGATTTCTGGAGTCAAGGTAATTGTGACATGAGAGAGATGCCTATCTTTGTAACTGTTCATTTCTGGTGTAATTTTTCTAATAAAAACCACCTACTATTTTAATAAACATTTTCCACCTGAAATAATATTATTCTAGGGAAATGGCTATTAATGATCAATGCTATTATTTCTGCTCTGACTCTCTTGATCAAATATGACCCCATTCCAGAACCTTTAAAAAGATAAAGGAAATACATATATTTGGTGCTACTTACAAAATTTTTCATGGGGTTTTCATTCTGTCCAGAATCAAAAACGGTAGGAGGTTTGTGGTCAGTGGCTGTATGGAGGAGTTATTGGTGGAGAAGCCACAGTGGAGGCCAGTCATAAGTTGTCCCCCAGGCGTCCATCTTGAGACCAGCACACCTCAACATCTTCATCAGCAACACAGACAGTGGGATCAAGTGTGACAATGACACCAAGCTGAGTGGTGTGGTTGATAAAATGCAGGAAGGAATGCCATCCAAAAGCACCTTAACAAGCTCAAAAAGTGGGTCCACAAGAATCTAATGAGATGCAACACGGCCATGTGTAAGGTTCTGCACTTGGATCATGACAATTTCAGATATGTGTACAGACTAAGAGAACAATGCATTGAGAAGGCTGTGCAGAAGGCTTTGAGGTTCTGGTGGATGAAAAGCTTGATGCAAGCCAGCAGTATGGGCTTGCAGTCCAGAACCAACTGTATCCCATGCATCAAAAGAGGGTCCAGCAGTGTAAAGGATATGATTGACCTCCCCTGCTCTGCCCATGTGATGGTCCATCTGGAGTAATATATCCAGGTTTGGGACCCACAGCACAAGAAAGATGCAGAACTGTAGGAGAGAATTCATGAAGATGATCAGAAGGCTGGAGCACATCTTTTATGAAGAAGGGTCATTTTCAGTCTTGAGAAGACTCCAATGAGAGTCTTCCACTGCTCCCTTTCAGTATTTGAAGGCAGATTATAAACAGGAGGGAGATTGACATTTTACAAGGTCTGATAGTGATAAGACAAGGGAGAATGGTTTTAATATAAAAGAATTAGATCAGATATTAGTAGCAAATTTTTTAGTTAGAGAATGGTGAGGGACAGGAATAGGCTGTCCAGAGAAGCTATGGATGTCCAGTTCTTGGAGGTGGCCAAGGCCAGGCTGGATGGGGTACTGGGCAGACTGATCTGGTGGTAGGTTACCCTGCCCACAGCAGAGGGTTGGAACTAGATGATCTTGAAGACCCCTTCTAGCCCAAGCCATTCTATGATTGTATGGGGAGAAAAAAAATATATTCCAATTTCCTCAAGTAAAGTTTTTCAAACAATAAAAACAACAAAGCTCTAGGAAAAGCATAAAGAGGTATTTCCATTCAGATGTAAGACTCTGGAGATTTTGTTTCTTTAAGCCTATTTCAAGCAAGTAGCGATAACGTTCACAACAGTGCAGTAAAATCTCATGCTGTTAGATCTACCCAGAGGAAAAAAAAAGTTGTAGTTATTATAAAATCAAATAAGCTACTTACAGACATAGCTGGCTACCCAGTGTATCAGTAATGGTGTTTTGGAGTCCCACTGACAAATACCTTGCTCCATTAATCACCATCATGTCACAGTGGCCAAGTTCAACAGAGGTCAAAGTAGCTCTTCCCATAAAATTAAGGTAACTGAGGAAGGACGTTTACAGGTTTTACAAAGTACCCACAGTTTAAATACACAGGTAGATAGAATATGGAAGATGTAGAAACAGGAGCAGGATATTCAAAATTTCAACTACAGGAGATACCAATGGCTCTTTTGAGATCCAAGAGATGTTAGGTACTTTTTTTTTGTGAGGCTGAACACTATTAGAACACTCAGATGATGACAACTGTGAAAACTCAGCTGTCAGAAACAGGCAGCAAGAACACTCTCAATAAAAGCTTTAAGTTGAATGGTCAGTCTGCTTCTTTACCACACTTTTTTCCACACTTTCATACTGCTTATAACCCCCCGGATTACATTAATTATCTTATTTAAAATAAAAAAAAAAAAAAGCAAAAAGCACTACTTTTCTCACCTGTGTAATCACTGTACACTTTTCCTGAATGCATTCTCAACAGGTAGCAGGATGTATTTACAGTAATTCTGTATGGTGACATGTTGCTGACAGTTACAAGGCCGGATCAAGACAAGTAACATAAAGTTACATCACGAAATTAAATAAAAGCTATGTGCTTTAATCCTTGGAAATCAAAATTGGTGTTTTTTCCACTGAGGAGCCTAACATAACTAAATTCACTACAACCACAAATTAGGTTCAACTATACCTCCAAGCCATTTTTGACACCTCCTTTGCTTGCTCTCTCTCCTTGTTCAGTTTTAGTAATAGTCAACTACCCAGACAAAAATAACAACTTCTAATTATTCCAGAGAAAATTAAAGGCAAGTGAAAATACAAGACTAATTCTACAGTCCTTTCTTATTTGCTAAGGAACATTTCATGAAAGATAATAGATTCTAAAGAGAGTGCACAATGAAATACTTCTGAAGGCCATGTAAAAACCACACATTTCTGTAAGTCTTCAGGTGTAAAGAACAAAAATGTAAAAAGGAGTGCTGTAGATGTAATGGCTCTTTTTGGCTTTCAAGTGTGTGTTCTTGTGAAGCTATGGATTCTATAAATCTTCTCTTGCTGCTCTTGAGAAAATATGCACTTCCGTTTTGCTTTCAGTATCCCTGTACTACGTGCAGGTCTGTGGTAGAACAACAATTACATTAATTCACAAACATGGAATTCCCTGCCTACATCAGATTCTCCAAAAGACAAATGGTCTCTGAGATTCTTACCAAACATCAGATAAATATCAAGAATAAAGGATGAGATGCCATTTCCCTCTCAAGCCATAGAGAACATTCACTCTAATGGCAGACTATTCATTGGACAGGATTATTTCTTGAAGTTCAACAGGGTTACACTTTGTAGAATTTCACCTTACTCTTCCTCCAAGCTGCTTGCAAGGGCATATTTCACCCTGCTAGTGCTTTGACATAATGATGATGGCTCTGATTATGGCACATCTCAAGGTTAAATGCTCCAGCTTGAAACAACATAAAGCTGCGAAGGTCAGATAAGATGATCTAAGTCTTTCCTGATGGGGATCTATTGCACTGTCATAAGCAAACTGAACCATTTTAATTGTTCTATTAGCAGCAATTACTAGAAGTTGTGAATCAAATAATTATGATCTGGAAGAAACAATCTTTATGTAAGAATACTTCTCTGAAGTCGCACATAGCCAAGTAACAAATATACACTTATTTTTTTATTTTTTTTTCAGAATTCTAGAGGGAAAGCTTTACACACACACGAAAAAAAACAACAAATCAACCATTTAATAGTATGGTCAACCACATCCCATTGAAAGGTTTTCTAGTGAACAGTGCTTTCAGACAACTAGCTCTTCAGGTTTTTCAGAGGTGTAAATATATGGGATATTCATAAATCCCTAACATTTCTTAAATAAAAAACATTTCATTAGAACTTTCCAACTCCAGTAAAATAGTATCAGATTAAGTGAGACAAGTTCTGAATATATTCTAAATACAATAAGTTTACTGAAAAACAACTATTGATAGTTATTTACAGCAAAATGTGAAGTCAATCTAAATCATGGAATATCTTCAGTGAACAAACAATGAGAAGGTCAGGACAGGCAGAGCTGGTTTAGAAGCCATTCAAAACAAGCAAACTGTAGAAACATTTTCAGCCTTTTAAAACCCCATAGCAATTTGCCTTATAACATCTTCTATGCAGAAAAACCTAAGTAGCTTCGAGCCAAAGAAACAACTACACACAGTGTAACTTTGCAAGTTGTAAGGTGCTCATTAAGCGCGTAAGAGCTTCTTAGTGACACTACATCACTTAAGCCTCTACCTTAAGAAAGCCACCACCACACTGTAACCATCTGTAATCATCTGTAATTATCCATAGTTTTCTAGCCAACTCAGGTACATTTCTGACCTTCTTGAGATATTCTAGACCCATATTTTGATTTACAAACGAGTCACAACTCTACATGTCTCTATCTATTGACTAAGCCTGGAGAAAAAGAGAACGTGTCATCCTTCACATTCTCAGGACAGCAACTGTGGCTCTCCTGTTTGCAATGTGCAAGACGCTATTTGCAACATTTGCAATACGTTTCCCTGTTCCAAATGGGCGGTTGTTACTTAAGCCTTATGTATTTCAGTTATTTTTTAGCCACCTGATCTCTAGCACACTTCAAGTCTAGAGCATCCACTTACTTAATATCTTTCTGAACAGAAATTCACTATTATAGTAAATTGGGCTTATTTTATTTTTGAATTAAATCTTGGTCTGTGATCCTTTTTCCTGCACAGGCATCTGTCAGCAAAACACACAGAGGAGCTAGACTTTGTGTTCAGCCCAGTGAGTTCAAAAGGAAGGTCACGGAAAAAAGAAATGTTTTATTTTGAAAAGATGACATAAGCAATCTGCAATGCATTACAAAAATGAACCTATCCTTCCAGAATGACAGATTATGACTTCTTATTTTTTTGGCAAACTCCAGACATACTATGGCAAGGACTTCTATGACTTGGCAGCAACAACAACAAAAATCTTCCATTTGCCTTACTGATTTGTTCTGAGCACCAAATCCCTGTTCATTATCTTCATTTGCTGACAAAGTACTTAAGGCAGCACTACAGAAATTATGGCTTCTTACCGCTCATTTGAACTTGCTAAACCATTACATTGGGGAAAATGCTAGTGCCTGTATGTAAATATCTCAAGAATTATATAAATACTCTTTAAACTTCTAAGGGATTAAAGGATGATCTGATAACGTAAGAATAAATCCTAAAATATATCAGTTTCTTCTCTAGGCCTCTGTGCTGCAGGGTCCTATGCATTCATACAAAATCGGCAATAAGAACTCAAAGATGAAATGCAATCCTGATCCAGTGTGGTAAAACGAGCTGTCTCTCTAACATTAGCCTCTGCAGACATCCATGTAAGGTATCATCATCTATTCTGCTGTGATGATCATGACTGAACAGTTCTTGTATTAAAGGATCATGCTTTGGCTCAAGCATCAGCAGAGTGCTGAATTTCATCAGTAGGCATCAAGATAACTCCAAAGAGATGGAATTCAAACATGGTTTCATACTCCAAAACAACATGTTTTTCATTCAGAGAAGCTGAATACAGCACTTTCAATACTCAGTTTTGTTTTACACGCTGAAAGTCTTTGCTCTGCATTTAGAAGTGCTCAACAGGCTAGAATAAACAAAGAAACAAACAAAAGCCCAATTAAACAGCTGGACTTTGAGTGAACAAAATCGAATTTGCATTTGCCCGGAGTCAGCTGCATTCTCTTACACAGCTACAGACACTTCATTCAAGGTCAAGTAGTCCATCTTAACAAAAACAAACATGTGTTACAGATCTTTAACTCCTGAAAAATTTTTTTTCTTCAAAGAACGAAACAGATACGTTCAAGCTGATGTTCAGAACAGGACTAAAAGCAGGTTGTATCTACACAGATTTCCCTATAATTCTTCACAACTCCTCTGAACTTTGTGGAATTGCTGTAACATTTAATGTTGTTTCCTTTTCATTAAAACTTTAGATCAGAGACTTCATACAACTTACTTTGGGAATAAATACCGCTTGATGAAGGGCATAATAATGTCCAGGTTCATCTCACTTGCCTTTTAAAGGAGTAAGAGGCAAGAAAACTTCATTAAAAGGGCATTACTTTTTCAGGGACCTGTACTGACATAAAACAAATAGGTATAATCAGGTTCCAATGGATTCCTAAAAGGAAACATTTGGGCTAATAACAGCTATTTCCTGGGACAATGTCACCTCGGTGAGCAGCATGAAATCATTTATGCCATACACAGGCAGAGAACTGAAGTTAACGGTAGCAGTCAGCAAATAAGGATCCAATTTATATATATACATTAGTTAAACTGTCTTTTAACACTTGTTTTTCATAAGAATATCTCTTAAGGAACTCAAGACTTCTCTGTTTATCGGAGCTTATTAAGTTCCCTTGCATAAGCAATAGTCGTAATGTGAAGTTGCATGGTATAACTGGTATTAAATTTCTAGCCTTGAAAATATAACAAAACTACTGCATTACAGCATGTCATGGTTTCAGCCAAAACAGCATTAACAGCACACTAATGTTTGTTAAACGATTATTTTACTCAAAAACTTGTATAAGCTACTAACCCAGAAGTAATTCACCTTCTAACAAAACCTATTATTTCCCTCCAATCCAGCAAGCTGCCATATAGAAATACGCCTGCACAATGCTCTACATGTTATCAGTGCCTGTGAAACAGCTCGTAAACACAGAAATGCTGTTTAACTCCTTGTTTGAAAAAAGTAAATGGTAGCATATACAAGAATTAGCCATTTTTCATCGGAAGTTTCTTACAAAAATAATGGCAATGTAATTCTTGTTATTCTCTGTACTTTTGGAGTTCTGTAACATACTGAGAAAGCAATAGTGATGGCATGTGGCTGTTACGACTGAGTGTACGTTCATTTTTTAAAGCCAACTGCAGAAATAATTAACCATGGCTCCTTCAGTTAATCTCTTTAAGTTAATCTCCTTACCTGAAGCAGCATTGGTAGCAGCAAGTATATACAGCACACTCATGATTTTACACAAATACGAGTGTGACACAATGTTGTGGGCTAAAAGGAATAAAGTTTTGTAAGAGTTTGTGAGATACAGAGAAATCTTCAGAGATGTCTGAGACTTTCAATGGAATTACTGTGTGTAAATGACACACATTAACAATCTTGAAATTTGAAATGTCACTGTTTCAATGATGCTCCACAGAAACAACTTCATAGGTTCCAGTGTTAGTATTTAATAACTCAACTTTCTTACTGTTAATCTGTGACTGTTGTGAGAAACATCTCCTAGAATTCCTTTGGCAAGGCACTGGCACAGTCTGCCCGAGGGGGTGGTGGAGTTGCCATCCCTGGAGGAGCTCAAGAAACGAGCAAATGTGGCACTGGGAGATGTGCTTCAGTGGATTTGCTGGTGATGGGCTGATGATTGGAGTAGATGATCCTAATGAACCTTAACAATTCTATGAGGTTTCCTACAGATCTGAAACTCTGTTGGACAAGCTATTTTATAACCTGGTTGGAAAATGCAACAAAACCAAAAAAAGACAGCATTTCTCCTTAGAGAAGCGCATAATTTTTCACAAAATTGTCCTAAGGTAAGTATTCCTGTATTTGTTTCCTGGCACCACTGAGAAATGTAACCAGCATATGCTGTTAACTTCATAAGCCGAAAGTTCAAAATTTCAGAACTAATTATAAATCTGCAACAGTAATTTAGTCTCCTGTTCCTGCTGTTGGTAGTGTTCTGAGATGCCGTTTGATTTAATGATCAGGTTACTTTTTCACCAGGTAACTCACCACTGAATGAGAGGAGTTTTTGTACTATATTCCCGATCGGGTTAAAGGTTGATCTACATCAGTATTTTGTCTCCTCTAATGGATCCGTAAGTAATTAAAGAACCACATTCAGTCAGAAGTTTTCTATCTGGACTCTTTTCCATCAAAAATGCATACATGATTACTTTGGGGGGATTATGTTGTATCTGATTTTTTTAATAGTCTTTTTCATGAAAGAAAGGTAACAAAGCCTCCATTTCAAACTCTTCATATCCATTCTTAGTGTTAATGGAATATGAAAAAGAGTCTGATCAATCCAGACATCTAGAGGGATTCTGGCAAACCTTATGGATAAAATTCACCCCGTCCCCAACATAGTACAGTCTACCAAAGTAGAATAAAACAGGATTACAAGAAATAGTGAGACAGGTTGAAGACATATAAATGTTGGCCAGTTTCATAAAAGCTGGAAAGTCTAATGGATTCAATTTTCTTTCTTGTGGTAACAGTGATTGTTTTAGATAATTACATATACTTTTCTTGTTCAACTGACACTTTTTTTATACTCCTGAACTTTCTTGTGCTCATTTTTCTGAAATCTTTCAGAATCCTATTACTGAGACAGTGATTAGTACAGTTATGTTTAGTACGGAATATGGCCATATTCTCAATTTACATAATTACGTGAATATCTTCTACATAGTTTCTTTGGAAAAGCAGATGCATTTCAGACAACATCAAAAGCAGTGAGTCAAAAGGAAGACAAGAAAAGAAAGCATCTTCTCAGCAACATTTCTGATGTATTTAATTGTTCCCTTGACTGGTGGGATCAGCGATACTTGGATTTTTTTGTTAGCTCCGTGCTTATGGTAAGGAATGTCTTACTGCTTATCATTTCTTTAAATAATAACCCTTAACATCTTTAATCTCCATTATTTCTATTGCATTCATCCCTGTAATATGTATAAATTTGGTAGGGATGCATACACGCTCTAAAAATCCAATCTCAGTTACAATTAGTGGGAAATCAGCTTTCTAAAATAGTTCAACAGAGTCATAGCTATAAGTGGAGATAAATTTTGCTAACTTTAGATCAAGAAACTGAATACTCAAACGCAAAGATTTTTAAGTCAAAGACTCAAACTATTCTGGAAAGTAAAGTCAGAGCACCAGGAAAACAATACCAGTTGCTCATCCCTCTTTTATACAATTTCAGAACCTTTAGAGTTGGAAGGACCTCTGAAGGTCATCCAGTCCAACTCCTCTGCAACGAACAGGAACATGCATAGTCACATCAGGTTGCCCGAGGCGTTATCCAAGCCTCACCTGGAAGGTCTCCACGGACGAGGCATCAACCACAACTCTAGGTAATCTGTGCCTGTCCCTCACCACTCTCACCATAAAAGGTTTTTTCCTTATATCTGCCCTATTTGAGCTTGAATCTACTCTCTTTGAACGTGACTGTAAGCAAAAATCTGTATAAAAATGTTGACCTTAATTAACTAAAACGTTGATTATAAAATCTTTCTTTCTAGAAAATGAAAAACAAAACAACAACAACAACAACAAAAAAAAATCCCAAAACACAACAGTCAAGCAATAAAGGTGACTTAAACAATACAAGGCTTATATCACTTTATAAGAACATGGGAATCATTATCCAGCAACAGTTTGCTATCCAGTCTTCAAAGTAGTGAGTTTTGCAGAAATCAAAAATAAAAAGCCTCTAATAAATTATGGCTATATCCCACGAGATAATGTGATGCTCTTTCAGAATTCATATGCTTCCAATTTAATGGTTGGTCAGAAACTTAAAAACTCCAAATGTGTGATTATTTTTGTTTTTTAATTTCAGAGTAGACAGTTCCATTCTAGAACCTAATTTGAGTACCAGAGAACCAACTACACTAGCCCAGAGAAATGTCAGTCCTCATCTTAGGGGTAGATACCCACCTTACAAAGTCTACTTCAACTTCCGCATTGTCTAAAGCTTATTTTCTTTAATCCATCTGATATAGAGAAGTTGTAAATACAGAAGTATTAATTCTGTTCTTAAAATAACTGTCGGCAACGAGGGATGAAGAAAGAGAAGATAGCTCACTGACGCATTGCAAAATATGATAAGGAGTGTTCCACTATTGTTCTCCATGAATGATATAAGTTGTAAATGTTTTCATTATCCAAGCTGCAGTACTTTAAGAACACAATTTACACTTAGTCATTGCAAGTCTATTAATTAAACTATGTTTTTCTAATTTCATCCAGAAAGTACCTTAATTGCCAATATACTTGAACGAATTTCCAGAAACTTGAGTTGAAATCCAAACAAGACATTAAGGAGCGTAAAGTTCTCATAAAACCAAGTCATTAGCACTATCAGTATTCTGAAATTAGCCTCTCATATATTACATTTCTGTTCCTAAAAACTAAACCACCAAAGAGCACTGTAATATTATATAGTCTGATTGCCATAAAGTAATAACTTATTTACATTTGACTGCACAGCTAAATTACCTTTTGATATGCACAAGGAAATGTTAATATGGTGCTAAATAATAGCCGAGATGGCTTTGTCAAAACCAAATCATGCCAAACCAAAGTAATCTATTTCTGAGACAGAGTAATGCAACTTTGAATAAGAGATGGATAATACGTTTTGACTGGGAGCACAGCTGACACTATTTTACATGACTTTCTCATAAGCAAGCCAAGAAAACACGGTCCAGATTGAACTGTCATAAGATGGACATAAAGAACCAGGTTACAATTATAAAGACAAGTAACAGGCATTGGACCACTGTTTTTAATTAAAGAAGCATCTTCGTTGCTTTTTTTCTCACTTAGGGACTTAAAAGCAGCAGGAGATTATTAAAATGTGCAGATGACAATAAGCCACAATGATACACTTCTCAAACTGGACAGGCCTAGAATTCAAAAAACACAGGCATTACAATCTGTTTAAACTGAAATGACACAGTAAGGTATGTAGAATGTGAATTCCACTCATATCAACATGAGATCTTTCTGGTACGGGTGTGCATATTTTTTAAAGTCTGTCTTGTATTAAAAACATTAATGCAGTGCTTATCAGTAGTTGTTACAGTAGTAAGTTGGTAAATAAAAAAGGCCTACAAGAAGGAAGGAGAATGGAAATGGGACATCCTGAACTGTACACTGAAACAGAAATTAGTTTTGCCATCCTTACTCTGAACTGTCAGTGCCAAGGTAAAACACTTCCACATATGTATAAAAAACTGAAAGGGTTACTGACAATGAGTCTTGACTAAAGTGGTGTTAGGAAAACTACTGCAATTACAACTTGCTTCCTCATTCATTATTAAAATTCAGCTGCCATCCCCTCTGTATTTTCCCTTGTTGAACAATGCATAAATGTGAACTTAACTAACATGAAATATAAATAAGGCCACAATGAGTTATGGAAAACAAAGATGCTAGCACACCTTATAGAAACTGAAATGCATAATACCATTATACAGGAAAACGTCACAGTGTTTTAGAACATTTAGTACTTCTACCTGGGGCATAGAGTATTTAGTAGTATAATTTCCAAAGGAAAAGAAAAGGGGAATTAATTGCTTGTTCATAAAAAATTTATATAGATATGATAGAAATAGTCTTTAAAGAAGTTTAGTGTGCAAGAGTAATTATATCCAGGCACAGTTATGTGTCAAGATGCAGGATTAAGTTCCTGCTCAACATGCAACTACCAATGCATAATGTATGAGGTAATTTGAGAGTAGGGAAAAGACTTCAGCTGTACAAGAAAGAACTACTCTAAGAACTACTTTTTAGTTAAAGCTAATAATCTAACTCTTTTTTAAAGTTCTTATCATTTGTTTTAGAGTTACAAGAAAAGATCTACAAACAGAAGTAAAATCTATACTAAAGATTTTCTTCTCTGATGATAAAATCCCAAAGATATTCCCTACAATTATGGAATTTCTAAACTGAACAGAGTCATTCCAAATTACGCACAGAGTTGATTATAAACAAATTTGCATTTTAAAATAATATGCACAAGAAAACAGTTTTCAGATGTTCATACACTTGAGTGTCATTTCCATGATTCACTTTACATTTGCAGTAGATTTCCTGTGTCAACCACCTTAGACCAAAGACTACTTTATTTACATGGCTATGATGTGGTTTCTTGCACTAAGTTTTTCAAAGTCAAGACTGCTCAATATTGAAGAGTTGACCATTCATCAAACCCCTGCTTTAAAATGTAATTTGCAACTTAAAATATTCATTCTGTTTCATACCTTACAGTTCAGATTCTAATGAATTGAAGTCTGAGTCTAGCACTGAGTCAGATTGCAAGAGCAGGAGATTTCTTAGCTCAGCATAAAAATCTAAAAATTCATTAATTTTACTATTGCTTTAAGTTACATAAGAATTTATGAAGCACTGAAATAACCTAAGCTTGATATGGTGATGCCTTCCCACCACCCTGTACAGAAGATATGGTCAGAGGGCCTTCAGGAAGAGTGCTATTTGGCACTAAGAAGAAAAATAGCACTGATCGTGAGACAGATTTAGTTGATTCAAAGGTGTGGTGGAAGTGTTGCTGCCTGGGGAAATTAAAGGGAGTGAATTTTCCAAATACACAGAAGAATGGCCACTAACACCACAGAAACAGAAAATGTTTTCTGTTGTGCAAGGATTGCTTGTATTTACTTGTACAGCATTTTGTAAAGCAAATTCCTAGTTAAAATTTTAAAAGGAGATAAAACAAGAATCATGTAGAAAGGAGAACAGAATGAAAAAAGCTCATGCATTAAGTTCTCCTTAGGCAGAAAAAAAATCTGCAGCAAAAAGCAACTGAGCGACAGTAATTTCATACCAAGATTTTCTACTGGGTGATGCATCAGTGCTTCAGGAATACAACTTTATATATGCAGTAACAGAAAAAAGCTATAATAAATAAATACTGACCTAGATCTGATTTCAGGAAAATACTTCATCTAACATTAATAATAAAGAACAAGGTGGCTTAAGGTTTCTTGAAATAAATTCAGGCATATACAGTAATAAATGCAAGAATAGCATTAAGAACCCTCTATTTTTTATTATTTTTATTATTATTTTTTTTTTACAATACCAATTTCATATTGCAAGATATCTGAATTTTGGGGAGGACAAGAAACCAGAAAGGCTTCATAACAACAATCTCAGGGGAACAGTAAAACCTGCAGTGCAGGAGAACATATGGCACCCTCCCATCTTCCTCGCTAGTAACTCCTACTCCAGCACACATTCCTCCCCAAATGAATATACATTTTAGCTTTGCTCACATACAGTGCTCAAGGAGGGAGGGGGAAAGACCGATTGCAGTTCATTCTCCTTCTTCCTCCCTCTTGCAGAAAAAGAGTTACATGAAAACATGCACCCTCTGAGCTCTGGGGAGGGAAGATGCATCAGCATCCAATAGCCTTTGTTAAATGAATACTTTACAATCAGGAAGATGAAACAAAAATACCAACATGCTGCCCACCTCGCCTGCAGCGTGGGCAAACACTCCCATGCTCACATTCTCTGAGACTAATAGAAGCAGCAGCAGGGGTGTGTGATTTGGCACAGTTTGGCAACCAGGCTGCAAAGGATAAGCTTTAGCATGAGCTAATTTTTGCTAGATAAAGCAAATACTATCATGGCTATCTTTGCAACCCTTTTATCGCTGCAATACTGTAGCAACACTTCTTAAAATGGGGGCTTCCTTAATGCACGCTCCCCTACTTTCCAAGTAGCCTTGTGCTCCCAACAGCGTTCACCAAGGAATTCCTCGTTCCTTGTCGAGCCATGAAGCCTTCCCTTTCGGAAAGCAGGCCACATATGGGGCAAAACTGTACATCCAAAAATGAACCAGGTGAACCTGCAAAGACCCACACAGTTGGATCTCCAGCTTGAACACTTCAAAAATTGCAGGGCTGCTGTTTAAGTAGCAGGAACGCTGGATCTGCCTTGGGATTTAAGTGGAGTGTAGAAACGTAAGATAGAAATTAAGCTTTATCAGTTTAAAAAATAACACAAACTTATGAACATTCATCAAACCCCAAAAGCAAAAACAATCTATTCCTTTTTTGTTGTTTTTATAGCATAAATGTTAATTTTATACCACTCATTGCAGCTGTCTGAATATATATACATTTTCAGACTAGAAAACACAAAAGAGTACCTTGCCAGAAGAAAAATAGCAAAGGAAAAAAAGGACAGCAAAAACAGTGACAGGGAAAGTCATTAAAAGAGATCATGGCACAAACATGTTTGGAATATCAGACATAGTTCTCAGTTATTCAAAGCTTTTGATAAAAACAGACTCGTATGTGGACTATTTTCAGTTAACTATCTATAGCAGACACGTTTGCAACACTATTATTATTTATTTAAGTTAATTCAATCTCTTCCAAAAAAAAATTTAAGATAGGAAGAAAAAAGAAAAAGCAACAACAATTCCCAATTAGTTATTAGAATTTCAGCCAAAAAACATCATAAACACTTGCACGACCGTGTGCACCACATTCATATCACATGAATTATTTAAGTTGTATTAAATATGCATGTCTGTATCCAAGCAGGTTTTTCTTGAAAACTCCAGTCTTCAGCTTTCTGCTATTTTCAATATTTGCTTAAAGGCAGTGTTTCTTACCCTTGCCTCACATCAACTAATTATGAATTCCTTACACCATAGTTACTACCTGCCACAGAGAAGATGGAAAAAGGGGAAACTGTTTCATGATTCATTTGCTATTTGTAGCATCTTATTGGAAGTGTCTGCTTTGCAGTTTGATGAAAGCTACTCTATCAAACACATGTTCAGCACAGGCACAACTAGTAGCTAAGGGCACTAACAGATGATGAGCTAGAAACATCTGTCTGCCAACCCACTTAAACCCAATAACCCACATCTCCTGCAGTGGGGTCTTGCAGACAGTAATTGTGGAGCTAGAAAGGAGGAGGCAACTTCTGGTTTTGCCATGCTTGCCTGAACCCTGGAATGATCAACAGGAACACCTAAGACAGAAACACAGAGCTCTCAGGTGGCAGGTTCAGCTGAGGTCACAGTCTGAAAATCAACAGAGGTCTGACAGGAAGGTGACCAGTATGGGAGTACAGAGACTTGTCTTAAACGTGTGTACAGCAAAGTGCTGTGACCTAATAGGCAACAAGATCATTCAGTTTCTCAGTTCTCTGTTTTAATATGATCGTAAGGAAGAAAAAAAATCCTTAATCTTGGTCTAATCAAATTTGAAAGTTTGGCTGAAGCCATAGCCTAAATTCTAGTCCTCAGTAAGTATCTCAAACTATTCTCTCACAAAAAAAAAAAAAAAAAAAAAAAACTAAAATTTACCTTCATGTTACAATGTTTATTCTACTTTCATTGCAGTGCATTTGGAAAGATGAGCAATTGCAGTTGCAGATATTACTGGATTAGAAAACAAGCTTCCAAGGTCCATTAAAGAACAAATAAATATTTTTCCTGTGTGAAAAAGCAGCATTTTCGTGAAACAGAGCCCATTTAATGGGCCACTGTCATCTCATTTTTAAGGCATAGAAACTTGCAAACTCAAATGTAAGAATGTTCCTCCTTACTTCTTGCCATTTAGAACTAGGTTGTGTTTACATATCTGCAGAGTAATGGTTGCTAATACCTGCCTAAACCAAGTACTACAGTTTGTGAAAAATTTTCTGAAATATGAGGCAAAAACGCAAACCAGAACCAATAATAAAAGAGGATCAATATTCAGAAAGTAGCACAACTCAAGGTCCTCTGCACATTATATTCCAATGTTGAGAAGGACAACATTACTTTTTGAAAATCCTCGTATTTTCGAAATATTGCTATTAAACTTGCCCATATGTTCAGACAACTACACTCCTCATGAATCTTCTATTTAATGGTAGCTAAAAATAATCCCAGAATACAGACATTTGAAAAGGCTATTATTTGTACTACATTAGCACAGCGCAGCCCCATTCAAAGACCAAAAACCTGTTACACTGAAAAGAGGAACTCACCATGAGTTACCATGCTACTTGCCTGTTTGTACTTACTTCACTTGTTCATTTCATTTCATTTTCCTTTCAGTACCATAGAAATTCCCACATACAGAATGCTTTAAAGATCAAGCATCCAAAATTACAGCAAATGTTACAGCAAATGAAAACAAACTGAGCTGTTATTACCTGAACCCACATTCACCAAGCCTCAGGTTAGACACTGAGATTCCTAACTGTTTCTTGATAAGGCTTTTATACCTTCCCTCTATGTAAATATAGGAGTTACGTATCTATTTATCTCAAATCAAGAGGCATATTTTATATCTTCTTGATGTTTTTACACTCAAAGCATATCTTCTCTAATTTAGCAAACATGATCTGTTAAGAAAGAACAGTCAAGCATCTAACAAAGCAAACACTACTAGCACTAGCATGTTTCTTTGTCTTTTTTGGATTATCACCTTTAATTAGATTCCCCTAAACAAAACAGCACGCATTTCAGCAGGGTCCGATTGATCTTCTCCTTCTAACCACACAAAGTTCTTTCTTGTGCTGCTCTCACAGTGCTCCAGGAAGAAAATATATGGCTGCAGTGTAACATGGAGATGAAGCAATGACTGCAGATGAGCATTAGAGATGACCTACTGGCACTTTTTTGTTGCAGTAGAACATTTGAAGAAGCATGAACAAACAGGAATAATTTGTAGTTTCTATTTTGCTGTGGATTTGGAAATGTTTTCGAACTCTACAGAAAACAACACCTGAAGAATTATGCACAGAAACACTTATAATATTTTTTTATTATTAGTGCTGCCACTAATGCGATATTTCAATAAGAGTTATGTGGATGTTCTATCGTTTGTTTTAATGCACACTTTTAGCCCTCACATGGAGAGGTTGCAAGCTGCAAAATATAAGTGAACTATATTGAAGCCAGACATTCATTTTCGCTTTTCCAAAATTCAAAACATTCTATCATCTGTTCCTATGGAAACTGAAGGGATATTCTAGGTTATATCAGTATCAGCCGATTATGTTGCAGAGAAATCTGCGGTTTATTTTAATCCATAGTTCAGAAACATAAATTCATACTTAGTGTTTAGCTTGATGATTTTGAATCCCTGAAGCATGGTTAGCACTTCAGATCCATTAGATCACACTTTAAGATAAAATGAACTCTTTTTATTCCAGATTAGTAAAGCCACCATTTCTAAGGTTTGGTTAATCCCCATGAAGTTTACCATTCCAAAGCAGCACATAAGTAACATGCGCTTAGAAGATACACTTCCTGGTTGCTAGATGAGCCATACGTTGCTATATCACATCTTAACAGAATAAGGAAGATATAATTTAGATTTATTGAAAACTCCTTCAGTACTGCCATGCTCCAGATGGCCAGATGAAGGAATTTGATTTAGCAAGTTAACGAGATCATGAAAACCATAACCATAATACTGAAGATGAAAAATAAAATTGAATAATGCAACATGAATACATTTCTGTGACAAAGGAACTTAAAGGTTAGAATGAAGTAGAGATACATAAACACATGAAATGAAAATGCTCTATATGTATACAGAACTATTGCAAAACAAAAAACAAAAACCAGCTTAAGCTCCAAGGATTTTAATTAAACAGACTGAAGTGCCAGAAAGGATAACTGTGATTATTGACAATGAAAGCCAATATGACATGATGAAATTTCTTCTGTGTCTACATTAGAATTCCAAACAGCAACTGAGTGGCTAATGAGAAAAAAGAAGAAAAAAAAAAGCTTTGAATCTCATCCTCAGTCTTCACTAAGCAAAACTAGATGACGTAAAGTTAAGTATAGCTACCACCCTCACTGTATTCCAGAAGTAGCAAATAGGTACAAACTTTCCTTTTTTACAGATAACATACATAGTCTTCTCACTCTAGATTCAACTAATTGACTTCAAATCAAAATCAAAAATGCCTTCCATTTCTATAACATATCATAGTCAATCACTTTATTATGGAAACTAGACTGAGACAGCTTTTTCACCAGGATGTCCTCCAGGGAATCCAGATTACAGGATAAAAAGGAAACATAACAGCTACTGCCTGATGCGTACCATACTTGCTAAATTTTTGACAGTGACAAAGTTACATCCCAACTTCTGGCTTTCAAAGTAGAAACAAATGTCAGAACAACAAAAAAAAAAAAACAAGAAGAAACATTGGCTGCTCTTTGACTTCAAAAAAATGTATAATCTGGGTAGCATTTCAACTCCAAGTTTTCCATACTTTTTATGAGGACAGCCCACAGTATATGGATACAAAGATGGTCATGAACGAACTGGGAATTATTTGCTCATATTTTTTCTACTTTATTTTCTGTTATAACGATCACTTTGTATTTACACAATTAGATGCAAAATGAAATCAATTTCCATTTGCATCATCTTATAAAAATTTTTTTTTAATAGGATAAAATCTGGTAGCTGGCATGAAAAAGCAGCAATGGGCAGGGGAAAACATCCAGAAGTCAAGCTTTTCTTTCGAGTAGTGCAGGACATCAGTGTGTGCAATACAGTACATCCTAAGCTGAATCAACCAAAGATAGAAGTTAAGAAGCCCACTCAACTGTGGGTCACGCTAAGAGTCATTCTACTTTGACATTACACTTTGTTCTACAATCAAGCACTGTTCCACAGACTGGACAGCTTTAGACAGCACATTCATATACCTGTACAAGGTCTATACCAAAGACAACCAAGAAAGAGAATGCTTTAATAAAACACATAATCTTATTGAAGTATGTAAGATTAGTAATTAGAAATTCAAGTTCACATGCCCTTACTCACACAGTACTGCTACAAAAGCCACGTGTTTGGCAGCAATTATTAGAAATAACTCAAGAATGCAACATTATCATTCTTTGTGGGTTTTGCCACAAAAAAAAAAAAGTGAAAATATCTTTTCACTGAAAAACTGAATTGAATCAATGCCAGCCATTTTTGATACGTAAATACCTTGAGCACCTCCAAGTGCATCTGCATGCCTGGAACATGCTGCCTCAGGGTAAGAAAGACTATGTATTGCTTAAGATCCTTGACATTATATTAAATGCCAGCCTACGAAGGATTTAAGATTAATTTCACCAATCTTGCTGTAACATGGCAAGTTGTACTACATAAGCACTCAGCTCAGAGGATCCTGATATGAAACAACGTGTACTTTCTTGATGATCACCTCCAGAAAAATGCTCAGTTATATGCATACTACTCCCACCAATCCCTTAGGGACAGCAATAGAGATCCTTGACATGAGATTAAATGCTGGTCTGAGAAGGAGATCAGATTACTATCCCAATCTTGCTGTTCTACTGCAAAATGTACTACTAAGCACCTAGCTTAGATGACCCTGATTAGAGATAAATTGAGCAACTTTTTGATAAGCAATTTCTAGAACACTGGTTAATTATGCAGATACTTCATCCTTCAATCACTTGTTCTCAGGCGCTAAGTAGCATTAGACTAGAACAATTATATGTCTAATCAATAATTTTAAATTAAAAAATGAAAGGAAAAAATGCTGTAGTTGTTCTAAAGCCAATTCAACTTAGAGGAGAGACTCAGTATGAAGTGGAATGCAAAACAGATCACAATAAATCCTACTCAGTCAGATACAATATGGAAATTCAAAATACCCCCAAATATGTTCAATTTGGCAAAATTATAAAGATTACATTGAAAGTAATTGAGACATTTGTGCTCAGATTGTAGTGTTTACATATTCATCTTGTTTACATCTTGCAGAAATAGAGTTTAGGATTATTTTTGTTTGCTTGCTTTCTTCCCTCTTTATTCTATGAGATTATAATTAGGACAGCTCTTAAAAAAATCATATACTAAAGAAAAACTGCAGACAATTCAACATTTGAACAAAGGAGATTATTTTTTGCTTTCTCTAATACAATCAAGAAATTTCACTATAGGGACACCAGGAACTTTCACTATTTTGAATGAATCTAGCTCTCACTAGATTTATGCTAGGTAGAAAAACAAGGAAGTTTTTTGTAACATAAACTGTGTTTAGGGTGCATAATCAAGGAATTCTGAGTTCTGCTCTCATCTTCACATCATGTCCTGTTTGACCTAAATATGTTTTATTCTGTATTCAGTGATACCATGATCCTAACAAATAAACAAAGTTTATATTGGTAAGGTCAAAAGCAATAGCATAGGTTCCTAACCCATTTCACACATACTAGTACAAAGCCTGCAAAAATCTACCCTTCTTACTTAGAGACGCCCCATAACTGTGGTAAAAGCATTAAACCTAGTTCACAACTTGTGCTACATCTTAATAGAAGTAAAGATGGGAGAGATGGGTATGTATTCTTTTGTGTACACATTACCTGGCCCTTTATGCTATCAACAGTTTAATTACCTGAGGGAACTAAGTGTGGGCAACCACCTGTCCTGGCTGTAAGATGAAGTCTAGCACTAAGCATGATAATATAAAAGAAAGGAGTTGAAGCATGAGCTAAGATGTGGAGTAAGTTTTCTTTCTATGTATAGCAGCCACAATACTGTCCAGCAGAACTGTCTATAAAGGATTGAGTGGTTTCTCTTGTTGTGAGTAATTTACTATTCATACATACCTTACACAATACACTTGCTGAAAAAAGTGGTGTCTAAGGAAAATTTAGATCATTTTACCTAGAGTTCCTCCTGTAAGCCAAAGAAATGCAGGGGACACTTCATGTGGTTGCAAGACAGCTACGTACCTTCTCTTGTTTTCTTGTTTTTAGGCAGAAAACACTGCTGTATATTCTAAGAGACTGACCAGAGCATATAATAATGCTCTGGTTGTATCTCTGTTAAAGCCGTCTCTCCTGATTTCTACACTATCTGCTATGAGCCTGCTTAAAGTGTGAAGGAAAGCTATGAAGAAATGCAGGACTAAACAGTAAGAACAGAATTTGAATCAATTTTCTTGATGCTGCTCATGACAGAGCATTAATCTGTACTATGTACACCAGGAGTGGGTAACAAAGCATACAATGCAATAAAAAAAATGCCTGTAGCCATTGCTACATCCACTTGAATGGATTTACCATTATTTGCTTTACTTTTGCCCACAGGAGCAGAGAAGGCTTACTGTTTCTAAAAGGATTAGGAAGACAAGCATGGTTGGCAGCTCTATGAAAACCTGTTCAATCTAGAAATGTTGAGTGACTCTTCTGGTTTATACTCAGATGGCAGCTTTAAAGTTACTGCTGTGAGCACACATAGAAGCCTTTGCTTACATCATAGAATAATAAACTCTTTAGAGTTGGAAGGGACTTTTAAAGGTCATCTAGTCCAAATTCCCTGCAATGAAGAAGGACATGCACAGCTAGGTCAGGTTGCCCAGGGCCAAGAGTGTGGCTTTAAAGTCTCCAGGGATGGGGCATCAACCACAGCTCTGGGCAACCTGTTCCAGCGCTTCACCACCCCCACTGTAAAAACCTTCTTCCTTATATCTAACCTAAGTCTATCCTCTTTAAATTTGAAGCCATTTCCCTTGTTCTATCACAAAAGACCCTGCTAAAGAGTCTGTCCCCTTCTTTCCTGTAGCTCTCCTTCAGATATTCAAAGGCCAGATCATTTTTGTGGTCCTTCTCTGGATGTGCTCCAACAGTCTCTCCTGTACTGAGGTCTCCACATCTGGACACAATATTCCAGCTGAGGCCTCACCAGCACAGAGTAGATGGTCAGGATCACCTCCCTCACCCTGCTGGCCATGCTACTTTTGATGCAGCCCAGGATACGGTTGGTCTTCTGGGCTGTGAGGGCACACTGCTGGCTCATGGACACCACCTGGACAAAATACACCTGCATTATTCTCAGCGGTACAGATCTGGCTACCACAATAGGAATCATCAAAAAGGCAGCCTATCTAAAAAATACTGTACTACAAAGCGCACATGAAAAGATGAAGATCCTATGCCCCTTTGTGGGAAATCTCAGGGCTAGGAAGGTATAAATGTAAACCAGGTTGTCAATAAACAGCTACAGTACTAAGAACCAAAGACACAGAAGCCGATGGTCGTATTTCAAACTCCATATTTCTTGGGCAATGTCTGCATGCATATTTTATAAAACACACTATTATTCCAACATTAAATCAGCAAACTGTATCCAACAACAAATCTGTGAGACATAGCCCAACATTACTTAATAAAAATACCCATTTCTGATAGGACTAAACACTAAAAATGTTCTTCTAAACAATCTTCCAAACTATCTCTCTTGCTAGAAACAGGCCCCTGGCTAAAGCACAACAAGCAAATCCTTTAATAATCTCTTGATTACCTGGATAGAGCCTGGAACACCTAATAAATCTGTCAATTTTTCAAGTAGAGCGGGATTGATTTCCCCAGGGTATTTTTGTCAGTTCTGTTTTAGTACTTAATATAAAGAGAAAATTATCAGAGAAGGTCAAATCTGACATGAAAAACTAGAAGGGGTCGACACCGATGAAGACTTTTGCTATGTTTAAAACAGATTTTTCTCAGCCCCTATCATCGTTCAGTCTTCATTTAACATAGTACATATTTCATAGCTTGTAACAAGCCCAATTCATGTTCAGCAACGTGCTCAAAAAGCCGGGAGTTTCAATATTTGAATAGTAATTACGCAAAAAACAGCATTTTTCTTTTCCCCTATCATTTTGCTATCAGTAAATAGTGAACGGTATTTACCACATTTACTTACAATGAGAGGTATAACACGATACATAATGATCATTTTAATCCTCAATTATCTAATGAAGCCAATTTAATTACGAGATTTTCCATTCCATTTATGTTCTGCTCTCATGTCAGCATCGAATACTACAAATAAATGCTACATTGCCTCACGAGGTTAACCATTTTTAACAAACAGCATAGAAACATCTTGTTCTAATACACTTTGTTTTCTAATTTAAAAAACAAAGCTGATAGGAACTTGTGCTAGATTTCTCCTCTTACTGTAGTACTGGAGATTAAAATATGTTGGGTTTTTTTAATAGCCAAGGGAATACAAATTTTAAAAACAGGCAAAGGGTCAGTACAAATAATACTACAAATAGTTAAATAACACACACAGTCAGGTTATTAAAAACGTAGATAATTACATTTAGTATAGAAGAATGTAATTATGAGTATAGTGAATATCTACCTCAAAGTCTACAATGCCTTTTAAAGTATTAATCGGAAATCCATCAAATCGTTTTGTTACATAACTGTACAGCTAAAATGCAGAAATCTTCTTAGTTTTAAGAAACTACATTTTCCAGAATTACCTGCAAAGCTTGGCAATATCAGCAATGTCATATACTGTGCTAAATACAAAATTCTCTTCATTAGCAGTTTTTTTTTATCACATTGTTTAGAATTCTTTTGTCCACACGAACTTCCTCACAAATTTTCAGGGTTAGGTCCTACAAAATGCTATTTTTGAAAATAAATATATTGCACAAAGCTACTTTTGTCAATTTCTCTGAATAGTGACATGTGAATCTGAATACTGATATGTGAATTACTTTCTCTTGAAAGTAAGATGGTTTTAAGTTTAACATCCATTAGAAAATGCAAGACCAAACAAAGGAAATCAAGTCTCACAGCACCTTTCAAACTTCACTTGTGAAAGGAAGTAAAAAAAGAACATGTATTTTACCTGAGTCTCCACACCTTGCTCAAGTAACCTTTTAGCCTGATTTTCTACCTCCAGCCGAGCTCTTGCAATAAAAAGCAGGTCATTTTCAATTACTTCTATTCCAGACAGATCTATCCCTTGAGAAAGGTAATCTAAAAAAGCAACAAAATATTGATAAGCTTGACATATAATAAAATGGAACATTTTAAACACATTAAAACGTTTAGAAATTGTAGTTAGTTCCAAAGAACATTTTTGCATAAAACACTTGACAACGGAGTATGCTGAAAGAATGAACTGTTCGAGAAAAACTGAAAATCAAAAGACTGTTACTCAAAAACATGCATATTTAATACATCTCATTTACCTCTCTAGAATCAGACACTTTGGAAAAGCTGTCAGTTCAAGGAATTCAAGAATCTCAGTTACGGTGCATCAAGGGGCAAGAAAGTCACATCCTTGTCCCAAAGGACTAACTATGTAACTGAACTTATCTAAACAGATGTTTTGATAAGCATAATTTTCTCTAATACCTGACAATCTCTACGTATTATGTGCTTATATGTTCAAATTATACTTCAAATACAAATTAAAATTCTAAACATTGCAGATAAATGCAAATATCACAAAATTTATTTTCATGATAGAAACCAGCTGTTCATCAGTACAGCATTCACATGTTATTCAGCAGGGCAGGTGAAAATCCACTGAAAGCTGACTTCTGTCACTGCCTACGTAAACATGGTTAAACCATTTAATCTTTCATTAACTGACACTTAGTAATTAGCGCACGCCAGCAAGTTGAAAATGCCGCTTTGTCCTTCTTTATCAAAGAAGTTTGAATCTGTGACAATCTTTCTCTCAGGTACACTCATTTTTTTTTAAAGGTCATGACAGTGATCTCTGTTCTTTCATCTACTTGGGCTTTTCATATGGGGCAATTTAAGATATAAAACATAACTTAGAGAGTAAAAATCAGTTTTTCACACCAACTGAGATACATCACCTCTATGCTACCAGTTCCCTGCTACTGGCTCCCTGCCTGGTCTTGCACTCCTGATGTGCCCAAACCCAATCAGTGACCCATTCCAGAAAGAAGGGCTGGAGGACATCTTTTCTCAGATGGCTTTTGTCTTTCTGTGGTAATCTCTCACAATGCAAGAACTGATTACTCAGCCCTCAGCAGGCTAATCAAGACCTACAGCTTAGATTGGGCTGTAACTCAAATCATTCAAATGTTATACAATTACGTTCATATCTATTGTAAACCAAACCAACTACAGCCACTGCTCTGAAATGCGTGTTCCTGGAATAGGAGAAGCATAACCTGAGTGTACTGTCTGTAGGCCCCTTCAAGAACAGATATGCCTCTTCACTCAAACCTCTGAATTACAACAGAAATTAGGTGAGAATCAGACATTATGTGTTGAACATCTCCGGATGCATTAGATGAGATCCACAGGGAATTATAAAAGCAGTCTAGCAGGGTCCTCAGTGAACCTTCAAAGTTGGACAATGTTGTTTTTTACTCCCCTTTTTGTTTTTCTGAGTTTTAAATCTTTTTAGATTTGAGTAAACCTAATTCAATTGTCAAGATAGGCTGGATCTTCACACTACTGCTTCTCTACAAGACAATACAGGACTCCTCACATTTACACATTTATCAGTGTTTTGCTGAATAAAGCATGAGTTCCACTCCTTCTTTTGAAAGAAGGAATAAAAGAAACTAATGGCAGAGGCATTTCACTCAGTGCCAGATACTTCCTTCACAATGTTTCACCATTTCCATTTATAACAATGACTTCCTGATAGTCATCTTCCCTTATGTCCTCCCAGTAAGTCTACTAAGGCATAGACTTATCCCTACTAGGCTAGCTGAGCTTTTAAATCTTAAATAAACTTTCACTTTAGTAACCAGTTATTTTTGTTTATTCACAATAAAGTGATCTAAGCATCAGACTCATTTTTGCAACCATATGTTTGTAACTGAACACAGAATTCCAAGCGGATCACTACACGGCTACAATAGAGAAGAGCCACTTGCATGTGAAAAACTCAGCATAAGGAACTGAAACAAAAAAATTTCCAGAAGTGCTGCATAAAGCTGAGTAAGGAATAAAGGAGATCAACATTCTTAACAGTACTATGTGCCAAATAGGCTTCACTCTACTAAGAATAGACCTGCAAATGCTTTTGTCTGCATGTACCCATTTAAAATTGATCACAGGAGTCAGAGGACAGGTGAGCAGCAGGGAGGTACATTTCATGTTGCACAGGCTGTTAATGAAGCCTGACACAAACACATGTTTACAAAGCTGTTTTTTGCTAGGGGCTATGACAATTCCTCTTACCCAGGTGAGAAGAACAATTTTTTGCTGTGACCAAGCTGCATACCCAAATGTGTTTTTCGTACGAACCTCTTAAAACTGATACTATACACTCAGTACTCAGTTACCAATCAACAAGTGTCTTGAATGTGAACATTATTTTTTTGACCTGTACTTGTCAGCTGACATAGTAAGATCGAAAAAAAAAAGTGAAAGAACTAGCCACACTTTACATCTACTGCCAAGCAGATTTTTGGCAACATGGTACTACAAAAGGTGCAAATATCATCAAAGACTCACCTATCCACCCAGCAAATAAGAAATTTGCTGTGGATTTCACTTTTATGATAAAATCACACCCTACACAAGCAGGCTGCTTAAACAAAACAAAATGTGGTCCTGATCTCCTAAATTCAAAGAAAAAAATATTGTGAAAGAGAAATAAAAAAGAGACTGTTTTTCCCTACTGTTTTTTTATCTCTAAACCTAAATTAGGCCATTTCAGGTGCTAAAAATCTAATCAGTCCGATGGTTTCATGAAAGGAACAGAAAGCCCATGCTGCTTTGGCTTCTCCAAATGCTCCATCTGTGCCTCAGACTGGCAGCCACCTCCTGCTCATCTGCCAAAATCTGCATCTTTGCTTCACATTCCCTGCAATCCTAACAAAATACTTGGGACGCAATGCATTTCTGTGGGACTTCTTAACAGACCGCCTTTCTGTGGGTCCAGTGGCTAGGCAGCCTGCTCTGGATGCTGTTAGCTACTGCTCTAAGCAGTAGAGAAGCCCCAGCAATCATATTATACTATTCTCAGATGATGAGCAGCTTTCATGTAGACAGTGAGTCTGCAGTAGAAATATCTGCAAGTGCTTTCCTGACCTTACTATATAAGAGTAGAAGCTGCAACACAGAACATATCTACACTTCTGTACTGCCACCAGTGAAGCTGTCACTGCTGACCACACAAGTGGAATGCAGCAGAGGCAGCTGACACATAGCCAGAACCTCAGTATATTTAGAATCCATAGTCACAGAACACTCGGAGATGGAATGGACTCACGAGGCTCACTGAGTCCAGCTCCTGGCTCCACACAGGACTATGCAAAATTCAAAGGGTATTTCTGAGAGCACTTTCCAGTGTATTTAAAATATTGTAGAGGAACTTGCATATTCCAAGCTGCTAGTTTTAGTTAAAAAAGAAAATATGTCACCTGAAGTGAGATACTACCAGGCACTAGCAAAAGCAGAATTCTTCTCCACGCATTTGTGCAGTGCCATCATCCAGTTTCTTGCTGTGCGCAGTCTCTAAGTAACTACACAGTCTAACCAGAGAATTTGTAGCCAAAGAAGTATGAGTGAAATGGTCTGTAAGGAATTTCTGTCTACATCTCAAAAACAAAGAAAGTGCAAAGGCTTATCTTCTAGTTAGCAGAGACTCTGGGGACTGGAGCCCAGTTAAAAATTTACCAGCTTTCCTCCATAAGAGGAGCTCCTCCATAGAGCTGGCCAATGTTCACAGCTCTGTTCTCAATCACTACCACAGGGTTAGCAGGACTTCCACACTTCTCCTGTCTTTCAACATAAAGCGTAGTAGATTTAGTAAGTTAACTATTTATATAAAGAAACACTTGTGCCTAAAATGAGTTAGGAACCATATAAACTACCACTACACTGCAGGGCTGCAGTCACGGCACGAACTGCCCTCACATCGGCAAGAGCTGAAGCATGCTGCCCCAATCACTTCCATGTACTGAAGCAAGGAAGGAAACTAGAGAAGGGAAATACGGTGCTGTTCCCATTCCTTCACCTCCCATTCCTCTGCTATCTGTGGTATTGCTTCCCTTCTAACTATCACACCTTATTAAGCTTGGAAAGAACAGCTGGAAATGACTTTTTAAGGACTTAAAATACAGACTGCCTGCTGAATCCTTCTCTTGAACAAAAAATATTATATGTCAAAACAAAATGCACTGAGCCCTAGGAATCAGTGACATTTAATGCACCTCAGCTAAAGAAAGGGTTAGTTTCTTGTATTTCTTAAAGGAAAAAGATTTTTGTCATTACAATTCCAAATTTTCTAGATTTATTAAACCTGAACAGTTTTCTAATCCACTGCCTGAGATGTTGCTTACAGCTATGTTTTTCAAACCATCATTTCCCAGGTAGTTATAGAAGAGGGGTTTAACAGACATAGATCTGATATGTATAATACACTAGGTAGAAAACAATACTCTGAGCAAGAGTGAGTTTTTCTGTCTCAACAATTTAGAATCTTTCTATGACACAATTTTCTTTTCTGACCTCGAACTTCACTGTGAAAATATATAATGAAGATTTTAAAAAATCTGAATTTTCTTAGTAAATATTCAAGCATTTGAAAAACAGGATAATGATGAAACTAGCATCACTATAAGCTTCTCAGAAACAGCACTATGCTCGTTATTTAAACTGATGACTTTGAGCTCTTGATGAAAACCAGAGAATCAACGGATAAGAAACCAGGACAGACAGTAACAAACCAATGTGATTAAACCAAGTCAGTCAAGAGGATACTTGAGCCAAAAGAGAAATCCTTCTGTGCTTTGAGATGCTGCATCAGCAACGCAACAAAAAGCAAAGTTACAGCAAAGTTCTGGAAGGGAATTAGAAGAGCTGAAGTGGATTCCCTATGAACAACTTACCCAATGAGTACATAGGAAGCAGACAAAGATAAATTAAGATGAAGCTATTGGGGGTAATTAAAAGAAAATATTCTTGAAATTCTCTACTATTTCTGTTTGCCTGTTTGAGGAATGTTTGGGGACTATTTCTTTTTTTAATTAATTGCTTTACATTACTTTCACATTCTTAGCTGAGGGAAAAGTTGGTGACATCTTGTAACATTTGTGTCCTAAGGCTGCTCTTTTTTGAAAATGAAGAAAAATCACAATTTTCTAAGAAACTACTACTCTCCCATCTGATGCACAATGCAGGCACAAAAGAGCCACTGCTGGCAAAAACGAGAGGACAGGTTACAACTTCCGCTCTTGGTGGAATGTAAATTGGTAGATGTGCACAAAGCCGAACCCAAATCACTATTTACACTACATATCTGCATTACAAAGAATTACAAGGAAAAGGACAGATACTGTAAAAGCACATAAAATCTTTCCTATGAGGGAGAAATATTCTGTAATGACAAATTCCATTCTTGAAGGGAGTTATTATGAATTTTAGTCTATATACCTACAGTCTATATACCTACCCTGCCTGGATACAAGCTCAAAACAAACACAATTAGTTGATTGATTTGTTAGAATTGCTGAGGATCAATTTGAAATTTTTTTCCCATCTACTTCTAAAGTACCTCAAAGTAATTTACTGATTCGAATGGGCCACAATCTCATCCATCATGGAAACTTCCATGGTCCTCACTGCAATGTTAACTACTGTACTTGCTAGCAAAAAGGAAAGATGGCATCATGTTTGCCCCAGTTAAATCCAAACCCCCAGCTTGGGAAGCTGTTAGGCCTACTAAGTTCATTTGTTTTTAATAATGCAGGTAATATAAAACTAAAAAAACTCCTAGAATTTAGCTTAAGAGCCTGATACCCTGGCAGAAACCCAATGCTCATCTACTGGTTAAATCAATCTATTATTTTATATTCCATCTTTATTCCTTAAGTGGAATAGATGGATAACCTAACCTAAGGAACAGCCTGCTTTCTGTAGGTGCTTACATTTCCTATGCAATTGATACATAGAGCAGGTGGGGAATGGCAAGAGCAGGCACATTTGTAGGTCTTCAAAAATGGAAGCTGGTGCCTCAGAAAAGATTCTTTCTCCATGATCTGCTTTAAGCAAAATAATTCTCTGCATAGGCTGAAATGTCTGCCCCAAACCCTGCAGCAGGCTCCTAAGCACTTGCTGTAGCAAGGCTTATATTAAGTCTTTAAATCAAGGGAAATGGATTCCACTACAGTTAATATGAAACAATATCTTATAGTCATTTTATACAGTGTGAGCTTTTCTGAAAAAAAGTTGTTTATTCCTATAAAAATTGTGTAAATTATGGTGCCCTGTGAGGTGTTCAAAATAAGAATGTTGCTCTACACTGTGCTGTATAGAGTACACAGTATACTTTAGATATGCTTTAGACACTGATCAATTTTGAATCTTAAAAGACTGATTTTGAAACTTTTATGAAGGGATTACGAATTCATTACAGGAGAGGAAGAAAATTTTAATGCCAGCTACTCACAAATTTCCTGCTGTCCTTCCTTCATTTTCCTACACATCCAGATTCCTGCAAAATTCTCCTTTCCTCTGTGAAAGAACTGAGAATAAAATATCTCTCTACCTCTAAAATGCCATTAAGTTCCTATGAAAACTGATCTTTATTTAACCAATTTCTCCCATCTTAAAAATTAACTACTCGTATGCATAATACATAAGGTTTAGCATTTCAGCTGTCTGAGCAACATTAAGGGAGGCAAAACCATCCTGCTGGAGCCAGAAGCAGAACGGGGCCAGTGTTACTGTGCTTCTATTTGCTTTCCTGGGCAGCGTGCTAACACACTCATGCTGTTTAAGTCCAGAAAAGGAAATAAAGTATTATACAATCAGGTACAGTTTCTCACAGATGCCCTTAGGGAAAGGAGACATGAAAACTGAAAACAAAGCAAAACTACTTCTCAGCCTTTCATATCAATCATATGCCAAGAACGTTTAAGTTCTAAGGAAATCAGGCCAACAGTACAAGAACCAAACTGGTGAAAGTAAATGATTCAAAGAAAGCATAAACCTGAACCACTCATTTAAACATGGGCACTCTACCTGTAAAAAGATCTCATCTGTCATCTACAGTGTGTTATTTTACCAGAGTAGGATTTCAGAACAAAATTGAGTTCAACACTCCAAAACAAGTGATCACCTGGATATAAAAAAAATGTAACTTCTATCATATTAAAACAAAGGGATGTTTGTTGTGAACAGTTGGAGGAGGAAGGAATGGGTGTCATTTTGCATTTGGATTTCTGTTTCCTCAAAACAATCATTGCTGATTTTTAAAGTGTGAGTTCAGGCTGCACAGAGAGGTTGTGGATGCCCCGTCCCTGGAGGGGTTCAAGGCCAGGCCCTGGGCAGCCTGGTCTAGTATGAAAGGTGCAGGTTGGAACTTTATGATCCTTCAGGTCCCTCCCAACCAATGCTTAAATCATCATCTGTGGCCATTCTCTACCAACAGAGGAAACTTGCTTTGTCTCTCCAGACTGCACACATAAAACTCAAGAAATACATCCAAAGTTGATAAGAGGATGGGAGAAGTATTGAAGAAACCCGACTATTCATTTTTAACATTATATTAAAGCTGCATTTAAACTATCTCGATGGAAGAGTTAATTCCTACTCTCTGGGCTGGAAATCAGATGTCAGACAAGATCTGGAATTGATGGAAATGAGTTTGATATCTATTTTTATCATCATCCCTGACTTAACAATGAGCACCATATTTTGGAGACATCCCTGTGAAAATGCCATGATTCAGAAAATAGCTTAGCATACCAAGACAAACATTACTTAGGTCTAATCACTAGTTATACCGCACTACTCCTACATCCACTTAGACCTAAAGCAGAATTTCTTGAACTCCTTTGAGGTTTCCCACCACGAGATCCTCCCCTGTCTTTTTTCCCTGTGCTGCATTCAGACCCATAATCTTAATGAACGTCCGCTAGGTTCTGCATTTCGGGTGGTGGTGTGTGGAGCCAGGAGTTGGACTCACTGATCCTTGTGGGTCACTTCCAACCTGGGATATTGTAGGATTTGTGATTCTAACCTTCAGTAAGTTATGCTCAAGTGAGCCCAAAAGGAACCACCAAAACGGTCAAAGAGACTGAAGCACATGGGTATGAGGACAAACAGAACTGTCTGTCAACCCAGGAAAGATCAGTACAGAGATCTCGCTTCTGTTGTCTGCTGCCCAGTAGGTGGCTGGGAGAAGCTGGAGGCAGACCTTTCCCAGAGGTGCAGCCAGGCAGGAAAAGAGACAGAAGAAGAACTCTAAAAATCACACAAGGGTTCTTACGCCTTTCTTAGAAGTAGCCAATTGGAGAAACTTCCTTGAGAGCTCACGAAACTTTTTTACTAGCTAAAATTGCATTTTTCTAAATTCTCTGTGACAAAATACCTGCATCACTGATGCCTTGCGTCATCAGTTGTTAGATGATGGAGCAGCAATTGGCTCCATACCATATATTCTAGCTGATATTCTAGCCTATAAATCAGAAAACATTCAAAAAAAATGTCTTACACAAGTACCTTTGAGTTACAACTACAACAGCATTCACAGCACAATCTTATAATCACAAAAACAAATACTATGTGTATGTATTATTTAGAAAGTCCATGTTCTAATCTGATAATTAAGAGATAGTTCTTCATTAAAAATAAACAGAGAGAAAAACATTTATCCGTAACAAATTTACTGAAGTTTAATTTAGGCACTGCACTGTCCTTCAGATGTACATGGACTTTCAAAATCAAATTTATTGCAGCAACAAAGCAGTAATACCTCCACAAGTCAATATTCCTCTTGGGCTTTTTTTGGAGCTAAGCAAAAATAAAACATGTTGCACTAGTAAAAATCTAGCTGTCCTATTTCTGTTTTGAACACACTTCATACCATCACAGATGCAAAGCAATGTGTGTAGCATATGGGATAAAAAAAGGGGGACAGATAGGTATAATATAGAACATAGGAGATACGAAGAACAAGTTGGAGACCACTGAAGAAATGAACGTAAGGGTTGAAAGAGACAAGAATGACATCATGCTCAAAAATAAGACAGAGAAAAAATGCTGCAACGTGAGCTGTTAAAAGATGCAAGTATTAGTCTGCAATTTAGTGCCATCATTTCCCTTCCACTTTGCACGTTTTCCCCCAACTCCCATCTATGCCAGTAGCTTGCACTGCTTGCTTGTTATCAATGCCAACAGCATTTTGGTTCAAATTTCAGGAGAGCATCCAAGGCTGGAAAACAAAGGGACGAAGAATGCCTTTTTTTCTTTTTGGTAAATAATAAATTTTAAGCAGACAGACACAAATCAGGATCTTCATTGTCAGGAAAGTCTTGCTTAAAATCCCAAAAGCTGTACAATGAGCAATCTTCCCTAAAACGGAGCATCGCATCAGTACACAAAATGAAACAGGATGAAATGTGTTCTCATATCTGCAAGAGAGAATTGTACTGAAAATATACTGCAACTGTATCATACACCCATGTAAAGGAATTATGCCCTTCAAACTGCATTGCTGGAGTGGCTGAACAAAATCTTTCCAGAACAGAGATGGGGGCTCATCTAAATGCAAGTATATGACTTTGATGCTCTCTTCTTTACCTAAGTTAGCATCATAACTGAAATCAATCATGAAATCAATCAAAATAGTGGGGAGTAGAAAAATATGAGAGAATCTGAATTTACATGTTGACTTGAAAGTACCACTATTTTTGACAGCTTTTAAATATTATTTTAAACATCATTCATTTTATCATTCAATATGCTAGTAGTTTTTAAAATACTCAGCATTACATAAAGATATAACGTTTTTATCACTGCTGCAGCATGTTGCAGCAGATACATACAATGCAAAAAAAAAAAAAGATGTATTCCAAAAAATCTCAGTCAAAAATAACTTTTTTTTTCCAACCGTCCTTTTGGTTGCTGAGGCAGCAAAGATGGCAAACTCTTTGCTGAATCAGTGCCCTTGAAGGAGGGCAGAGGAGATGTTTGTTCATTTGTGCGCTTTAATATATAATGTTACTGATTAAAGCCCTAATTTTGAAATACATTTTTATCAGGATATACATTTTTATCAGAGGTATGTATATGAAGAGTTTTAGACCTTAAGTTACACAAGTCTACAGCTACCTTACAGAGCTAGCCATTTCTAGCTGCACTTTTTTTCACTTCAGTGAGCTATATGCTACTTCCTTATTATTTTTATCATTGTTTTTACACTACAGCATGTATCCAAAACTGTCAGATTGTACACGGATCACTTCTAACACATATTTGAAAATACCAGGAGGTACTTTAAGATCAGTAGTACTACAGTGCTGTAAAATCAAATGAAACAAAAGCCATGCTATTTACCTTGGCCCCTGGATAAGAGGTGATACTATTTTTTCTCTTTACTTATATACGTGAAAGCTGCAAATACTTCTTTCATATTCTTCTCTCCTTGTGGGTCTCTTCTGCCTCTTTTCAGCACCCACCATTCACCTCTTTCATACTTATAACTTCAGGAAAATATTTCTGCAAAAGCAGAACTGCATTTTCTTTAGAACTAATCATGTTAACTCCCTCAGTACTTAAAAGTATATATAATTTTTATCTTTAATAAATGCCTATTTAATTCCTCCCACCTCTTTCTTGGCATACCATCAATAACTGCCTGCAATTAGCTGCAGATTTTCTTGATTTTATCATTTTTAGCGTCAACAGATGTTGTGTATGCTATAAATCACACAGGCTTTGTGTTCTTCAGACACTCTGTGTGAGACCAAAGTGAACCCTGTGTTATCCAGAGTGCTTTTGTAGACAACTTGAATATCGCTGCACAATTTTAAAACATCATACAATATCTCATCTCCTGCAGTAAAGCCTTATTAAAATTTAGCGATGAGCTTATGGCAGAAATCAACTCAGTCTGCCAGAACTTTCACCAGTTCTTCTAGCAACAACAAAACTTAGCAGCAGTACTAAGAGGATGTGCAAGAAAAGGACGTTGCTTGAAAGCCAAACCCAACAGTGATCAGATTCTGAATGTTCACATTTGAAGTTAGCCTCTACAGGTGCCTACCTTTTGATGTTTCGATAGCAATACAAAGCATTTAACCACGAGTCAAAGACTGACAGCAGTTATCTGCCATGATGCATTAAACCTTCTATCTTACACAATTCGGGTAGCAAAATTCTAAAAAGAATATTTAAAGCTTTAATCTTTTTCTCTCTCCCCTCAACATTTGTTGTAGTCTGTTAAAAAACGTTTGTAGGTACAAATTGGTAAAAAGCAGCTCTTGCCCTGAGCTCTTAATTAATTAGTGAGCTGCCTCTGCAATGACAATACAATGCAAGGAAAATGAAGGAAGTGCCACGAACCTCCCCAACCCACCCCATATACACTGCTCTCCATTGTCCACCACTGTTCCCAAACCTGCCAGATAACAAGCCTAAATGATTCCTCACGTAGGAGCACAGGTGAAAGGGGATCTGAACAATGCACCTGCACAGCTGCTCTTCAAAGATGACCCTAAAAGAAACAACACTCTAATGCATGCCCAGTGACTGCCTTTAGACAGCTGTGGTATCTTACTGTTTATGCTACCCATGTAAGATCTTCAATAACCTGAAAGTATAATATGATTTATCACTAATCTGGGTTAATCTGGGTTCTTAAATGTATATCGATGAGCTTTTTGTTCTTAAAAAAAAAAAAACGAAAAAAACAACCACATACACACAAAACTTATATTGATAAAATTAGGAATCATATGAAGGGGGAATTGCCACAGATTATGTTAAAAATTTAATTTGAATGCACCTTTATAATTGTAATGCAGTGGAAAATCAAAAGCCAAGTCTACTCATACACAATTCCGATGACATATCTAACTTCTATTATCACTGACACCACACACACTCAAAACTAAAAATCAATATCCTGAGTAGCAGAGTTCAAAATAATGAATTAAATGATAACAAGAACCTGAGTAGCAGAGTTCAAAATAATGAATTAAATGATAACAAGAACTTGTAAAAAAAAAAATTATATCCAGAGAAGCAAGCAAGCAAGCCTTCCAGTTCTTCAAGGCACAAGAGCTGAGGGGCAAACAGAAAGCAGTGAGAGGGACCTGACAGTCTCACTAGTCCAAAAGCACAATCAAGACACTGGCACACAAAAGCTCAACTCTGGTCTACTGTTCAGAGTAAAAAAAGTTTTTCTGAGTCTCAGAGCCTGAAATACTGCCAAATTCCAGTTGCCGAGCGCTTTAAATGAGTGTAGTATCTCACATGCTGCACACAGCAGAACCTGCACCAGCAAGGCCAACATGGCACAGGGCTGAGCCAGCTGACAGCCACCTACCACAGCTGGAGCCGGGCTGGGAATGGAGGAACCTGGCGACAGCTCCCAGCAGAGGCCTTGCTCTGCTAACGCTATTACACTGCTGCTGTATGTTTCTTGCTGCGTTCTGATCCAATTAAAATCATTGTAAGTAATTAAAAAGACTGGGTTAGCTGATTGCATTTAAGGAGACATTACACAGATCATATTCATAAATAAAATGGCTCATTAGGCCTGACCGAGGCACAGGAACGTGGCAGGAGAGCAGTGCCTCCAGGCAGGCTGCAGGCTTGGCCCTCGGGCTGGGGGCTGCCCTCCCCTTCTCCAGCGCCTGAAGGGCAGTACAGGCCCTACAAGAAATGACTCAAGCACAAGTGTAAAAATGTCAGATTTAACAGTTTCCATTAGTTTTGCGTTAAAGAACTAAGAATGAGAACTGTAACCTCTGCAAGGCAGTTTTATTTTTGGCATCATGTTTGCATGCCAAATGGCAAATCCAAAGCAAATGCATTGTTTTGTAAGATATTTCAGTAACCATTTGGAAGCAGCTACTGCTTCCTATTTCAAGAAAAAATATTTTAATTATGTTGTATTATGTTACAAACTAATTTAGAGGAGAAAGACAAATAAGGCCTTTGCAATTCCAAAACACAAACTTCTTCAGATTTCTCTTTTGTGACAGGTTGGGCTTCATCAGGAACTGAATGAAAACTGCGTTTCAAAATGTCAAACCTTCCCAGAAAACAACAATTCCAAGTTTTATCTAACTCCTCTGAAGGCTCATTTTCATCCACAAAGTTAATTATGCTTGGTCTGACTTTGGCAAGCAGTGTTACGGATGGAGGCAAATTGCTGGAGTAAGGGAAAACAGACAGGTCTTCAAAGGCACTCTAGGTAAGACAGAGCACTCCATAGGAGAGTCAGGCTTCAATAATAAAATTTTGTATCTGATAGCAGGAAATAGGAAAATAATTTCATTGACTAGTTCAGAGAATGCTCAGTGCTCATTTTCCATCTTCTTGTATACAGCCACAGTTAAGTAATGGCTTGTAAAAAAAAGGCAGGAGGGGGGAGCAATAGAGATCATCACTCAGTGTTCAAACACCACTATGAATGACAGAAGTTTTCTATCTCTGAAGCCTGTTGCAGTGGTAAAATAAGCTAAACACGATTCCAATTTCAGAAATACGGTGAGATGGAAACCAGTTAAATTGAGTGTAAAGATCCCTCAGCAACCAAGAGAGGGACATCTGTCTGGGAACAGTGCAAGAACCATGTTAATTAAATTAGTAAAATGCACAGACTACTAGAAGAAGTGGCACTAGAGCACTGGAGCGCGAGCACTGGAGCAGGCTGCCCTGCCCAGGAGGTGGTGGAGTCTCCTTCTCTGGAGATGTTCAAGACCCGCCTGGATGCCTACCTGTGCGACCTGGTGTTGGGAACCTGCTTTGGCAGGGGGGTTGGATTCGATGATCTCTGGAGGTCCCTTCCAACCCCTACAATTCTGTGATTCTGTGAAAGAACATTTCCAAGAGGAGGAAAACCAGACAAACAAACAAACAACAAGAAGAAAATGTCCTTGGTCTGATACAACAGAACATTTCAGAATACTTCTAGCTTCATGTTTTTGAGGACCCATATTTTGAGAGTCAGGGGTTTATATATATGTTCTTCATTCTGCCTGTACCCTCCAAGCAGAGACTTAGCCTCTCAGCTTCCCCCTGAAGAGGAGGAAGCAAATCATGTTTACAACCATAAAAAGCAGTGAGAGAAAAAAAGGCACCCAACCATAGTTTCTTTCTGTGGAAAATGACAGCAATCATCAGTAGGAACAATGCCAAAAGTTAAAAAATAGTCAGCCCTCAAGAAAACATGGCACAGTTCTAACATTTCAAAGAAGTATTTGCATGGATATTTTACCCTGTTACACTATTTCTAAACTTCTTGAGCACACTTGCTTTGCATTTTCAATGTTTTCAGAAGTCATGAGAGCTAAATAGCATCTTTAAAACAAATTATTATCTTGATAGTAGCATTTATGAATTTCATGGAATCATAGAATGGGTTATCTGTGAATTTCATCTGATCATACAACTTGCACATACGTATGTATTACCAATAATATGAGGTTTGCAATGTTCCATTGCCAGAAGTTAGCAATGCAGTCATGCAGTCTTTTCCCTTTCCCACAGCACATTTAGCAGCCAGATCTTCAAAAGGAATTCTTTGAAAGAAGAAGGGGCAAAGTGCGAGAAGCCTGTGTCTGATACAAAGAAAGCTACAAAAGCAACACTTGCAAGGGATAAGCTTGATAAGGAGAGGTTAAGAAGCTGTTTTTCAGCCACCCTTTTCTCACTGTCTCCTAAAAGCAATCATTTAGCTGACTCCAGCTCTAGAGAGGTTTTGAGAAGACAATTCATCAGCAAGAACTGCATGCAGAGCCTGCAGGCAGAAAGCATTTTAAAAGAAAAGGGAGAGAAAAAAAAAGCAAAAAAAAAAAAAGCTGCAGAACAGCGATTCAGCTAATGTAAGGAAAATCATACCTGAGACACTGCAAGGGCTTGAGAGTTACTGGATACTGGAGGTATAAAAAACTATAGGAGTTTCCCACCCCTTTTCATACAGTGTGGATAGGAAAAGATTCCAAAGTCTACATATGTATGGAAAGATTCAGGCAGATCCAAAAAAACTTCCAAATCTCACTTGTTAGATGGATTTTGCTTTGCAAATGTGTTTAGAAATTGATAACCACCTGAGTCATCCGCAACATAAGAGTTATTTCATGCTGTATTATTAGTCACCTGTTATCATCAATGTCCTCTGAACTAATTCTGAGACTACAGAGCACAACATAAATCTACCACAGCTTTTTGGCACCTCCTGCCAAGAACTTGCTCACACTCTGCAAAATCATGCAGACTGTTAACCTTACATAAATTTTAAGAGGCCGGATCTTCCCAAACTACAAGCAGAGGGCAGACCTTCTCAGCCCTTTAATACCTTTAATACCAATGACCAGAAAAACAAACAAGGAAGAACCATTAAAATCTTCACCTCAGTTCAAGCACAGCACCACTGTGCAGCCGCTGTACGAGGAAATGAACTGAAACAGTCCATGAAAAACAAAGGGTGTTCCAACACTTCAACAACTACAAAATGTCTCCTGGGTGGATCACCATAAACCTTATGTCTCATTGCTTAATCATTTCTGAGCACCTACAACAAAGTGAAAGCATAGCTCATTTGGGATTCAGAAATAAATTCACCAGATGATCCTAACTATTTTCAGTACAACAGAATACCAACCGTGACAACCCAACATTTTATCTTCAGCACGAGGTTTCTAGAAGATTCAAAAGGAGGTATCATAAGATTTATACTGATTCAAATATTAATGTAAATATTTCTAAGAACTCCTAACTTCTAGTTTCCATTTAAATATTTTATAGACTTGTTTAATATGTTATTGCTTAATATGCTTAAAACGTTTTGACTAGTTCAGTCAGTGTTGAACAAAGAAAAAAGGAGCACAAATAACTTAAGAAAACTGTTCTTCATCTGGAAACAGTTTTCCAACACACGCTGATAGGTTTTCTGCCCATCTGTTAAACCAGCCCCATCAAATTGTTTTGAGGACAAAGAAGGGGAACAGAAGACTCACAGTATTCAGTGTGACTCATCCAATATTTTTCACTAGCTTTGCTTACTAAGTGTAACTGTTGATTCTATGTTCTTTTTTTTTTTTTAAACTAAAAAAAGAGTTACATTAAATCCAACACTAGATTAGAAATTTATAGTAGCATACAGAATCCTGGCAATGAAGTCAATAGTCCACAGTATTTTTATACCAGCAAAAAGCCTAGCTATGCAAAATCGTTTTGATGGTGTAACTTATCGCACTTTATCCAGGAACTGACACACCCTGCACTGGCAAAAACCCATTTGCACAAACAGAAACTAGCTATAAGGTGAAATAATTATCAGGAAGAGCTGTAGCAGCTTAACGTTTCCACTGTAGATCAGATGTAAGCTACCGAGGCACCTCAGCAGTGAAGCAGCACAACGCTGCAGTGTGCACCGCTGGCCTTCACAAGAGGCATCTGTTTGGACTGCTAGTGAGCCCCTCCAGAACACACTGCCAGGCAGGGAGCGAGCTAAGAAGTCAGAATTATCCTGTCACTTGACAGCACTTGGGCTGCTGCTCAGCAAAAGTCTATTCTAAGCACATTGTTCAACACTCTTCACACTGTTTGCGATCAAATTATGCTGGTGTGAATTAGTATTTCCTCATTTTTGGAGTAAAAAGAAAAAATGAAGTATAACGACAAACAAATGACTGGACAGTAGTTGACATTCTGAAACTGAGTCTGTGCAAGTTTCTCTAGTAGGTCAGACTGTTTAACCCCAAGGTGCTTGGCTGCAGTTACCTGAACTATTTTTATCTTAATGGCAATAAACAGTATAGATATCCAAAAATGAACTCAGTCTGTTAAAAACAATGTCATAGCAAGTGAAAATAATTCAAACTGCTCGATTTAATGACTGCACAGGTCTCATAAAATGAAAGTACATTAAGTAAGCAGAAAAAATCAATAGGAACAAGAGGCACCTGCATATTGATCAAGGAACAAAACCGATGAGAACCATCTGATGCTTTACCCTAATCAGCCTCCTTCTACTGGCACAGCAGAACTCAGGCCCCAAACCAGTGACCACCAACTGCCGCTCTTTCCTTCTCCTGTCCTGTAAGTTTCTAAAACATCATTAACACATGTATTAGATGTACTGCACTTCTATTGTTTTATTAAATTAAAATGTAATTAGGAATTCAAAAAGTAAAAATAGATGTTCAGTAGATAGGTGAAGAGTGGAATTGTAAGTCAGCTTCTGACAGACAGGATATTTTGTTCTGAAAAAAAAGATCATGAAGCATTATGTAAGAGTTTCAAAAATACTTCACAGGGAAAAATTACAATAAAAATTACAGGTGTTCAGAAAAAAAACTTGATACCAAAATTGCTTCAACATACTATGTACATGGAAGACTTCCAGCTCCAAGAGGAAAATGCTTAGAAGGCTTAAGAAATGCAAGTCTTGGGATGAAATGAACTCTGTAAAGCACAACAATGAAGGTGAAGCCATACTTTTAAGCAGGGAAGTTGTTCTGCCATCACACCATCATCCTAGTTTCTCAGAGTTTTTATTTTGTTTCATTTTGTCCTCTACTTCTTTTTTTTTCCCTAAAATATATTGAAAAATCTACAGAAGTCAATAGTAGTAATACATTTAGGCTTTATCAGACTGGTAATCTTATTTTAAAAATCAAATTAGTTTATTACCTTTTATTAAACCCTTTCCAGGTGTAGTTGCGGGAATTAAGTGACAAAGGCTGACAAAATGATCCTGCAAGCTTTGTTAACAAAACGGTTTTGTTCTGCGCTTGTCTCAGGATCTATGCAAAATTCATGACTTAATTTTCTCGTCCACACTTAGAAAAAAGTATTTAAGCTGTAACACACATCACAGCAGTCTTAATTCATAGCAAGCAGATTACCCCGAATATACGTGTAAGGTCAGAAGAACATTATCACAATAACAATAAAACAAAAATTAATTTGCAAAAATTATTTTCCAGGGTACTCATTAGAATTACGATTGTATTTTGTTTGATATGCCCCATATCCTCAGAACAAAATCCTTCTGCCAATGATAAATGTTAAAGTGATCCAGGCTACAAGTCATTCCATTTATCCTTTGTAAGTACTGCTATAAGGTCAGCTTGCTCACAGTCCTCTGGAATTTACCAAGAATTCAAAGATTTCTGAGGGAGAAGGGGAACAGTAATAATTCAGACACTTGTATATAATGTGACCATAGAGTAGATTTTCAGAAAGGAAAGATAGTGCTATCTGGTACCAGGCACAAATCTCTTGTGATTCAGTGCTACGTCAGTGTATGCTGTCAGTCCCGGCATGGAGCTCCTCTCTCCTCCAAATCTCCCAGCACAAAGACCACAGTGGAGGAATAAAATAGAAAAATTTATACAGATCTGCTGCACATCGGCATTAAGTTTCCACCATCTTGCTTAGTAAATACTACATCCATTCTACTTTCCATATATAGCACATACATATATGGTTAATGCACATATATATTGGTTCTGGTAAAAAAAAAACAAGCAAAAATTTCAAGTGTAAATGCTGAAAAGGACTGAGCAAATTAGCAAACTTCAGAATACAAGGTGGCAGATTACTTGTTACTGAAAGAAACACCTTCCCTAAGGGTAAGCTGTGTGGAAAAAGTTAAGGAGTTATCATACGGCATTAAGAGAAACCCAAATTACTCAAGGAATACTTCTATATGCTTTTTTGAGTGCTCAGTCGCTGCTCTTCACAAAAGTATTCTGTGTGGACCCTAGATACACTGACTGCAATTCATGTAACTAATTCAGCTGTATTGTTGTGTTTGGGGAGAAGAGAGGTTTATTAGCCGCCAAAGGAGCAGGATAGTGCTATGTGGTCTTAAAAGCCAGTGAAGAGAAGGAACTGAGCCTTGGAGAGCCTCTGGTGTTGGAGCATTGCCACACCTTGCAGCAGGTGAGCAGAGTTGTCAGCACACTGCCCAGCCCTGCACCCAGCACAGTATCCCTACTTGCCTCTGCATGCTTACAGATTATTAATCAATCTACATGTTCAGCTCTCATTAGGTTTAGGCTTTCGTGTAGGTCCAACTGCTCCTAAAGAAATGCTGAGTGCATATATATTGATTCAAAATATTGACTCTGAACACGTTTGCGTGCTGTTGAAAAGGAAAAACAAGATCCAGCACTGTCCTCTTCCCTGATTTTTGTTTTTGTGGTGTTGTTTTTTTAACAGCTTTATTTCAAATCCAGGTTTCTCCAGGCAGATAAAAGCTTTTATCAGTCAATAATGTTTGATAAATGCAAACATCGCAGGTGAGTTTTTCAGTTAATTTCTATAAATATGTATTATTCAATCAGAGAGGATCGAACCCCTTTCCCACTCCAGTTCCACACGTCACGGGACACTCTGCTCAGGCATTTTGTTATGGCAATGTGAGAAGAGGGAAGAGCCTGCTCTGGAGAACCGATCAGGAGAAACACCTGTGGTCATGAAGGTGAGTGGGAAGGTAAGAGCACATCACGAACACCAGAAGGCAGCAGAAAGGATGAAGAGAATTTCAGGGAAATAGTAAAACCACCACCAATACAATGACTACAAAACTTCAAAATTACAACACGCCCAATGCAGAATAATTTTAATGAACTTGCGAAGACAGTATTTCAGACTAATTTACCCAAGGAAAACAAAATGAAATCTCTCTGAAATAAGATAGGCTACACAGATGGAAGTCTAGTACTGTGGGTTTTACCTCTGGGAGTTGCAGCCTGCACAAGATTCTATTCTTTCATTACAAATCTGTTGTGTGGGGGGGCGGAGGAGGAGTAACTGTGTTACAGGGATAAAAAGAATAGCGCAATTGTTGTAAGAACATCTAGTTTTCTCTATGTATTTCCATCCATCACAATCCAGCTTCTACTTCACATTTGTTTTTCCCCATTACTTTACCCTAACACTGTGTCACAGAAGAATATTTTAATGCTGGGAGAAAGCACTCTGCGAAGAAAGGCACCTGAACAGGACATGGCTAATTCCTTAGCAGCAAGTCAAAGACTGAACAGTCCTCCTTTTGAGAGGACTCAGGGAAAAAAAAAGCTGATCAAGCTCCATCGGGAGAGGGGCGGACTGGCACAAATACCAGCTGTGCTCTAGTTCAGACTGGATTTATGTTGGCAGAACTGTGAAATAAAGCCTGCAACATATTGTGCCTTTATCAATCCTGCTTCCTCAATAAAAGACATCCAAGGATACTAATGTCTGTGTTTTACCTCTCATACACTATTTTACTTAGGAAGGTTTGTGTACAATTAAATTCAAAAAGGTCCAACATGCGTCAGTTTGGACATACTGCTCCTTAGAATCGTGCCACTGAACACACACCAATACAGACTCATTTATGAGTATCTCAGAATGCTTAATAAACACCAACTGAACAGATGTCATGAATCTGAAAAACAATGCTGCCTGAGAATTCTGTGCTGACTTTGTTACAATAATACAGTTTATTATGAAGTAGAAAAGGCTAGGGAAGAGGGGAGGAAACATCTAATTTTGAACTATAACTGCATTTTGTATACAGTTAAATTTAGTGATGTGTCTTCAACAGTCAATTATTCAACAATGAAATTCCTCCCTTACCAAAAAAAAAACCTCTAAATAAATAAATAAATAAATAAATAAATAGACCCAACAGTTTCTTAAAAGGGAAATTACTGGATATATATACATATGTATGTATGGGGAGAAGTATACCAAGGCCTAAAACTCAGATAAACGCTGATGTATATTTAAGACAGGTGCAGACAAAATCTTCCTGAGCTCTGACCACAGCATTGCTCAGATGTTAAACTGAACACTCATGATTATATAGATTATGATGAGTATTTTGTACTCCGGTGAAATTTAAAAATATATTAAATTGCTTTCTTTCATTGAGCCTGTCATTTCTGGGCATAGAACACAAAAAGAATGAAAGAAAAAATAAAAAGTACAGAGAAATGCATAGGGACAGCTCAAAGAATATAAACGTAGTATTTCTCTTTGTGTTTCCATGTAGAAAATACAGAAGTAGGTCACCTGTTATGCATTAGAATACAGTGAAGCAAAACAACTTTTTCTTTTTTGACTACTGTTTTTGGGGGGGTGAGGATGGGGGACCTTTTTGAGTAGATTACATAATATATTGTGCAACTACCTCAACCTGCTTTAAGTAACACCTCTGAATTTGTGAATCTCATGAGCCAAAAATCTTCACAGCTCAGATTTTCAAACCTGAAACGAGGGCTAGAAACAGAAGCTAAACCCCTGAAACAGCAGGAGTTCAATGACTAGTTATTTTCTGAACAATAATTCAAAGAACAGTTTCCCTAGAAATGGGATCATTGCACTCATGCCTTTCAAGTTGGCTCATTTATCCAGGGAAACTGAGCAGCATAGCTTTTTTCCTGCTGCAAGTGTGCCAGTTAATTCTTCCGTCTACCTTCTTTCTGCATCAACCTCCTAACCCTGATTTTTCTGCTTCTATACCACAGCAGACTATTACATTATAAATAAAACTTCAAATTGAGCAGAAAGAAACAAAAAAACACGTTCACTGTGATTCAAGGTTAGTGAAAAGGGCTGCAGTGTAACATTCCAAGATAGAACTGCCTTTTCTTCATGTTCTGCCTGCATTTACACAAGCTGCCAATTTATTTAATCCATCCACAAATGAAGGGGAAAAGAATTTGTCCAAGTAGAAATGTGGTTATAATAAACACAAAGTAGAAACTGTAAAGACACCTTTCCCTACTGAATTTCCTTTGAAACTAATAAAGCTTTCCAGAGTTAAAAATGCCCTAATTGGTTCAAAATTTAGCTTGATATGCTCAACCTGCAAACCAAACCTCTACACATAACTCAATGCATAACTGAAGTGACTGGAATGAAAGCACAGCATAACAGCACAAAAGAAATTTCAAATACATGTAATGAAAACCTTACAGCTATATATCTGATTTATTTGAAGATTTTACACACATCAGTAAGATAAATAGATGTAATACTTAATATTTTACTAGAAAGCCAATGTATTTTTTGCTTTACATTTCATCAGAGAGAGATTTTTGCTTTGGTAACACAGTATTGGCTAGATTCATAATGGCAGAATTATAATTTTGTCTCTTTCATTACTATGCTCAACCACAAAGGCACGTCTGCTTAAGGCAGGCAGCAATTAATTCATTCTAATAATTATGAGTACTTTTGCAACAACTCATATTTTTGGATGTATCAAAGATCACATCAAGATTACAAATAGAAAGGAGGGTGTGACTTCAACACCATCTCTTCATTGATGTTTATTTTAATGTAAGTTGAAGTAATGAAAGCATAAGAAATCCTATATATATATATATATTTCAGATAATGTAAAATCGATGTAAAACTACACAGAATAGCTTATACTCAGAGGTTTCCTTCTTCAAATACGAATAAAATACCCCTCTCTGTAAGCAGCGGTGAAGGACAATGCTCATCATCTGTAGACTACAATTCAAACAAGCAGATATTTCATCCATAATAAACAAGAAATTTTCTGTGAGTTTCATGCAGTAGTAAATTTTTCAAACCACTGTAAATGTAAAGCATCCTCTGGATAAGGAAATTTCTTCCTGGCTGCCATTTTCTACACAAAGGTGGTGGACCATCTTGGAGGCCTCTGTATTTTCCAATTCTAAGGGGGAATTATTTAAGAATACTGACAGAACATTTCATTAAAAATCTTATAAAGAATTTGGAGTTTTTCAGCCTACCCTAATTTCTATTTTTCACAGTATTTTTTTCCTTATGTCTTTAAAGCTATCAATATTTATGGAGCCAATCACGCTCATCTTTTAAATGGTTAAGGACAGGGAAGCAACACATTCAGATGTGCTACAATGCTTTCTTCTTGATATTAAAAAAACATATTGGTGCATGAAACTTGAAAGTGAAATCATTTTTCCTTGCACTTTTCATTCATCGTGCAAGGTTGCAGATTGTAAAATGGCTCAAAAAATAATAGAGGCTGTTATCCGGTCCAAACCCTCAGCTCAAGAATGGTCACCTACAGCTGATAGCATGTTGTCCAGGAAGCTTTCAGAGATCTCAATAAATAAAAGGATGCCACGAAACTAGGGGAGTGGTTGACTCAGCACAGGGATGTTCTGCCACCCAGAAGGATTTCTCCAGTTGATGTGGTTGCCAAGCCACCCTCCATCATATTTGAAAAGTCATGGCTGTCAGGCAAATTCCCCAGTAACTGGAAAAAGGGAAACATCACTCTCATTTTTAAGAAGACCCAGAGAACTACAGGCTGGTGAGCCTCACCTCTATGATCATGGCACATATGCTGCTAGAAGCTATGTTAAGGAATGTGCAAGATGAGAAGGTGATCTGCGACAGCCAGCACAGCTTCACCAAGGGCAGACAGTACCTTACTGATCTGGTGGCCTTCTACTATGAGTGACAGCATCAGTGGACAAAGGAAGGGCAATTGATGTCATCTATCTGGACTTGTGCAAGGCCTCTGACAGTCTTACACCACATCCTTCTCTCTAAATTGGAAAAAGATGGATTTGATGGATTTATCCATTGGACTACTCAGTGGATAAGTAAATGTTTGTATGGTCGCAGCCAGAGGGTTTGGTCAATGACTCTAAGTCCAGGTGGGGGCCGATCACAAATGATGATCCCCAGGGGTCCATCTTGGGACTAATGCTCTTCAAAATCTTTATCAGTGACACAATGGGATTGTGTACACTCAGCAAATCTGCTGACTGCACTCAGAGTGATATGGCTGACACAACAGAAGGGAGGGATGCCATCCTCAGAGACCTGGAAAAGCTTGAAAAGTGGACCCATGAGAACCTAATAAGATTCAACAAGAGTAGGAACTGGATGATCTTTATGGTCCCTTCCTACCCAAGCCATTCCATTCTATAACCTCAACAGATTGGAGAGATGGGCTCACAGGAATCTTGTGAAGCTTAACACAAAGTGCAAAATCCTGCAACTGGGGAGGAACAACCCAGGTTGTTGGGGACCACCAAGCTGGAAAGAGCTGAAAAGGAGCTGAGGTCCTTAGAGATCTTCAAAAGCTGTCTACACATGGTCCTGGGCACCCTGCTTTGGGTGTTCCTGCTTGAACAGAAGTTGGGCCAGATGGCCTCCAGAGTCCCTGCCAACATTAGCTATTAAGTGATTCTGTGACCTGCAAGGAAGGCGATTCCACAACCTCTCTATGCACCTAATCCAAAGCTCAGTCAGTGAAGTGTTTCCTGATACTCAATTGGAACCTCATAGGTTTCAATTTTGTGTCCATTACCTCTTGCTTGACCACCGGGCATCACTGCAAAAAGCCTAGCTCAATCTTTTCTATATTGTGCTTTCTAGAATTTACAGATATTGATGACATCCCCTCACAGGACTCCATTTCTCCAGGCTACAAAGACTCAAGTCCCTCAGCCTCTCCTAATACAAGAGAGAAAGGCCACTTTTGTGGCCTTTGCTGGACTCTCTCCAATAGCTCCATATTCATCCCTTGTACTGAGAAGCCCTGACCTGGACACAGCACTCCAAGTGTGGTCTCTCTAGGGCTGAGTAGAGGAGAAGGACTACCTCCCTTGAACTGTTGACGACATTTTGTTTAATAAGTCTCGGGCTATCATTAGTCTTATTTGTACCAAGGGCACAGTACTGGCTTGTGTTCAACTTGGACTCCATTAGGGCCCGTGAGGACCTTCCCTGGGCGCTTTCCATCTGGGTGGCCTCCAGCATGTACTGGTACCTGAGGTTGTATTTCTGTACTGTAAATAGATTTCTGTGTGTCTTTCCCCCTTTTTAACTCCAAAAGGTAATGATCTTTTTCTGATACATTTAAACAAAATGAAATACCAGAAGAAAAACTTTGTTAATTGTAAGTGAGAGGGGAAAAAGGAATAAATAAAAATGAACTTTGTTGTGAAAATGAATAAAAGTAGAGTCAAAATGTCCATTCAAATCATGCTTTGAACTATTTTTCCACTGTCACTGTGGCAGGCCCATCTTTGGTGAAAAGCAAAGTGAGAAGTTTATTTAAGTCTCCCGGCTGTAAGTGCGTTCAGCCAAACTTGGCCTTCTTCCTTTGTACCTTACTTGTAAACTGAATTCCACTTTGGAGACTGCATTACTGTGAATTACAAGCAGTTTTAGCAGATAATTGATTTTGGTTCTCTCTGGCTTATTACATTAAGGTGAGTGGGGGGATCTATTGTAGCTTAGTATCCAGCAAGAGCCAGGAAAATGCACAGAGGTAAATCCTGCGCAATCTCATGCATGTTTGCCAGGATCAAGGGCTTTGGCTCTTCCTATTCCCCTCACACCTGCTAGATTAGCTGGTTTTCCAGGACATTTCACGCATTGCAGAGCCCTTCCTCCAGTTCACACTGGGGCTTTGTTCACCTCAAAAGTTCTCTCCTATCTTCCCACATATCACCTCTTTATGGAGACTGCAATTCTGTCAAAAACCTCACAAAAACATTTTTTTTGTTAGAATTCACCAAAGCAATAAGTGATCAGCTCCTTTGCGCTTGAGCCTTTATCTGTTGATGTGCAGTTTAGACCATAAGTTATTCCCTGATAAAAATACTAAAATTTCCAAAACTCGATGAAGAAAATGGCGCAAAATAACTACATTATCATAGTACACACTACATAGCTGAACAAGACGGACTCACAGTGAGCTCTACTTGTCAGTGGCAGTCATAATAGCAGAGTTTTAACTGACCCCAGCAACCACTGATTTCTTCAACAGCAACTCAGCTGCCGCTGAACCGCACCGTAACTCCTCAGTGTTCCTTGAAGGATCTGGGCTAGTACTGAGAACACCTGCTTTGATATCTAACAAGCGTTTGCTAGATAAAAGCAATCAATGGAGATTATAATAATGTATTAATCTCTGACACTATATTTGTCAAAAGAGAAACCAACCAATCTTGCATGATTTTACAGGCACCAATACTACATTAAAATAATAAACAAAAGCCCAAGCTATAAAATTCAGCTAAATTCATTTTTATTTCTAACCACTAATATTCTGCTGTGTCAATAGCCAACAATGCTACCCCAGAGTAGAGCACTGCTGCCAATTTTACGAGCAAGCAATATAAATAGTTTTTGCCAGAATTAAAACTGCATTTCTTTCCATTTATTTATTCATTCACAGAGGCATTATCCAAGACTTTGCACAAGAACTGAATATTAAATTATATCAGCTGGATGTGTTTCTAAAAAGAATCTAAAAAATTAAGAAGATTAGTGATTTGGTGAATTCATTTCTCCAGCATCCAGGACTAACAGCACTTAGCAATCTTAAAATATACTTTGAAAATATGAATGCTTTCAGGCAAACACAGAAAGAGCAAATAAGCTTTGCATTAGAATCACATATTTAAACAAAGATTTAAAATTACACATTTGCAATTTCATGTGGACTCTACATTCCACACTTCTCTTGCAGCTGCTTCTCTATGGAATTTTGGGATCAATCCCATTTCCATTCTCATTTCTTTGTGCTGTGGACGTGCAATTCTACTCAGGACAGTATGGGCTGTTCAACGCAGTTTTGTTTCCAGCTGATGACAGGATGATATCCAGCAGGTTGTCATACATGGCAGTCATACTCAAAAGATTATATTCTGACACAAAAGTGAAGTAATATTGGTATTACTAAAGAATTAATAAAATGAAAGCCATCCACATAAAAAACATCAAATTAAAAAAAAAAAAAAAATTAAAGCAAAATTTTCACATGAAGCTCTCAGTATTTTCTATAAAAAAGACCATGAAATTCAATATCCAGTACTCTCAGTCCACTTACAGCAAAAGATCATTAACAACAGGAACACTACACAAAGAACTCTGAAGAGCAGCTCCATCAATGTTGCAGCAATTCTTACAACTCTCCGTCCTTGAATCAGAATCCTCTATTCTCATAAAAAATCTATCCCACCAACTCCACACTCAGCTCATCCTAAGTAAACCCATCTTCTGCTCCTCCTGCCCCATCACAGACACACACATTCATGGTACAGTTTATACTGTGAAGGATAAGAGGAGAACTACAAACCGCAAGGCGCCTAAGCTATAAATAAAACGTTTTCCAGTACAGCACAACTCAAAGTACTGTACGTAGAAGCAGTATATCCAGTTTGTTCTATTCACAATATTGATTGGTTGAGCTGTTAGGTCCTATATGATCACAGGTTTTATTTAGTAAGCATCTCTACACAATATAATGTTTTAACTGCTGTTAGAAGCAACAGTTCCCAGATGCCAAAATCCAGGTGAAATAGTCTCCAAATGCGGTTCTGTATTTTTTTTGTCCTGTGTTTAGTAACCTTTGCAAGGCCTCTTTCCTTAGAAATGCACAATATTTTTTGTTTAAAAACAGACGAAGAAATAGAGTTCTACTGTTCTTCATCAATATTTTTCTTAAATCTCATTAATTATTTGCATGTTTGGGGCCTTTATTTTGCTCTATCCCACACCTCCAATGCAGCTGAGGGCCTAAAGCAATTTAGACAGAAGTAAGGCTAGTGCAAGAAATTATTTATATTCTGACTTTGCCAATATTTTATTTCATTTGGTATAAAGAAGAAACAAATGTCCTAAGAGAAAGACTTGGTTACAGAACTATTTTCCCATTCAAACTTAAATTCACTCATTATTGCTACAGAGCATTGCCTTGGCTTAACTTTCTTCATCCACTGTAGTTAGACAATAAAAAAAATCTATGCTTAAAGACCTGCAAGGAGAATAGTGTGCATAATTCATATAGTCCCCATATTTTTTAGAAAGAAACTGGTCTTGTGTGATGGAGACTGAACAGATTCATGAACAGCAGACAGGCTTTCCAGATCTGCCCATCTTCCTGCACATAGCCAAACTGCTTGCCTACAAAACAGAATGGCATGAAGACAAACCATGGAACAGAGACAGGATGCTGTGTCAGTCCCTAGAGTGTGTTCAGAGAAGGGCAGTGGAGCTGTGAATGGTGTGGAGCACAGGTGTGATGGAGTGCGGCTGAGGGAACTGGGATGGGTCAGTCTGGAGAAGAGGAGGCGCAGGGGAGGCCTTATTGCTCTCTGCCGTAACTGCCTGAAAGGAGGCTGTGGCGAGGTGGGGGTCGGCCTCTGCTCCTAAGTAACAGTGATAGGGTGAGAGGGAATGGCCTCAAGTTGTGACAGGATGAGAGGGAATAGCCAGGGGAGGTTCAGGCTGGATAGTAGGAAAAACAACAACTCCGAAAGTGGCGAGGCAGTGGCACAAGCTGCCCAAGGAGGTGGTGGAGTCACTGTTCCTGGAGTTCAACAAATATGGAGGTGTGGCACTGAGGGATGTGGTTTAGTGGGGAAACATTGGTGGTAGGTGAGCAGTTGGAAAGCTAGGATTTCTTTTTAGCAGTGAGTAGAATGAGTTTCTGAAGAATATATGAAAAAATTGCAAAAAAAAAAAAAAAAAAAATCGCAAAAAAAAAAAAAAACAAAAACAAAACAAAAACAAACAGATTACCCCTGGTTGAACAGGAGAGGTTGGTTGAGTTTTTTGTTTCTCCTTCGAGAGCAAGATTGCAGAAAAGTTATTGCAGCACAAAACAACTTCAAAGAAAAACATTTATAAACAAACCACAGCAGATTTAGACTAGCAGCCACTTTCAAAGCGCAGACTCTCCACTGCTTCCATTTTTCCCTCAAATGAAATCTAATTTGCTTGATTAATAAGAGAAATTATGTTGTCCTCTATAATCAGCTGTCTCGCGGGGCAGTCATTCCTCACTGAGCACTACAGGACACCACAAGGCACCACATCTACAGCAGAACGAGCAAGGAGTGAGAGCTGCGGCTGCTTGCATCAGAGCTGCAATGCCTCTTTTACTACAACAGCGTGGTAACTCACACGGTTTTCCTGTTGGTAGGCTGTAGCAATTGCTGTGTTCTGTCTATTTCTATATTTCCTCCAGGAGTTCCTGGCTGTAAGTATCCATTTGCAGAGATGCTAGCTGACCCAATAACAGCAGGGCTTCTCACTTCAAAAGGTTGCAGAAAAAAACGCAAAAAATATTTTGCTTATTTCCCACTCCAACTACACTCTATAACTCTCATCCCCATAACTTCATTCTACCTATACATTTTATTTTATTAAGTAGATCCACCAGTGAAAGCCACTGAATAATTTGACAATTTCTCTGCACACATATGTTTGGTCACCACCCACTGGTGTAGCAAAAATTTATCCATTAATTGATTTCTCAACATTTTGTTAGTAAAACAAAATTAGGCTTCAGGTCTAACAACCACAAAGCCACTTTTATGCATCAGCCAAATGTGAAGCAATACAGGCTTATCACTGATATTGTTGCTCGCTCAGCCTTCCCCCAAAAAGCAGCAAATTAAAGCATTTTTCAAACAAGCTCTGGTTTGCTTCAGCACTACAATAAGTGATTTCAGATACAACAATTATGCACTGAAGTGAAAAATATTTTAGGAGATAGAAAAAAATCTGAAACTATGGTTTTTATGCACAAAATCCCTTGATATTTAAAAGCTTCATAGACAAAATCCGTTCTTCATATGCATGCAATTTAAACAGTTCAGATATTTATTTTAGACTTTAGAGCTACAGTACAGATGTTTAAAACAAAAGAAGATACCAAAGGCATTATATTTCTATCTTACCTATTCTCCTAAGAAAATGACAGATTTTTCAGCAACTAATAACAAAAAAGTTAAACTGCATTACTGATACAGATGATGCAAACTACTACATCCGAACAACAGAGCAAGAAAGAAAATAACCGAAAGATGATATCAACACTAAGCTAAATTTAGACCAACATGCACATCAGTCAAATGAATATTCTTTTTGCAGATAAAATGGTGAATCCAACACCCTGCATTAGCTTAGCTCAATTTCCTTACAATTACACATTTATCATTTTAACTTAATACTTTTTAATTTCTCTCATATGTCTTTTTATGGCACCGCATAATCTGATTTTCTTTCAGTTTCTCTAAACAACCTTGATTAATAAGAGATAAAAATAATAACTCAAAAACTAGGGAGGCAAAAACGACAGAGTATTTTATCATTAAAAAAAATCAGACAAGAAAACATAGCACTGCATATTATTTTTTCAGACTTTGAGAACTTCATGAAGGGAATATCACTGCTATCAAATTGCTATGAATGATTTCTCCTATTTGAATTGAACACAGGGACTTGATAGATCATTTCAATCGCTTATAGGAAGCGTTCACATTGGTGAGGGAAGGGGAGAAGTCTAACTACTGTCCATAGATGCTGTTTGGTTGTTTGAAGAAGGCAAAGCGTGCTCCTGCCACTGAAGCTACGTGGAAACACTCACTGTGTGCGGTCACTGAACTTTGATTACAAAGGCAGTAACCCTGCTGGATCATATTTACATGCTTGGTTTTGCTTGGTTTTGTTTGTAGTGCTTCCAAACTAAACTAGCCCAGGGAATACTGGAGCGAGACAGCAGTGCTGACAGTAACTCACTAACTCAGTGCTGGCAGTGACAGTGAGCTCACACTGACAGCACCCTCACACTTTGGTGATTTCAGCAAAATTGCTGCGACCCAGCTTGTGCTGAGATACACACTCCTGTTGTGTTCACTCTTCACAGACATGGCAATTAAGATTTTAAGACCTTCATCTCTTAATTTTAGCTAAAACAGGTGCTAATAGACACTGGATGAGAACATACCTTAACTAAGAAAAAATCAGATTGCTTTCCTATTTTTAAAAATGACTGGAAAAAAAGTCTAACCGAGGTCTCTGAGAAAGGAACAACTCTAGAGAAAACCTTCCTGATTTCTTGTTTTGTTCTCAATTAGCAATTCCTCTCAAAGGCCATTACAGCAGGAAGGTGCCTAACAAGGCTCCTGCATCAGTGATTACGACGGGGCAGCAGGTGCTGCTGCCTGTCCTGCACACTTGAGTAGACACAGCTCCCCCAGCAGGCACGGTATCTGACGGACAGCACTACAGCTTAAACGTGCGCGAGCAGTACAGCTGCCTCTGATCCCACCTCCCCGCAATAGGTCAGTCAGAAGCCTGCCCCAGCGCTCACATGGATGTTCAGTCACACAGCAGGCGCAATGCCACCGAGAGCTGGGGCCTCAGGGTGCCATGCAGAGCAGGAGCCCAAGTGTCGAGGAGTAACGCTGCAAACTTCTTCCAGCACACCAAAAATAGTGTAACAAAAGCAAGGTAAGCAGCTGGACTTCTAACCGGTAAGGAATGTGTCCAGAGCCACAGTGCTAGCAGCCTAGCTTGAGGACCTCCAGCCATCGCACTGAACTATTTTCCAACCCAGACAGAGAAGCAACCTTCTTCCAGGCACACTTTTGCATGCTTAAAATAAACAGCGCAAGCCACCTGCTGTGCTCATGTTTAAAAGCAATAAAAAACAGATGATGTCAGAACCAAAATGCTTTTCCAGTAATAACAAAAACCCTCACAAGAGTCAGTACTTGATTGCTAACTTAGAACTATGTGTAAGAACAGAAATACCTCACACTCTCAGAGTACAATTTTAATGAAGGGAGAGCTAAACTCACTCCAATGTTATAATTTTTAAAGAAAAATGAAAAAAAATCTTTAAATTTATAGTGATAATTTAAAATTTTGTCAGCAGATGCTACAAGACATTGCACCATTTGTTGTGAACTAGAGAATAAGCCACTTCTACTGGGTAAGCAGGAGTCACACTGATGTTATTCAAATTACTATTAAAGTCGTGCTTCTGTCCTGAGGATGATTTATTTTTTTCCATTAGTCTGCATAAATAGTTGTACAATGAGGCACCAAGACCACGATTGAGCTATAACACTAAACCAAACTCACTGCTGTGATAGGAAAAAAATATTCTCCGTCTATGAGTGATAGCCACATCAATGCTTCCGTGATTTTTCCCATCATCTCCTTTTGCAGAATTATAAGATACAGTTTCAGTATTAATTGCTGAAAAGCACTCTGTAAAATCTGTGCACTTGCTTGTGAGCATAGGAACTTCTAGTGCTAAAAAAGCCAACAGGACAACTAAAGGGGTTTATGCAGCACAAATAAATCTACACTCGATATTTTCACAAAATCAAATGAATCCTATAAAACATAATTACCGTGTAGCAGTGGAATTTTCCTGTATTCAAGCTGCCTTGCTAATATTCATTTTACGTCTTCAAAATGAATATATATTAATTATCAGCATGTATAAAACTATGTTAAAAATACATATTTCCTGTTCTGCATATATACACTTACCTGTCTTTGTGTCACTTCCAAAAATATATGTCTCTGCAAACGCAAGCAGAAGCACAATGAAACCACACAGAATTAAGCTAGAAAAGCCAATTTATTTATTTATTTATTTGATCCATTGAGCTAATTCTAAATTGGAGAAACTGAGATCGACAATGTCTCGTGTAGAAATGTTTTCTGGAAATGGAAAAATGGAAAAATTGAATTTAGAAGTACCAGAAAAAGAAAAAAAGAAGAAAAAAAATTAGAAAAATAAGAAAAGGAAAACTGTGGCAATCAACAATGAGAAAGAAAATATAGTAAACATTATGGATTGGATGCTGAATGAAAAATTAATGTTGTGGATATCAGTCTTCACTGCAGAAAACCAGTAATGGTCTTATAACAGTTCTCTGCAGATTAGAAAAATGAGGAGAAAGTACTTGTTTCAAAATAAAGAAAAGCCTCCATTACCATCATGGTCAAAATGGCATCCATCTACAAATTCCAGCTCAGTTTCTGATATCTGTTCATCACAGCACACTGACGAGTAATAAGACCCCTCACAGCCAGCACTTGAGCACTGGGCAGGCGTTAGATTTGTACCTCTTCCACGAGAGCATGCTGCAGCGCAAGCTTGGCCAACAGGCTGCAATCTCAGTATGAGGTAAACGAGAGCACCAACAAGTACAGCACAACTAAGGCATCTCTGTACAACTTCTGAACTCAAATTATCATTACCTATTGTTCATTCATGCTTAATGCTATAAAAGTTACTGAATTTTCAACATTTTGAGAAAGTTCTCTGCAACAGGCTATAGAGGAAATAAAGATGCAGCTAGGTAAGAAAAGTTTCAGATATGGATCATAAACTGCTAGAGCAGGAGCAAACAAAAACCCATCCAGTGGATCTTCACTGGGACTGAGCATCACAGTGCCCAGCACAGGAAAGCACAAGATGCCACAGGAGCTGTCAAGCTGTAGTTCTGCAGGGGCACTGTGTGAGTGATGCTGAAAAATAATCTTAAAGCAAGACTTCCAAAACCACCCTGTATTTGTTCGCAAAAGTAACTTAAGCTCTAAAGATACCATGTGTTCCCAAAAATTTCCAAGAGGTAGGAGACCAAACCCTCTGCAAAAGTGAGAGGAGATGAAATTTTAGACCCATAAGCAGGAAGAATTTGAACAGCCAGTACATCAGCAGCAAGAGTCAAACCAGGCAACTCAATGTGAGGCCCAAAGAAAGCAACAGAGAATGCTGCTGAGAAACTCAGGAGGTTATCATAGAGACTGAAATAAGAGTAACAGAGAGCAAGGGAAGTGAGAAGGAAGTTTCTCAACTGTGCCAATACAGACTTCCCAGATGTGTCTATTCCAGGACAGCTGGATGCTTATCAGTTTGCCAAATGCTTATGTAAAGCTAAAGCCAAAGACCACATTAAAAAAAAAAAAAAAAAAAAAGCTGACATTTCTAACAGAAAAAAAATTAGAACTGAGAACTTATTTTGACCCTTCACTTTACAGATGTCAAATTCCATGAATGTAAGGGATCTTTTTAACAAACAAAACTCTTTAACAAAACTGCACCACAAGAAGTTGTATTCAGGGTGATCTCATCCAGTGATAGCTGGTGTTAGGACGCTACAACCTGAGCAGAGAAAGGAAGAGAGTGGATAGAAGAAGGAAGACCTAGAACTATGCTACAACTTGCACATTTTTGGGCTTACTGCTCCCAGCAAAGCAGGAAAACATACTGTAATAGATATTATGATTCCTGAGTTCAGTCTAAAGGAGCTTCACGGGTTTGTGCTATGGCAGCTCCAGATACCTCATGCCCTCCATCCCAGCTCCCATTTAGCACACACCTGTTTTCTTCTGCTTCAATCTCCTGCTTCTCCACATTCGTTCTCCCCTTACATCATTCTCAGCAGTACCAACATGGACACAGGTGTGAGAGCAGCACATTTCCCTGTCGATACTGGGTGTCTGCACATGGCTCTTTTTGCCCACTCTCCCTTTCTCCCCGTTGCAGATGATGTCATCTGTTCTCACCATCTCAGCAAGCAGCTGCACAGCGCTGCCTTGTAAGCATGTCTATCCTTCCACCTACTCCTGAATGCCTCCATATGGTGCTGCTGCTTCTCCTGATTTTCTCTCCAGAAAACTTGAGCTTGATATGCTCTGAACTCAACTCTTATCATTCTTCTCTCACACTTTTTGCAGATAAAACTTTCGCCATTATTGCCTCTTGTAACATAACAAGTAACTTGTGACTCCTTTGCATACATTTGAACTACGTATCCAAGCTATACACAAAATCCTGTTACTACCGTCCTTTATATCCACATCATTTTCCTTCTAACACTACAGCCTGACTGAAGAATTAGACAGGGAGACTGAGATTAATCTGTTTAAATTTAGACAGGCTTCCCTACTTATCCTAAGTCATACTGCAAGTGAAGCAAGTAAATCTCTAATATATTATGAGGTATATATGCTTCATTTCAGGAATCCCCTTCAACTCTTGGTATTCACTAGCTTCATGCTCTTGCAAGGCAGGAGAAGCAGAAACAGCTTGAAGGCTTCAAGCAGCTGCTACTTGGCAGAGTACCCAGCACCTGCTGAATCCAGGAGCTTCGTTCAAAGTTTCTGCAACCTTTTTTTTTTTTCTCTACTACTTCACTATAAAATTTTCTAGAGGTAAAAGAGGAACAGAATCACAGAATCATAAAGGTCAGAAAAGACCTCTACGACTACCTAGTCCTACCATCAGCCCATCCCCACCATGCCCACAAACCATGTCCCTCAGTGCCACAGCTCCACTTTTCTTGAATGCCCCCAGAGACAGTGACTCCACAACCTCCCTGTGCAGCCAGCGCCTCTCCACTCTACCTGAGAAGAAACTGTTCCTAACGTCCAACCAGAACCTCCCGTGCCACAACATGAGGCCATTACTTCTCATCCTATTGACCGTCATTTACCTGGCAGAAGAGGCCAATGCCTGCCTCACTACAACCTCCTTTCAGGTACTTGTAGAGAGCAGTAAGGTCTAGGAAACAAACATTTAAGAACCACACATTAACAGTATTTTACCGAACTTTTCAGAAAAAAATCTTTCAAATCAAGAAAAAAACATAAAATGTCCAAACCTCCATGCTTATTTGACACAGATAACCAGCAGAACATTTTTACTGAGATATTCTTAAATTACTTGCTTCTGCAAACTGATGCTAAAAATTATTATTTTGGGTTGCACAGTTTATTCATCTCTAGAAATTATTTTAGCACTAGTAGTAATTAAAATTGACACCGTGCCACACTTTCCTTACTCTTCATTAAGAGATTGTGAGCACTGTTTATGTTGTGAACAGATTCAGAAATAAGTTACAAAACAAAGAAGTGAAAACGAAAACCCTCTGCAGTCTCTACAAAGGTTGAGAACGTAATGCAAGGCACAGCCTTACAAAAACCTGCCAAGTCTCCAGAAAAATCCATGTGGAATATTAAAAAATTGTGTAAAATTAATATTTCAACAAAATTTACAGGCAATGCTACTGCACATGTGCTGTATGTGGTGATGGATCACAAGAATCTTTCCTGATTCATGAACTAAACTGAATTATTGAGCCATTCTGAGGATCTGAATAATCTCTGAATCTTAATTGAAATGTTACTAATATACAAGGGGGTGTTGACTTGTCCTGAATATTATTTATTGAAGGCAAGACCTGAGTGTTGACTTGCATATAAACAGACTGGAGAGATTCAGTTGGCTCACAGAAAATAGGAGGCAGTTTTATTTTGGAGATATTTCTAGGACAAAAGAAAAGAAAAAATCACAAATGGAAAGGAGACAAACGCAAATATAGATCGTTGGAAGCTTTTTAAGTAATAAAGGTTTAATCCAATTTTTTTTACAGCATCATGTGGTTTCCAGTGTACACAAAGTGAAGAGTGAAAAGGTAAAAATAACACTGGCATAGCCTTAATATATTCCAGAATTCATAAATCATTTGTAAATTTAGTCCTTTTATAAAAGAATCCTTATATAAATCAGGGAGGGGGGGCGAGGGGGGAATCAATCCCATATATGAAGCACAGTTTAAGCCCCACATCACTGACCAATCAAAATTAGTGAATGCACTGCATCTCTCTGCAGTGAAGGGAAGCGACAAGGTAGGCTGTCATTCTGCAAAAGCTGCCCATCGCAAGCTCGCCTCTCCGAAGCGCTGCTCTGCTTTTTTAGAAAGCCTGAATCTCAGTGGTGTCTCTGGAGACAAGAAGCCTTCAGTATGTTAAATTACTTTCATTATGTATTTTCAAATGCTTATTGATTCTACAGTAGGAAGAGTGGGAGACTGCAGCAGCCTCTAAACCAGAACTAAAGCAGTTGTATACATTAGCAGTATGCTGAAACAATGGCACACTACAGGCACAAATTCTCATTAAGGTCATTTTTCGAGGATGTGCTTTTCACCCTCTTTCCCTTCTTCTCTGCTAACAAGTGAACAAAATGAATCCCTCCAACCTGGAACTGCTTCACCTGCACCGAGAATTTATCAAACCTGTAGCGGAGGTAAGATCTCTTCCTTATTATGGTATGCAGAATAAGCAGCATTTAACAAAAACGGGGGAAAAAAAAAAGAGGAAAGAGGAAGGTATCAGATTCAAGTGCTTGTATTAAGCACTGCGATCGTGTTGTATTTGAGTCCAGGGAATATCTGAATGCTATTTCCCCATCCCTATTAAAAACACAGTGGTAGACAAATGCTATTTTGTATGAAACTCTTGCAGAATATTAAGAACCTGTTTTGTTCATACAATATAAAGCCAGTGTAATTTAGCTTAATATAGTACTGGGGAAAAAAAAAAATAAAAAAAAAACCCGGAATGCAACTGGGAACATTTCTTTCCTCCTTCAGCAGTATTTCCAAATATTGGCAGTTAAATATGTTACAGATTTATTCAGTTGCTCTCTGAAGGAGCCGACAGTCTGTTAATTGCTGTACACTTACTGTTTTATGAAGGTCAAGTAATATGACTAATCTCTGACTTGCTCATGAAATCTCCCTTCTTTTCCCTGTTTAGTCGGTTTTTAAGACTTATTTCTTCCACTGTCCCTCCAAAATCGTCACTTCTGGAAACACTGATTTGCAGCATATTTATTTCAAGAAATACAATTTTAACAGTGTGCAAATTAAACAAAAATGTATTCCCTACAAAGTTTATCGACTTTGCTCAAATTCTTTTTAGCAGATCAGAGAGCTGCATGCACAAAGTAGCTGCTGCTTAGAGCTGAGTGTCACAGCACTTTACATCTAGCAGTTACTGCTTCCAGTTAGTTTTTCCTGCAACCTGCACTGTGTGCAGAATAGGAGACTTGTCCAAAAAAGTAAATTCATGCTAGTTAACACAAACATGACATGATTTTATTAGGAAATAAGGAACATGCTAACTGATCATATCATCTGTAAGATACAATTCTAGGCATTCTTTATTCGCCAAATAAGTGATATTACAAAGTATATCATTGCATTACTTTATTTTGAAATTCTAAGCCCTACTCTTAACCTTTTTTTTTTTCCCTCCCCTTCACAAGGGCATGCAGCAACTAATTCAGTTTTACAACTGACAGTATGAAGAGTGCAGTTGGCCGGGTACCTTTCTAGCTGTATGACCTACAAGCAGCAGGACTCACCACTACCGTGCATTCTTAAGGCATAAAGGAATTAGAAACAAAACATGGAGCACACTTGTACTTACACATCAAGAATATATGTGGAAGACTGATGCATATGCTCAGATTTCATTGGAAGAAGAATAAGAGTGATTCTTAAAATGGTGAGCATTTCTTAAAGAGGGATTTATAATTTAAAACCAGAACTGTGGAAACTACCGATGCATGAAGAAACAATGAAACATGAATTCCCAAAAGGAGAATATGCATTCTTCACCAGCAAGCTGCACAAGGGTTTAACCACGCTTTTTCTATACTGCTCATTAAATATCTTATTTGTCATAATGACTAATGGGTATTTTTCTCTCAATTTTATGATCTGTTATGTATTCTCCTTAAATGAAAATAAACCAAATTAGGTAACTCATGGTTACTGTCAAAGCACACGAACTGGATTTTATGATGTACAGCAACTTCTTCAACTAAGCCATCACTCAAAAGTAACGAGCAGGAATATTACAGAAAGAAATGCGCAACTGTAACTAAAAGATGTCTACATACACTCCGAACACAGAAGGCAGATATTCTTCTATTTTCTTTTTTAAACCTGGAAAATAAAAGCAGGCTGCTACAAAATGCAAGAGGGGAAAGAAATTAACATCACCTAAAGAAAGTTTGTCGTTGCTGGCCTGGAACTTGGCACAGACAAAGTATCTCAGGCAACTGAGGAGTCCCCATGTTTAATCAAAATTTTCTGCTGCTGAAGTGCTGGAGCAAAAAGAGGAAAAAAAAATCTGCAAGGAATGAAATAGGAGCCCAGCTAGCACTTGGTTTCCAGGTGACAGTGCATGTCAAATATCTGTCGGTGACACCATGTATCAATTTATGACAAGCTGCTACCAGGAGCTGAAAGACCCTTGAGGCGCAGGAAGCAGGTAGGTCACCGGCTGTGTGCCGCAGCCCCTGCTCCGCGTTGCACCGGAGCAGCACCGTGCAGAAGGGCAGCGCGCCCAGTAAATTACCTCTGCTCTGACATTTACACTCGTACTCACCTGAAATTAATCAGTGAAACAGAGAGGTGATGCTCAATCTTCAATTTTACAGATATAGTTCATCCGAAATTCTCAGCTGCCACAAAAATTTCAGAGTAAGATTACAGTTCAGATGTTGTGGGTTTTGGTTTTTTCAGTGTTTGCTTTGTTTTTGTTTCGTTGAAGCAAGACCTGCTTTTGATTTCCCCCTGGCTTTCACTAACACGAAAGTACCCAGTAATGCATGTGGACCACTTCTTGAAATACAGTCAAAGCCAGGACACGCAAACAGAGGAAATCATGTTCCTGAGGTTTAATGTAAACCCATCCGAATTCACCTGAACTGGAAATGAAACAAAGCTTTTGAAATGTTTGTTTCATTTCACACACGAGTCTCGTATGTTCTCATTTACATATTTTATATTTAAGAGCTAAATGTGAAATAACTGCTGAAGCATACCAAGACTTTTCATCTTACAATTTGCAATTAATAGTATTGTGCAATAGAGGCTTTTCAGAACTGCAGATGAAATTCATTTGCATACCGTATCCCAAGTGTGCTGAATTCATACTTCCATTAAAAAAGCAGCTCAGTTTTGTTCACCTTAGTGCTATCCATTTTTAATGGATTCAGATTGGGAACAAAGGTCTGCATTTAAATTTTGTTTCATGCCAAGTACTTCCCCTCTTAAATTTAAAACTACTTATAAAACCCTCAAGTATCACAACAAGAAACTGAACGACCTCTTATTTATTCATCTCATTACAGCCTCTAGAGCTGGCTGACAACACAAGCAATGCACACGCCAGGTATTATTAACACAGATGCTCTGCTTACAACCTGCTGGTGTGTGGAAACCAAAGCACGTGCAGCCACAAAATAAAAGTACGAGATGTAATAAATGCTACTTCTTTGGGCCTCACTTACTGCTGGGATAAATACATTATGGATTTATATTTGTTGGATTTAATTTCAGTAGGTAAAAAATCTGGAAGAGACAATTTTACATTTAAGTACTGTTTTATAAAACTTAAATCTATTCTGGAATAAAATTAAATACTCTTCCATCAGGCACTAAATTTCTGAAGAAATAGAATATTTGAATCAGAAAGAGGAAACATAGCATTTCTGTAATGAATTCCATTACCCCAAACCTATGTAAGGTTCTTGCTGGAAATTAAACATACTTAAATAGACTGTAGTACAAGTTTCATACATGTAGATGCACACCAGACAGAAGAGAACAGAAGTCTTAAAGTCCTATAAAAATCTGTTTAATTGCATAACTTCAGGTCTCAGTTTATAACACTTACAAAGTCTTCATCAGGATTCTGCTAAATTTCTGTCAGATATTTTAAATGTTCTTTTTAGGATACATAAGCAACAGTGCTCTACGTTTCTATCATTTCCTTTTTTTCCACAAGAGCCTTTTTAAAACGATCTTCAGTACTAATTTGTCAATACTTAACAACATTCTGCTGAAATAGCACTCACCACAATACAAAGGCAAAGCACAAGTACAGTTTATTCAACAAATGGGCCTTTTGTAAAGGCCACATCACTATAAATAAAGCCTTGTCTCCCCTGAGTGGAAGCTTTTCATCTTTTTTTTTTTTAAACAAATCTTGCTTTCCTTTAAAAAGGAAAGACCTTATTGTGGATCCTCAGGCTTTTGGGTCTATGCCAAATACAGCTGTAAACATACAGTAAATTAAGAGTTTGTTAGGAATGGATGCTTTTCCTCTATCCTCCATTCCCATCGTTTTTTGAAAATAACAGAAAGTGTTAAAAAAAGAAATCAAGTAGTTCCGTGTTTATTTCACCTTTCAGGAGAAAAAGCAACTGCAACAAAAGAATGTGTTTCTCCCCCATTCTGGAAGGCAACATGCAGTTTGAATCTAACTTCACAGTTCGAGATGCCATTGACGACATCGACACCAACATGTACCGACCACTGTCATATGCATTAAGCTTTCAAGTGTCTCTCACTGGATTTTTGATGTTAGAAATCGTTTTGGGACTTGGCAGCAACCTCACCGTGCTGGTACTTTACTGTATGAAATCCAACTTAATCAATTCTGTCAGCAACATAATTACAATGAACCTTCACGTACTTGATGTAATAATTTGTGTGGGATGTATTCCTCTAACTATAGTTATCCTTCTGCTTTCACTGGAGAGTAACACTGCTCTGATCTGCTGCTTCCACGAGGCTTGTGTCTCTTTTGCAAGCGTTTCGACCGCAATCAATGTCTTTGCTATCACTCTGGACCGATACGACATCTCTGTCAAACCTGCCAACCGAATTCTGACCATGGGAAGGGCTGTGATACTGATGACATCAATATGGATCATTTCGCTTTTTGCCTTCCTGATTCCTTTCATTGAAGTCAATTTCTTCAGTCTTCAAAGCGCAAGTACTTGGGAGAACAAGACACTGCTGTGTGTCAGCGCAAACGAGTACCACACCGAGCTGGGGATGTACTACCACCTCCTCGTCCAGATCCCAATCTTCTTCTTCACCGTGGTAGTGATGCTAATCACGTACACCAAAATACTCCAGGCTCTTAACATCCGAATCGGCACAAGATTTACAACGGGACAAAAGAAGAAAGCTAGAAAGAAAAAAACTATTTCTCTCACCACACAGCACGAGACCACAGACATGTCGCAGAGCAGCGCAGGAAGAAACGTGGTCTTCGGCGTAAGGACTTCCGTGTCTGTGATCATTGCCCTGCGCCGAGCCGTGAAGCGGCACCGGGAGCGGCGAGAGCGGCAGAAGAGAGTCTTCAGAATGTCCCTCCTGATCATCTCCACCTTTCTGCTCTGCTGGACACCCATCTCCGTTCTAAACACCACCATCTTGTGTTTGGGCCCAAGTGACCTTTTGGTAAAGTTGCGCTTGTGTTTTCTAGTCATGGCATATGGAACAACTATTTTTCACCCTCTACTTTATGCATTCACAAGGCAAAAATTTCAGAAAGTTCTGAAAAGCAAGATGAAAAAACGAGTTGTTTCAATTGTGGAAGCAGACCCCATGCCAAATAACGCTGTCATACACAACTCGTGGATAGAGCCTAAAAGGAACAAAAAGATCACCTTCGAAGACAACGAAGTAAGGCAGAAATGTTTAGTACCTCAGGTTGTCACTGACTAGACTTCAGTATTCACCAAAACACATCGAGGAACATTTGAACAAACCGTAGAGAAATACTGCCAAATAAGAAAAACATTTTTTAACTATTGGCTAGACTGTATATTTTCCAATATCTGTGTTAAATAGAGTAGGTCTTGTAGATTCAATTTCTTCATTATGTAAGATATCTGTTGCATGGCCGTTTGTTAGCGTAACACCATGTGTATATTTGTCAGAAATACTCAAGTCCTCTTTTTTAGAAAATAAATAGCCTTAAAGAAGTGCAAACTTTTGAAAACATTTGTACGGCTCAGTTTCTCTGTAAATATAAAATAATTTTTAAACAAGAATTCCATTCGGGAATCTTTCATTTTCTAAAGCACAAACTCAGCATTTTGCCTGGTATATTTTTAAGCTGAATTCATAAACACAGATCAGAGAGATTCTGATCACTGTATAGCTACAATTTAGTCACATTTTAATCTCATACTCGGATATGCACTTATTTACTTATTTCAGATTTCTCCAGTATCCCATCAGCATGCTCCTCAATTAATGATTCAGAACCAGTTATTTTTATTTGAATCACATTGGTTGAAAAACTTCTAAGAAAAGAGGAGAAAAAAAGTTCTTGCATATTGAAACAGCTGATCACAGTCTCAGATGTAGAGTTCTGGTATGGAAAGCACAGAATATTGAATAATTATATGAGAGGCAGAGGGAGACAGTGGGAAAGATGCACTACATGAGGGCGAAAACACAGATGAGAAAGTCACTGGTCCTGATATTAACAGGCAAGAACCAACAAAACCACTTCTGTACAGTCTCAGATGCTCACGCTGCAGGGGCTTTGCAGCTGGACCTCCAGCATGACACAGGGATCTTCTGGAAAGACAATACTCATTCATACCATCTATCATCATAGATAGATAAAGCTGTCAAGTGCCACAGCTAAATTAGAAACAATTTTCTTGGCCTCATTAGCTTTCATATTATTTGGGTTTGCTCCAGTGATGTTCAGTTCTGGTCATGCAACTGCTGCAACACAAGCCAAATCCCACGATGGCTTAGCTAACCTATTTCTGGATATTCTGGACAGATGTGTCATACCATTGTTATACACCCTCTTTTTCCATTTCATCTCATGCCTTCAATGAGTACACAGAAGGCCTTCAGAAGCCATCATCTATAGCACTGCAAGCAAGAACTGAGATACTCATCCCCCCACTTTTTCTGGGGGGTGGTTTGAACTATTCCATAAATAAAAACCTCAGCATTTCAGTGAACAGTGGCTACATTAGTTGACCTTTAAAAAACCTACAGAAACAATTAGTGAGAATGATTTAACTTGTCTGGCTATATAAACTCCTCAGTATATCACCTGCTACCATGACAATTAGAAGGATAATTCTCAGTAAACGCTGACTTCTATTAAAAAAGAAACAAACAAACAAAAAATCCAACAGAACATATCCTTGAATATCAGAGCTACTTTGACTGAAGTATTACAAAAAACCTGAGTACTTCTGAAGTGCTTCTCCAAAGTTGCCTAGGCAAAAAATTAATTGTGGCTTTCAGGGAGCAAAATGCTATTTTCCATCACATTATTAAATCGTGTCTGTATTGCCAACATTTTCTGTGGTTTAAAAAGAAAAAAGGAGTAAGAAATGAAAAGCTGACATGTGATGAACCTCAGTTTACCCAAACAGAAGACACTAACTGATGCTCCATATTCCACAAAGACCAGGAACTTAAAATTATCCAAGTTCTACCTATACATTCTATTATCTAACTGGTAATTTGTTCTCTAAAATTATGGTACAATATACATTCCAAGACAGCTACACTGGCTTTGTTCTAAATGCTAAACCAACTATACCAGCATTCAGTTGTATCTGCTTATAAACAGTGTGGATCAGTGTGAATTTCAACCAAGCTAGATCTAGGTTCTAATAAGAATAAAATCCTTCATTTTATTCAGAGGCAAACTTAATAATAATAGATTTTTATACTCTTTTTTAATCCCATATGTCCCAAATTTAACACTTCCAAAAAAAAAAAAAAAAAATCCTGCATGAGTAAGCTCTTGTGAGAAGATGCGAATCCAAAAAACTACAACTCATATATTTTTCTTTTTTTTTGTAACACTTCCTCCCTTCTCTGACTAGCAAATACTCTGCAGATTCTGAACATTAGCAGGAGGAGAAAGTGGGATCTCTAAGATTTATGGCATAATATGATTTATCTGATTACTTATCTTCCAATAATGCATTCTTAAATGAATTTAAAATATCATTCATTTATTTAAAAAAAGAAAAAGAGAAATAATGACCCCAGCACGTGAACAATCTTGTAATTACTCATGTTCTTATCTGAAATGATCATTTAAAAAAAGATTGCAGAGTGAAAAGGTTTCTTTACAGCACGGCTTTACTTGTAAAACTAAAACCTCAAGTACCACATATTTAGCATTTAAGGGCTCATCCATTAGAAAGCCAGACTCCGTGATGTAGTACTTCATAACAAAGAGAAAACATGACCGAGGACACAGAGCAAGAGATTAAAGCAGCTTTCAAAGGGTACGTCGCTCAGCCGGGGATTGCCAGTAAGAATATAAGCAGGTGCATTTGTACATTTACTGTTCCTCATCTTTCATGAAATGCGGCAAAGGAAAAGGACTTACACGACATTGGAGTACACTTGGAGGTCTGCAGAAAAATTCTGCACAGAGCAGGGAGTCAGAAATATGTGCAGATGAATATACGTGCAGGAGTCATTACAGAACTGAAGCATACGCGGTCTGTACCGCAAAGATGACAGATTTAACACAAACAAGACAAAATAAAGAGCAACTGGTGAAGCAAGACTGCGTATCCTGCAGGTACTGAAGAGGATTTTAGGAGGGATGTGAAGGTGTGCCGTGGGTGCTTGACAGACAAAGACTAAAACAGAACGCAAGAAATAGGCAGCATCACTGGAGTGAAAAGGGCAAATATCTGCCGTGGTACTGTACAATAAGAAGCCCACTACATTCTTAAAAATGATCTCATCACAGTGAGTCATTAGTTCAATTGCATTTCACACCATTCAGCCTAAGGCAAGCAGAACTGTACAGGACTCTACAGATGCTAATTCCAGCAAATGCATTGTGGCAATTTGAGCAATAAACACCAGTTTGCACCTATTCACCGTCCCTGGGGTATTAGCTGATATCTGACCACGTTTTCTTCTAAATTGCAAATGTAGTTTCTGCTCAGTTTTAAACTATGAAATGAGGTCAGCCCCACTAAAAATACAAAAAGCCGAAGAGAATGCCAGTAGCTATTACAGTGCCCAGGAGCCATACCTGAACAAACCAGCACAGCACAAGCAGTGAGACAGAGATGTAAATAGATCTCAAATACCTCGTTTCGAGACAGCTACAATTTTTACAGGTCATAACACACTGCTACCTGGTCAGAAGTTCTGTTTGCTTCATTAGTACCAGGGGAATAAGAACTGCTACAGTGACTTCTAAATATATTAGATCAGAAATGTATACCTCCGGATACATATTAAATCAATACAGCTCTCTTCCTTCATTGTTATCTAAATCCAAACACACACACACACTATACATCATTATTATATTCTGCACACACCCAAAGTAGAGTTCAATACTAGCATCTATTTCATGTTTACATGGAAGTGTTTTTAATAAGTGCATCTCTGATCTAAATAGACACTAAGCTCCGCCATGCAAATACTTCAACACCTTCTCTTATTGTTGGTTTTTTTTTCCAATAGGATATACGGTTTACCTAGGCTTTAGAAGGAATTTTTTTCTGCTCTATTAACCACTATATACATTGTACTGCAATGCACATGATAGCTCTTTCTCAGCATTGGTGTATGTGCCAATATCAGCATTCCTTGATATCTGAGTATTGTAGACATGTTTGTTTCCTCTGAAGAACAGTGTTTTAGTCACCAATTGTTGTTAAAATCTTTTTAAAAAGAAGAAACTGCAGCATTCCTTTAGCAAATTTCCAGGGTAGCATTGAAAGATACAGAATAGACCAACTTACCCTTCCCTTCCCCACCGTTCAAACAAAATACCTCAAATGTGCAGCACAGGACAATCTGCTTCAGACTTAGGACCTTCCAGCTTCACAAAAGCCAAACCCCCCTCCCACTTCACACATCCTGCTGCAATATCACTGAATTCATTTGTCTTACACTAAAGACAGAGAAGAACTTGACTGTGTAATTACCTTGCCCCAACTCACAGAACAACCTCACAGTTCAACAGAAAATTAAATATGGGCGTTGCTTTTTGTTTTGCTGGGGGGTTATGTGGAACAAAATGCAACAGAGACGTCATAAGTGACTAATAGGAAAATCAAAATCGACTCATACCCAGTGGCTGTTAATGAAGGATGCAGAGTACATTGAGAATACAGGTCAACAGCAAAAGGGCAGGAGGCAGAAGAACTCTGTGAGGAGACTGCGGTCATCGCGACTGCAGAATGGGGGAGGGCAACCAGCACTTGTCACAAGGAGCATGCTAACCTTGTTCCTCATATTGTAACAGAAACACACAACAGCTGGTCTTTGAATCATCAAGTGTGATGAGTGCTTTTCACAAAACCGCTAGGAGCAGCAGGGAGAGCCACATGACTAGCAGCTCCAAAGGCTCTGATTTAACGAGCTGTATGCAGAATAACAGCCAAACCCAGCGTTATCCCATTAGCTCTTGGACTAGAGATACACCATACATTCTGCTGAGTACAGTGTGCTTACAGAGCACAAGCAATGTAGCACAAGTAGTCTAAGAATGGAGCTGAAACTAAAACATTAGATGTCTGTTCCCAGTGATAAATCTTAAAAAATTCAACTGAATTTTCCTTCAAATTGGCATTGGTCAGATAACTTCAGCTTGTCTTGATGCTTCAGAAGCATCACAACCACAATGTGCTTTCAAATATTTCGTCTTTATCTTAATTTCTTATTGCAGAGTATTAAATTGAAGCACAAATGCCATTAGAGACTTCAACATTATTTAAAAGAATGCAACTATTATAAACTGAGTCAGAGGGAAGAAATCTTTTCTATTGCATTTATTTGGGCCCCTCACTACAAGAAAGACATTGAGGCCCTGGAATGTGTCCAGAGAAGGGCAATGAAACTGGTGAGGGGTCTGGAGCACAAGTCTTATGAGGAGCGGCTGAGGGAGCTGGGATTGTTCAGTCTGGAGAAGAGGAGGCTCAGGGGAGACCTCATTGCACTCTACAACTTCCTGAAGGGAGGCTGTGGTGAGGAGGGGTTTGGCCTCTTCTCCCAGGCAACAAACAGGACCTGGGGAAATGGTCGCAAGTTGTACCAGAGGAGGTTTAGGTTGGACATAAGGAAGAATTTTTTCTCTCAGAAAGTGGTCAGGCACTGGAATGGCTGCCCAGGGAGGTGGTGGAGTCGCCGTCCCTGGCAGTGTTCAAGAGGCGCCTGGATGAGGAGCTGCGAGATGTGGCTTAGTGCTTGTGGTAGCAATGGTATGGAAGGACGGTTGGACTAGATGGTCTTACAGGTCCTTTCCAATCTTGTGATTCCATGATTCTGTTTTATGCATTTGACATCAGCTGTTTTCTTTGCAAGGAAATTCTCGTGGACTGAGAAGAAAATGAAAACAGAAACACAAGATTTCCAGTGAAAGCTCTGCAGAAGGCATACAACCTGAAATTACCACCAGGGCTTATGTTTACAGTGTGGCTACCTGTGCTCAGTCTGGTATCTGCGGACGCTCAGTAGGCAGCAGCAGGCAGTGAACAGCAGGCACACTGCTGTTGGCAAGCAGTGTGCCCGTATTTCCTGCTCAGGCTGAGCTTTGGAAATTTTGGAGCTTTGGAAACAGAAACTTTTGGTTTCTGTTATCTTGTTATGATCTCTAACTTCCTCCCCTGTCCTGCAACAGTTTAACTTGATACTAGGTCTGATAAACAAATCAATGTCACTGCTGAAACAACATTAATGCCGGTAAATCTGTCACTCTGGCTGTCAGACTGTTATTAACAGCAATATTAACGCAGCTTTTACTGCAACTGTATTAGGATCTCTCACAATCTGTTGTGAGATTCCCTTCAAATTAAACTCCATTAGGAATAGGGAAAAAGCACAATAACTGATGACAACCTACTGCTACTTCACGCCGTGGTTTTCCTCCAAACCTCATTTCAAAGTATTTTTCATTAATCCCTGTCACAGATAACCAGAGTAAGAAGCAGAGGAAACAGAAAAAAAAGACAGCTTCCCCCACGAGTAAATATTTCCAAATATCAGTGATAGCTTGTGGACGGGGTTGTGTTTAACACTGTGCTGATTGTATGAATAAGAAAGGGGAAAGAAACTTTATTTGCAATGTATGCATCCTCACAAAATAAAGAGTGAATGCAAGCACTGCTGCTGTAAACTCCTTAACAGTAAGGGGAAAGACATCCCATTCCTCTAGGCCAGCTGATAGCCAGAAAGGAAACCTACCAGTGAATAACAAAACAAGTGAAAAGAATACATGGGCAAGGAGGAAATGTTAACAATAGGTATGTGGTTCAAGGACTCAACACCTAACCCCAGAACAAAACTCATAGAAAGCTGATTTCTGTGTTTTGTCAAAATACCACACACCTGCATGCACATGCAATGAGCCATAGCTAAATTAAGATGATTTAGCATGTGTATTTGTTGCTACTGCAATGGGTAAGTAAAGTATTTCATGAGAGGCCTCTTCCAGATACAACAGATTTTCCAAGAGTGTCTTTGCACGTAACAGAAGGGCATAAGTTGAATTATAAATTCACCTTCTCAACAAGCAAATGTGAAATCACAAGGAAGCTCCAAACAGAGTGAATCATCTGATTTCCTATGTTGAAACTGGAACAAACATTTACATTTAATAATTTTGACCACACGCATTTTTGTGCCCATAAACATAGAACAGAGCCATACAGCTCAATACCCGTCTTGCAAAATATGGATGCACCATGAAAAAAAAAAATTAAAAAACCAAAACAAACAAACAAACAAAAAACCCACCAACCATGAAGAGCCGTTAAAGCCACCTTTAAAAAGATGAATGCATTCGTAGGATTCCAGCAAGTCCTGCCTCAGCTGTACAGCTTGCAATGAAGAATTCTGTAAGCGGTTTAAATAACACGCAATGGAAGTGGGAAACTTGATTCAGTTACTGAGACTTTGCTATGTCATAACTGCATTTCATGCTAGAATCTGAAGCTTCTAGTACACGTTTAGTTTGCAAGCTGAGTCAGGGAAAAACTGGGCAAAAACCCTTCGGAAAAGTCTGCAGCCTGCCACAGAAACTGTATGTTCTCAAAATAATAGTTTGTTCCTTCTTTTAACAAGGTTAGGTCTTCATATCTTTCCCAGAAGTGACATGAATAGATAAGAGAACAGGCTGCCCTTCAGCTGAAGTGGGGCTACCTTGAAGATGGACAAGTAACCAGACTGACTGCCTCTGGGCAGTGGAAGGTTGCATCTGAATGGTAAATAAAAAGATTGGACTTCTCGAACTGTAACAGAGAAGTGCTCACCAAGTACCTGACAGAACTAATATTTCAAAATTACGTGTGTGAGGCAAGAAACAAGATAGAACTACTCTTGCAAAAATTGCCTATTTGTAAAGCTGCTGCTTATGTTCAGGAATTAAATCTTACTCTCTCTGCTCATTACTTTGTATTGCATACAGCAAGATCTTCACTGATCCATAAGGTAAGGCAGGGATGACATACACGACTACTGGCTCCCATCCAAGACCTGAACAAAAACTGGACTTCAGTCTTCTTTCATAGCTGCATGGTTAAGTTTCAGGAGCTTTTAAACCTGAACTGACTCAACGCATTAGATGCTAATAGGTTAACACTGGTTATAATGTTTAAGATTTGAATAACCGTATTTACTTGAGGAATTACTACAGAACCGTGTACACATTCCATTTTTCAATTATTTTATACTTCTGAATTTCCAAGCCTCATTTTCCAGTCCTCAGCCATTTCATTCTCTACTAATCAAAGAGTCCTTCTGCGACCCTTTATTTTCTCCCCCTGAATGCACCTCTACAGTCTTAATCATCAAGGAAAAAAGAGCCCTTTTAGTCTCCTACTGTGACACGTATAATTGCATTTATTCACAAGTCTCCACAGAACTATGTATTTATCTATATAGTACAATTCCCCACAGCAACTGCTGTAGTACAGATTTGCCTGCTACCAGCTGCGTGAATGCTAGGACTGAAACAACACTGGTATAGTACTGTATTTTCATATTTGTAAAAACAAATCACAGGAGGGTGTTTTGTAGTGGTTTTTTTTTGTTGTTGTTTGTTTGAGTTTGTTTTGTTTGTAAGAAAAAATGTGCATGTGCTGAATAAATAAGATGCCCATGTCTGCTTCTCCTCCAGCAAAGGGCCTTACTCTGAAGTTCATACCTGTAGAAAACTATCACTTACTTTTATCTTTGCTCCTCTTCTCCACCTGCTCTAATACCAAAATTATCTGCCACAAAGGTACAGCAACTATGAGGTAAGACAAAGTGATTTATGGTACCTTTCCCTTAATTAAGTATTTAAATGTCTAAACTGTAGATGATACAAGGAAGATAAACCTATAATACATCTACACAGTTTCTTAAACCGACTATGCAATCAAAAACCACAAGTTTCTTTCACAAAATGTTTTCTTTACAAAAACTGACTATCACCCTTTCAGCTTCATAGCCTTGAAGTTTTCTTTTATGATTTTGAATTTGAAGATGCAGAGAATTTTCACGTATGTATTTTCTCTCTAAGGGAGTTTGGCTGAGGGCAGCAGGGAGGATGTGTGCTATTGTTTCACCATCACAGCATTGTGTCTAACTGACTTTAATTTCAGCATAAACACCGTTTCCCTTTCTGAATGCTGTACTTTGTCTTTCCCATTCGGTAAGAAGTTCCAAATGAATGGTTCCAGGAAGCAAGCACATTTGTCTAACAACCTTCTTTCTTACTGCTGGAATACAAAATACCTTTAGTTTATGGAAGAACATTATACTGCATTACTCGTCCTCTCTCTAAAACTAAAGCAAGAGTATTTATTGAAAAGTTCTAATCATTGTGAACATCCTGGAAACCTGAATGCTGGTAAGATTATTCTATGGTAAGTATCTTTCTAGCTCCTGTTCATTTAAATACATTTGTTTTGACAAATACATTGATTTGACCAGATCATCTGCATTACAAAATTAAACTCTTCAGAAATGAAGCATTAAACACTGGGTCTAGGCTCAGTTAGTCCTATGTGGCTACTATATGACTACTTAACTTCTGGCAATGACTGGCTTCCAAATCAAATAAATGTTTTCCTTATTGATTATAGTAATTCCTCTGCTAGAAATTAGTGATGTTTTATTACAGATCATAGGAGACAAAGTCTAGACTCTCAACATCACAGTTTCTCAGAAGCATCTCAGAAATGAACAGCGATGCTTCCATTTTCCTGGTTTAACTCAGCAGATTGAGAAAGTAACTCCTCTTGGATTCTTTTCATCACTCTCTGTAGCCTACAGACATTTACAGAATCTCATTCTGTTATCTCCGATGAAAATTTCCAACTATCTCCAGCTAACGGCTACCACCATTACTGGACCTTTCCAGACAAACCAAATGCTCACTTCTTTTCCTCACTTTTTTCAAGTTACCTGTCCATCTCACCCATTTCTATCCTCTCTATTGTATATTCTATTTCTGAATCCAACTGTTTGAAAAGAACAATCTTGGATGCAATGTTGAAGTGCTATTTCTGAAACAAGCACAACACCAGGTTACGGAGTAATAAATTCTTCAGCCTCAGAAGAAAGAAAAGGATAAATATTATGAAGCACTTCTCAGTGTTATTTCCTTGACCACTAAACAACAGATTTCACCACTGCCATATATAAACAAAAAGAAGCACACATCCTGCCTGCCTGAGTCAAACTCCCCATAGAGAAAAATCTGTATGTGACACTCCTCCGTACCTTCCCAAGGGGAAGCAAATACCTTTTGAACCAGAACCACTCATTCTGACCAGTCCATAGATCATTACTCTGGTTTTAGCCTGAAGCACACCATGAATTTCCAAGCACCTAAACACTTTGGAAAGGAGGAAGAAAACAGTTATAAATTCAGATTCCTACCAGGGCTTCAGACAGTGAAGACTGTATGCAGACCTGCCTGAAACTTAAAGTGTCATTTCCTTGCAGAGCAGGAGACTTTGTCTGTGCTCTTTTGGATGCATCTTTCTAGCTGCAAACGGTGTCAAACTGCACGACTGAATTTTCTCGTACTCCTTGCGAGTGTCACTGACGTGTTTGTGTATCATCAGCATTCTGAGACCTAGCTCTGAACCATTTGCTTGAACTCTTGTAACTATCAAAATATACTGAGAATACGCCAACACGACATTTGGAGATGACATCTGTCTACTCTGCCAACATCCCCACCTTCACTTATTAGTTTAAATCATGTAAACTGACTTGCCTTTCTCTTTGAGAACATGCACAGACATCTGCACATAACAAAGAAAGAAAAAGGTAAAGGGTACAAGGAATCATTTTCAAGCTCCTGTCATGTCATTACTCTCTCCTATATATTGATAATTTACAAGATACAAAAAGAATCTTTCAGAGATTCAGTTAACTTATTTATGCCTTACCTTCACTCAGCTAAAAATCACTCTGAATTCTCCTCATCTTTGACATGTAATTGTGTTTCTTTTCATTTTTTTTTTTTTTGTTCATACAGACATTCAAAGTCAGTATACAAAATATTATTGGATTCAAAAGGTAAGCAAAGTTTGCAGAATTTATTTGGCTCTTGATCATTTTCGTATGTCTCCTGGAAAAGAAACCCACGGCTTCCATTTCTAAACTCAGATGCCCTAAGATCTGCACTAGATAGCACAATCACAATTGTTTTGAAGTAATTTCAAATATATATATATGTATCTCTGAAGTTTTATTTATCCTGAACTTGGTCAAACACAGGCATTCACAGCTACTAGATTACCTGTTACTAGTTCTTCCAAATCCTTTCACAAATCCACCCTCATGATACACCCTAGCCGACAAACACTAAAATGTTTACAGTTCAGACACATGAAATGAACAAGGTGTAAAGCAAAAACAAGTTGGTCCTCACTAGCCAGGAAACTGTGCTTCTGGTGAGGAATGTGCACTCCTTAACAGCAGAAGAGAAACAGGCTTGGTATAACTCCTGTCTGCTAATCAGGTCACTTTGAGAAACGAAGATGGCAACGGGGAATTTTGTAATTAGAGAAACAATATTAGCCTAGATTTCAGATTTGAGATTCATCCACACTTACACTCATTAATCATGTAAAAAGAAATTTTAGAAGCCACTAATGAGACCTGGCCTTTACATTTAAGTCCGTTAATGAAAAATGGTAAGATAACCAAGACCTTCTCCCACAACTCCCCTCTTCCATCACTCCTATCCTTCACCTCAAACCAGCTCCTTTTTCAAAATTCCCAAACTTGAGTTTCTATCTCCCACTTTACCCACACGGGACCACAAAACCTCTGGCTCACAGTCACAAACCACCTGATACATAACCAAAGCACACAGAAAACACTGTAGTTGCAGTATTTTTAAGAAATAAAAAAATACGGCTTAATCTCAAATGCAAAACTGAATGTGCTACTAGGGCAAATGCAATCACTGCCTTATCTGCATGATCAAACGGAAGACTTTCAATGCATATTGTCTCAGCTGCCTATCAGCTTATCTGGTGCAGCCACTATGCTATTCTGACCATAAGTTCTCTCCAAACAGAACATACTTTTTGGTAGGACATTAGATCCCCTTCTCTCTTCCTAAGTTCTTATCTACTCTCACTTCTTTGAGCCTTTTGAAATGTGAAAAGCAAGTAAATCACAAGCTGCCAGGACCCAGGTTTTACTTTGTACCTGCTGAAGCAGAGTACAGTGCAATACAGCCCTGCAACCAAAACTTCTATGATCTAATATGATTATGGCAATAATAAACACAATAGATATTAATAAGGAAATAGCAGCAATCAGGTACAGACTAAAGATGACAGAAAGTTCGAAAACACAGAGCCTTCCAAAGATGCAAGGAACAATAGGTGTGGATATTTGTCAGTAAGCAAAAGAAGAAAAAGGGCAATAAACAGCCTTTGATGAGTCTTTCCAGTGGGACACCAATAGCCCCAGTAGCACCAATAGCACGCCGCTCAGGAATATATGAACACCCCAAGATAGACAGGGGAGTACTAAATCCATTTCTAAACACCCAATGTATAATCCTCTGACAAGTTCAATACAATTGAAACTAACCTACCAAATGCCTAATAATCTGACAAAATAAATAACTGTTCATAGACGTTTCAGGGAAACTACACATGAAGAAAATCCACTGTTACAATTGTATCGGGTTTCATTTTGAAGAACAGCATATATAAAGAAAATTAAGCATCAAGAAATCAGAACAGTTGTGGCTTTGGGAAAAAGTGACACAGCAATGAAACCACAATGAAATAACACTAACAGAAATCAAACTTTTAAAAAGTTGAGGATGTTTTGGACTCAATGATCTCTTGAGGTCTCTTCCAACCCCTGCAATTCTGTGACTCTGTGAAGTGTAAATTCAAGTTCTGCTTAAGGCTTATGTTGAAAAACAGAATTCCAATAGAATTTTCTGTTATCAGTTCAGACTTCATCTTTTCTCTCACGTGACTGCAATTATTTTGTGGCTTCTCTAGAAAATGATGAGAAAACAGAATGCACACAAGAGATTAAGGAAAACACAGCAACTGTTCAGATAAAATGATCTAACAAGGTTTCCATGCTAGGAATCATAACCACAGCAAAACACAAATCGACAGTAAAAGCTGCACATTATGTCTCCTTTGTTCAGAGATGATAAAGATGCTATTAGCCTCTTATTAATGAAACATTATACTATTTTGCATGTCATTTTGTTAAATGTATATTAATTCAAAATCTTAAAGAAAAAAGGTCACATTAGTGAACCAGTTTCATATGAGCAAGATTTTTCTTCCTTCAATAGCTAACAAGAAAAAATAAGATGAATATCCACAGAAGCTCCTTAACTCTGCGCAAAAGGCATAAAATAAGATGTCACAGAACAAGGCAGTTATGTTCATAATTGAAACAGAGAAGGGAATAAATGAGTGGTATAACAACTACAGAAGAGAACAAGTACTGCCTTCTATATTCATTACACAGTATCTGGTTGTACAACACAGCTCATGAAATCTGATTCAGCAGAAGCGTGAGTAGCTCCTCCTTTAATTTAAAATAAATCAAGTACTGACTTTGGCAAACACAAAGCCAAGAACAGTACTAAGAAAATGATAAGATCTTCTTAGAAAACAAGAGGATGTTTTGCTAACTCTCTATCCACAGCTATTCATGACACTCCTTTCTGTGGAAGAACAGATCACTTAATAAAACCAGAATCACAGTAAATTGAAGCACAACAGGTATCTTTTTTTCTTTTTTCTTCTCAACGTATAAAATAGCAACTTCAATTGCACATGATGTATGACTAAATCGAGTGTTTCTATCAACGTTACAGAATTAAAAATACAGAACAATTATTTTTCAGTACCTGACCATGACAATATGACTAATATCCATTAGAAACACAGTATCTACTGCCTATATGCACAATGTACACACACCCAGCTATATACTATCTTGGGAGCAATCTTGGACGACTTAAAGGTCAACCAGGACCAGTCAGCATGGGTTTACAAATGATTGATCCTGTTCAACAAGCCTGATTTCATTCTATGACAAGGTGACACCCTTATGGGTGAAGGTAAGGCTGTCAATGTGGTCTACTCGGACTTCAGTAAAGCCTTTGACACCATCCCCCATAACATTCTCGTGGAGAAGCTGGCTGCCCATGGTTTGGATGGGCGTACGCTCTGCTGGGTGAAACACTGGTTGGACTGCCAGGACCAAAGAGATGTGGTATGGTCAATGGAGGTAAAGCCAGTTGGCTACCAGTCACAAATGGTGTCCCCCAGGGCTAGATACTTAGGCTGCTTCTATTTAACATCTTTATTAACGATCTTGATGAGGAGATTGAGCGCACCCTCACTAAGTTTGCAGACGACACCAAGTTGGGAGGGAGTGCTGACCTGCCTGAGTAGAGAAAGGCACTACAGAGGGATCTGGATAGACTGGATCAATGGGCCAAGGTTAACTGCATGAGTTTCAGTAGTCAAGCAGTAGCAGGGGCAAGTGTCAGGTCCTGCATTTTGGTCACGACAACCCCAGGCAACCCTACAGGCCTGGGGAGGAGTGACTGCCTGATGGACGGTCTGCTGAATATGAGCCAGCAGTGTGCCCAGGTGGCCAAGAAGGCCAATGGCATCCTGGCTTGTATCAGGAATGGTGTGGTGAGCAGGACTAAGGAAGTCATCCTGCCCCTTCACCATCGGCATTGGTGAAGCCTCACCTCGAGTACTGTGTTCAGTTTTGGGCACCTCAGTACAAAACAGACAGTGAAGTGCTGGAGCAGGTCAAAGAAGGGCAACAAGGCTTGTGAAGGGCTTGGAGAATGTGCCCCATAAGGAGTGACTGAAGGAACTGGGGCTGTTTAGTCTGGGGAAAAGGAGGCTGAGGGGAGACTCTATTGCTCTCTTCAACTACCTGAAAGGTGCTTACAATGAGAGCAGGGATGGCCTCCTCTCACTGGTGGCAGGATGAGGGGAAGTGGCCTCAAATTGCACCAGGGTGAGTTTAGGTTGGATGTCAGGAAGAACTTTACAGAAGGAGTTGTTAAGCACTGGAATAGTCTCCCTGGGGAGGTGGTTGAGTCACCATCCCTGAATGTGTTTAAAATCCATTTGTGTGGTGCTCAGGGACATGACTTAGCAGAGGGCTGTTAGTTAGGGTAGTATGGTTAGGTTGTGGTTGGACTCGATGATCTTTAATGTCTTTTCCAACCTGAATGATTCTATGATTCTATACACATATACAATATATATTCTAAGACTGCATATTCAGTATCTAGTATCTAACTAACCAGTGATTAGATGCACTATTAACCCTACAGTTAATCACAATGTAACTAAAGCATAGGCCATCATTTTATATATTTTTACCAGAGATGCTGAAAAAAAGCAGTTCAGACAATGTACTCCATGCATATTTGGACACTGGCTCTTTCTACTCATGTGTCTACTCGTCTGCTCATTTGTGACAAAATCAGTTATTTTTAAAATTCTTCATTAAGTCCAATTTTCTATAAAAGTCTCCTTTTGCCAAAAGTGAATATTCAGTTTCCAAACAGTTGAAGACTATTTTTTAAAACTACAAATATTAAGACTTTTGTATTACTTTTATGTCTCCTTGATCTACCTACTAGATGACTTTTTTTGACCTGGAATACTAGAAATAAGACTTTGTACAGATGCTTCTTGAAAAATCATCCATCCAAAGCCTCACGCAAAAAAAAAAAAAAAACAAACAAAGGAAAAAACAAAAAACCCTCATGGATAAGATATTAAAAACTGGGGCCAATACGCAACTGAAGGACATGGAGCTTACACTGAATTACAGCAAGGCACAATAGATTTGAGCCCAACCAATTTCAGCAAAGGTCTGGCAGTGTTACTGCTAACGTCATCAGGGACAGAAGAAAATCATGTTTTACTAAGATTCTTGCACTTACTGTGGATGCAAATGTACCACGTAAAACAGTAACATTCAAAATAATGCAGATGACTCTGAGTCAGTAATACAGGTCAGTCATTCTCAGCAGGACTAATTACCCCAGGCAAAGCATCATGCTAATGTGGTATAATTTCTATTAATCAAATTACCCCTACAGAAAAGCGCCCTGTGCTTCACAGGCAGATGCTACACTATTTAGAGAACACTAGGTCTTACACAAGACAGTAAATTATAAAGCATCTAAATCAGTAAGAAAAAGTGCCGTGAAAGCAACTTTTCCTCCAGATTGATGCATTGATTCCTATGAGAAACTGTGCACAGTAATATTATTATCAACAAATCTGTCTGCTCTGCGTACTGCAGTGAAAGAGCTCAGTGGCGTGGCAGTAATCAAGTCCTTCCTCAATTTCATCATAGCTTGGTTCAACACAAGATCTGGCTCTGAAGCCACATACTCCAAATGTTTGTGCATAGTAGGGAGAAAAAAGTTCATTTCTGAATATATATGAAAAGAAGAAGGCAGTGAACTATAGCATCTATTGGCAGGCATGCAGATAGCTTACAACTGCAATTCAGTAATACTTGTGTACAGATATATACATACTTAATGTAACTTCAAAAACTGTAGCAGTCAAAACAAATTATTTTTGTACAACAGTACTTAAACCAAAGGACAAATATCCAGTCAGTCAAACTGCAGTCACTTCAGAATGAGTCTCCTACACTATTGTGAGATTATTTACTGTTTAAATATTCAATTAATAAAGCACACAATGGAGACAATATGCAAAGTTAATTATAGCTTGCAATAGATACAGATGAGATAATTGGTATAAAACAAACAAGTGTGAGCACTTCCTACTAAAATCAGTTATTTAAGTTTTCAATAAATTAGAGCTGTGGTTTCCTGAACGCTGACCAGTTGTACTTAGTACTTTGATAAACACTAAACCATATTAATCATCATTCTCACAGATTAAAAACTTGTAAGTTAATGTCTTTCTTAAGAACAGATGAGTGTCTGAGAAATAGACAACCTGCCTTCTGCCCTAGCAAGGGAAAAAAAATTAAATACATGACATTCACATTCACACAGTCAGTGCCACCATCCCTCTCACGCTCACCACGCTCTCCTAGGGAATTCTGGCATAACAGGTCAATTCTTGCAGCATTCCAGTGACAGGATGAGCTGTGTGAAGTACACTGGAATGCCAGTTACAAAGTGAGTAACCAGGACAGGAGTAATTGCGCCAGAGGGGTGAGCTGAGCTGCAGGTCTTGGAGATTAATCTCTATTTCATCTGAGGGACTGATGAGGAGAGGCTGAACCAAAGTGACAGCATCCATTTTCCAATTACACCCAGCTTCAGATTCCAGGAGGTACTTGAACAGTGCCCAACAAACCAAGTTGTGGAAGGCAAATTAACAACAAACATTTTCTATTACATTTGTTATTAACAAAGCTGATAGAGGGGAGATGTGCATCCCTGACACAGCAGCACAGCAGCTTCTTTCAGCTTCAGGACAAAGCACCTCTGTCTAAAGGCTTCCAGATACATGCCTGTCTAAACTGCTTTTAAAAACTCCACATATCAATTTCACAGCTGCCCTGAAATTATCATTATGGGCAGAAATGTCTTCTAGCATTTTAGATAAAAACATTCTTTCCTTCATTTTAGGCCCATTACATGCTGCTTTCTTCACAGGAGATACAGGAAGCTGTTTACTCCCTTCACATCTGAAGAATGTTACGGTGCCTCCCAGAACCCTCTTCTCTAAACCCAAGAGCCACGCACTTTCAGTTCTTCCGCCCACTGCCCGTCTGCAAGACCTTCAGCCTTCATTACTGTAGTACTTTGTGTTTTCTCCAATTAACCTACATCTTCCTTGAATGAGGCACCACAAAAGGGACTTGATGCTCCAGCTGAAACACGAACAAAAGATCTGCTTCAAGTGCCTTGTACACAACACCCTTCCTTCTAAAAATCAGTATGAATTTCATTGCCAGTAATGTCACACTGTTACAAAACAAATGAACAAGTGGCTTGCACTCAATTTGTGAAGAACTCTCAAGCCCTCATTGAAGCACAAGTCTCTACAGAACTAGTACCTACAGTCATTTCTTGTATTTCTGCCACTAATTACAAGTATTTATTGCTAGGACTTTGCACTTGTCTGGAAGAGAAATGAAAACAGTTCAGCTAAGACGTATCTCCAATTCACTAACAATATTCTTCATTCTAATTCTGTTTCCCACCATACTTTCCATTCTTCTTTGCTTGATTAGTACTTGTAAATTGAATAAGGATATACCATATTACATCACTCAAATCATTAATGAAAACACTAGCCAGTTGCAGAACACATTTCAACAGAACCCCACTTGATAGATGGTCACTTGTGCAACAGCGAGCAACACATAATGACTTTTGAGGAACAGTTTCCTCAGAACATTTGCTTCCACTGTACAACATTTTCATCTGTATTGTACTGCTGATCTTGCTACCATGGCATATTTAAATCAAACTATGTGACAGTAATTGATTTCTCTAATTCAAAGACCTGTTATACTGCCAAGGAAGAAAATGCTATTGGTTAAACAGGATTCACGTAGCCAACTATTTAAGTACGCCTGGTCATTCCAGGCAGGAGGTACTACTTAATGGCAGCTTTATACTCTAGACTCCCGCAAATAGTTTATTTGTTATCATATGCTAATGGACTTACCAGTGCTGAGTACAGGGGCATGATCACCTTCCTGATCCTGCTTGCTATACCATTTCAGACACAAACCAGGATGCCACTGACCTTCTTGGCCACCTAGGCGCACTGCTGGCTCATGTTTAGCTGAGAGCTGACTAACACCCCCAGATCCATTTCCTCCACACAGCCATTCAGCCGCTGCCCCAAGCCTGTAACACTGCCTCGGGTTGTTGTGGCCGTAAGTGCAGAACCTGGCACTTGGCCTTGTTGAACCTCATTCCATAGGCCTCAGCCCAGCGACCCAGCCTGTCCAGATCCCTCTGTAGGGCCTCCCTACCATCAGGCAGATCAACACCACCTCCCAACTTGGTGTGATCTGCAGAATCACTGAGGGTACACTCAATCCTCCTGTCCATGTCATCAATAAATATATTAAGACATATCAGCCATATCCAGGCTTTTTCCAGTTTAAGTAGTACCATGACACACTTCTTATTTACCTTTGGTGTTTTTTTTCTAGCCTTCACAGCCGAATTGTTGTCATGTTTCTGTGGATGTCACTGGTTCTTGCAGGCACTTCAGAAGACAGGTACCATTACCACAGTATGCCAGCTACAAAAAAAGCTCTCCAGACATAGCCAAATGACTCATTTCAAACTGTTACACTCAACTCCTAACCAATTTAAATCTTCTCTATCCAGCCTACACTTCCTTAAAAAAAAAAAAAAAAAAAATAGGCTCTATTTCTTTGTATTTTCATCAAGTCTTCTGTTGTTATTAAGACTAAGTGCCAAGCTTTGTTAGAGACTTAAACAGATCATGATATGGATCTGGTGCTTTTTCAATTTTAGCTAGACTTTCGTATCTGGTAATATTTTGCCTTCTCTGTACCTTTCTTTGTCTTTAAATTGAGGACAGTGTCCCACTTTCTCTCATCTTCGAAGATTTGTGAAAGTATTGTCCTGGTGCCCCTTCTATACTGTAGACACTCCAGAAAATATATCAGAAAATCCTTTCCCCTTTATGTTACAACTGCACAGCTTAGTCACAGACTAAATCTGAGTTTAGAAAAGAGCAAAATAATGGTTGCTGTGAGAGTCCGTCTCCAAGACTTACAAGCTCACAAGGTCATTCAAGCAAATAAATTCAGTTGCTGTAAACTAAGTTATAATAGAATTATACATACAGACTAGGAGTTTATTATAATTAGAAGAAGCCTAGGCATTTGTATGAATAATGACGACATCGGTCACAATTATTTAGCAAACAGAACATATAAATCCTTTATTGTCCAGCTCTGTAAATCACAGATGGAATTAACAACCTGTCCACAGTGAGGGCAGCCATTCACTGCCAACTACAGATATTTAATCTTCAATTTATCAGTGTCTGACAACTGTCAGACAGTGATTTCTGCATATGGAGATAGAAGAGCAGATATTTTAATACCTATAGCATTTCTTTTCTGAAAGAGAACTATCCGAAGCGTACCACGCTCTCTTCACATTGTACTGTTCAAGCTTGCTTAGAAACATTTTCTTCTCACTTCATAAAATACCTGTATTAAAGTATCACAAACAAGCATAGCCAAGGCACCTATTCCACGACATTAGCCACTGTGTGACTCAGGAACATGCCTCTTGCTCTACCCATCCAAATGCTGCTCCAGATATACAAATGAATTTGTACACTCAGATATAAAATGCTTGTATAATACGAAGAAGAATGAACTGGAGAGCCAGCTAATAGATTGTTCATTGAACTGCCACAACTCTGTTTCTGATTTGACAGAGAATGCAAAGAAGCGTGTTAGGAGGTGGATGAGCTGCAGAAGAAAGTTTACATACAGGTATTTCAGAAACAAACCATTTAATCTCTAAAAATGACATACATAACTCAGTTTTTCTTCTTACTGTGTCAAAGTGGGAAGTTAATTGCAAGCAAAGGAAAACCTAACATGGAGGAATTTCAGGTCTGCTTTAGCTTTAAGAAGAGATCTCAGTGAAAATATTACCAGAAGTTTCCAGAGTGAAGTTCCTCGTATCACCTACTGTTCTGCAGGCTACTAGCAACTTCAAGTACCCAGCAAGAGAAAAGCTTTCTCAGTAAAAGCTAGAGTTCCCTGCAGTTCCTCTTATTAACCCCCACTGCAATCTAATTCTACGACTCTTATGTTTTCATCCATCTTTTCCCATTACTTCAAAGTAAACTTCAAGACACAGCCAAGTATAAACTCTAAGTGAACTAACAAGCTAATAGATTTGTGGAGGAAATACATGTCATATGCATATATTTAAATGGATATTTGTACATGTTCACCTCCCCCCATACATACACAGAGTGTATCTGTACGTAAAGATAAATGTCCAGTTCTGCCAAGATTCCACTGAGAATAATATATAAGCAAATGGTTTAATCAGACTGCAGAAAATGCAAAGCTTTCATTGTAAAATCATGGTGCTGCTGAGTTCACCAAGCAGAAATTGCATTTGCTCCAAAAGTACAACAGAAGCATAGAAAGCAATGGGAAGAACATTTCCCTAAATAGTGACTGAAAGGGAAATTCAGAACCGTTTGGCTGAAAACACAGATTAGTGTTAATGCTGGCCTTGATCCCCAGCTCAAAAGCAAGCCTCCATGACACAGAGCTCCCTAACCAAGACCAGGCTTTAACAGAGCCCACGTCTACTACCTGCTTACTATCATCAGATGTTGCAGCATTCCCTAAGACTGCACAAAAGCTTTTGTATCTCATGTCCCAACAGCTGGAGCCCACTGCCTGTTCCCTGCACTTCCCACTCTCCCAGTGCCACACAGCACTATCTCACACTACCCTACAACACTCCATGCTCCCACTGCAGCACCCTGAGCAGTGCCTACTGTGGCACTGCACACTTTCCTCCCTGTGAGCAGAGCTACCCCTCTCCTATGAACCTCCACCAGAAAGGACAGGCAGCTGCACTGGCTTTTCCGAATGGGAGTGTCCCACACATCCAGGTTCTGGGAGGCAGGGAAAACCCAGAGCAGCCAGGATTGGTGGCAGAGAAAAACAAACAAGCAGAGAGCTAAAAGGTGAGGAATGGATGCAGATAAAGAGGTAAGGAGATTGAAATACCAGGAAGAGAGGAAAACAAAAGCAAAGGGGTTTCACCTAGCCATAAACCATACAGAATTATATTAAGGGCCACGAGCCCTGGCTCCTGCCATGCATAGTAGGATAAAACTCTAAAGGACTTCCTAAGGAGGCACATTTCCCTTTAATAACAATTACTCAGACTTACCCAAGCTTCAGAAAAAGACCAAGTATTTGAAAACAAGAAACTCAAAGAACTGTGGCACATCAACAAAAGAATTGGAAGCTTTGCTTTCTTCTAACGAAATTCTAAAACTACAAGAGATCCAAAAAGCAGCACAAACATTTCAGATCTCAACGTTAAATCATACTAGATATTTAAATAGGATCTAGCATTCAGATTAACACCAGAGGACTCACAATTCAGGCAGCTAAAAGCCAGCTGTTCTTTATATACCCTCATGATGGGTACAAAAAAATGCAAGACACATTAAAAAAAAAACCACAAAAAACAATAGCTTAAAATATTACATTCAATGCTCTAGGGCTTCAACCAAACCGATACACTAAATAAATATTTAAACTTCCCATTTGCAACATAGCATCTGCTGATTATAATACTAAATCATTGTCCAATAATTTTCTGATTACACAGAATAAAAAGAGCAGTGGTGACAAATATGCACAATAAACCTCAGAATGATTCTGAGTGTTCAATAGTTCAGCCCTCCCACGACCTATTTTTGGAAGTTGAAATGTGAATACTGTTAAACCAAAGGAGAAACAACTGGCAAGATACCATATAGAATGGTGATCTCAAAGACTACTGGGAATTTCCTTCCTGCATCCTGCAGCACAGTGTGGAAGCACCCAAGGTAGCTGAAGAACAAAAAGCAGCCTAGCAACGTAATGCGAACATCATGAGAAATATTTTACTACTCCTTCTACCAGCTAGTAAAATAGAGAGTAAATCAGTCACTTCTGGAGCTGAATGCTTCCAATATCTGAGTTAGCCTAGATTTCTGTGTATCATGTCACATATGGCTTTCATAAAGGTCAAAAGGACAACCATTTGCTTTCAAGTTGCAAAATGTAATTCAAACTATGCCTTATACTGCAGTGCCTTCCTACAGATAAACATAATACCCATCCCTCTGAAAATATTTTATACGAGCATAAACTAGTGAGAAGTTAACTAATCTATAAACATCGTCACCCAAGAAAGTAAACTTTTGTAGCAGAATTTTCATGTTATCAAATAATTCTATCTGGAGAAGTCATGGAAAAAAAACAAAGATCCTGAATGAAAGTACTGAAATCAGAACTAAGTGAGTTCTGTTCATATCATTTCCCAATTCAAATCAAGAGGCAGACAGTGAGAACCACAGTAACAAGTTATAGAAGTTTCTTCATTTTCTTGCAAAGTCAAACACCAGCGTGAGTCATATGAGCACAAGCTAAAAAGGCCTCTAAAAGCAAAAAAGACTCACCAAGTTCATTGAGACTCTGGGCAGCTTTTGTTATCTCCCTGCTTCCCCCTTGTAGTTGTCCTTGAAGTCTTTTACTGAGATGCAAGATGCGTATTATCCTCCGCAGCAAGTCACAGGCAGCCTATGGAGAAATCACAGCATTAGGGGATATTACCAGCACACTCTGATCTCATAATTTTAGGCTTCTAATATGGACACATTAACCAAAGGAAACACAAATTTGAATAAAAACAAGGAACTTCAGAATACAAAAAGCCTGTTTTTAAGGACCTTTTTTCATTATCTAATGCAATACAGGCAGATAACATCAAAAGCTGGAAATTACATTTCCTGGGCTAAGATTATGCTGCCATTACTAGCAGCTCCTTCCCCATCAAAAAAAAAAAAAAGAAAAAAGAAAAAGAAACAAACTCAGAACCCCATGAGAGTGACATGTTCTATTTCCAAGCAGAAGTGAGCTTCATTTTGCATTATGCAGCTCCCCTCAGTAGTTCTCTCATCTCTAAGCTTTAGTAAAATTAAGAAGTTGCCTTTGTCAATTAAGTATTGATCCAAAGTAAGTAAAACAGCAGAGAACAATAAAAACTTAAGGGCTTAAAGTGTTATTTTACAGATATTGACTCTTATGGTAGGAATAGATAGAAAAATCCATTTTCATCAAAAATTTCATACGGCCATTTACCCACATTTATCAATCTGTCACTTCATATTATTTGATAGGTTTGCAAAAGCACACCCCATTCTTGGCTAAAAATTAAGATGGATGCAAACACCAATTTTCAGGAAATATATCTGCATTGTATTTTCATTAGCACCAATTCAGAGCAAAGGTATTGCTGACATCTGGATCAAACATATGACTTTCACCATTTTTCACTCAACTAAGACCTTCAAACATGTTTTCCTGCTCTACACAGTAAATGAACGGAGGCAGACAAGCAGTGAGTTACACCACGTGCACGATGAGTGTTTCAAGCATAACAGGGAAAGAGGGTTCTGATGATGGTGGGTATGAAGTGATGACAAGCTGCTACATAGGACAGATCCCCGAGCTGCTTCTAAGCTATACAACTCAGGTAATACTGATTTGAATTACTGTGTCATTTAAGCATAGCAAAAACAAGCTTCAGGACTGCCTGACATGCCCCAGTGGCAACTAAATGTGCTGGCATCGAAGTCCAGATGGCTTCAGTGCACGTCTTTCCCATAGTCCTTCAGAACTGCACCATAAGAGAAGTCCTAAACATGCATGCAGGTCTTCATTGAAAGAGACCAGCAATGAGAGAAGCTGTAGAATGAGCAGAGAAAATGGACCCACCATATGGATGGGTCAGTGAGGTTAGGAGATGCGTGCTACAGGGGGAGCAATCTTACTTTAAAACATGTCTCCAGCATCTGTAGTCAGACTAAAAGGTGGTAAATACGAAGTGTGGGATGAGTAAGACAGTTGTTAGGAGGTATTTTCCCGGCTGCTGAAGAGAAGGCCTCTTGAAAGGCCTTGTCTTATAAACAGAAAAATGAAATCATAAATTACTTAAAATATACACAAAAATATTGAGAATCTGACAGGCGTTAAGCCCTCAAGTGTTGAAAGCAATTGTTAAGTACACATAAGTCCCTTCAACCAATGTTTATTGGACCGCACAACCCGCCAAGGTCTACTTCATGTCAGCACGAACCAGTGGAAATAACAAATTTCGTGTTTAATCCTTATTCAATATCTAGGCACAACAAAGAATATTACAAAGGCCCAGGGAGACGAAGCACTGAAAGCACACTGACTCTCACTGCTGTTGGCACAATGCCGTGTCTCACTAAGTACAAGTTCCCTAAGCCTTCCAGGATGACTGAGCCACATGATTTCTATGATCTTTAGTGAGAACCAAGTGGAGCTTATCCTGCTTTGGAAAGATTAATGTATCAGTTTTAATTAATGCATTCCTTTAATCAGAAAAAGTTTTGATTCACATATCACTTCCATGTCTCTGAACAAAACTTCTGCAAGATAAATCAAAAATAGCTCTTTATACAGTTCACTGTGCCTTGTCAGATGTGTTTAAAAACCATCTGGCTGTGGTGCTCGGGGACATGATTTAGCAGAGGGTTATTAGGGTAGTATGGTTAGGTTGTGGTTGGACTCGATGATCTTTCAGGTCTTTTCCAACCTGAGCAATTCTACGATTACTACTTTGCCTTCAGATTTAATTTTCTCATCCAACTGTGTACCTCTGGCTAACTTTTTCCCTCGGACTTCACTTATCTTCTGAGAATCTCATACTTCACACGCAACAGACAAAAAAACCCTCTTTTTTATTTCACTGTTGTTTGTTATCTTCCATTCCAAGAAACAATAATGTAAAAGGACTGTCAAGCTGGATACAGGATAGGAAATGTTGCATTTAGATTCAAGAGCGAAAAAGAAAAAAAAAAAAAAAAGATATCTTCCAAAGACACTGAGGATGCACCCTTAACTTCACAGCCATCACTAATGAGCACACAGTGCTTTTTTCACATGGGTACTGGCATTTTTGTGAATTATTCAACTTAATAAAACTCTCAAATACTGTAGAAGTATGCAGTATATGAGGACTGTACAATGGAAATTTAACAGAATCTACCAGCAGAGCTGTTCACAAATGCTCTATCATCAAGCCCTGACCACCTGCACCACAGAAGTCTGAATTAATTCAGGAAACAATCATTCCTGGAGTCAATACAGCATGCTTTTCTAAAGGAAATACTTCTATCCAAACACGAATTCCATGGTTAAAGCAAAACTTAGTTTGGAAAAAGCAGGGAGCAGCCCTGGTTAGTCCCAGGGCTTTTCATTAAGATCAAAATCAAACAGGATTTTTCTGGAGATTACACATTAGCTATCTGCTGAAATTTAAATCAGCAATAACAAAGACATTATTGAGCAATTTCAAACAAAAAGCCTCCTTTAATCTTAACTTAATTTTAGGAAATTATTGAGACAATCAGACCACTTGAAACTGCCATTGCATAGCTCATATATGAAATTGCATAATGCAGTGCAGATCATAATGCAAGTGAATGTATATGTAACACAAGCCCAAAGAAAGGTGGGACAGTACACCATTCTAAGACTACATGGACAATGGTGTACTGTAGTACCAGCATGAATTCTGCTACTAGTAAACACTTCAAAGAGAGAATAGTTTTCTATTGCATAAATATTTTTTCTATTTTGTGGATTTTTTTAAATAAAAAGCTTTAAAGAAAATCAGATATTGTAGGAATTTCTAAACATGAAGATATCCAAAATTAAGAGGACATGGAGAAGCAGTTGGTTGGACAGAAATGCACAGAAAATAACCCTCTGAAGGACAAACTCTCTGCCTACATATTTCAGCTGTTAACTTATCCGTTTAGTTTGTGATACGGCATGGAAAGACTATGAATGTGCTCAGAAGAGGATAGGATGATTTAAAGCAGGAAGTAAGCTCTGTGAGTTTGCTGCTCCCCTGGGATGCGATGAAGCCATAAGAACAAAGCAACACATAATGTACATAAGTATACAACAGAGATTTAGAATTCAAAACTAGATTTGTAGTTTGACAATGAATTTATAGAGAAAATGTTTATGAAAAAGCACGACTATATTAAAAACAATTAAGGATGGTGAAATCCAGCTTTATGCAAGCCAAATACTCCTTCAGTTTGTGAGCAGTCCCATAGCAATCAAAGAAGAAGCACTAAAGCAATACAATCATGAATACAAGAGGCCCTAAAACACCACACAAATCAGCAAAGGATAACTAGCAGCCCTACTTACTTTGACAGCACTGTCTTTTATCAGTCATTTATCTTTTTTTTTTTTTAAAACTTATTCTACTGACTGTACATCAGCTGATAAAATTAGCAGGTTTGACTGCCTGTGCTACATGTCCTGCATTTGGTACAGAAGTTACCAGTGTCATTTCATAAGCCGTGCCACAACCAGGAAGCAAACTGTTTGCTGTGCTGATGCCCTTCCTTCCTGAACAAACAAGGCTGCCAGGTAAACAGACACAACAGCATCATAATGCACTCCTGCGTATCTGCCAACACAGGAGAGGACAGCAGCCCTCACGCTGAGAACTGTCACTAGCAGCAATGCTGCAGTGATCCTTCCTGTTTCTGTGCACAGCTAAGGCAGGTAGGGACATGAGGGTGGGCAGCCCAGCAGGCTCCCTTTACCCTGCATCTCTCTTTTTTTTTTTTTTTTTTGGACTGGCATTTGGGACAAGAAGACTCACAGCCCAGAAGAGTCAGATATTGCAACTGCCCTGGCACAGGTTGACCAACAACCCCAGCCCTGGTGCGTGATGCTTTTATACCACAGAAAAAGCCATGCAAGACCAAACCCCTACTGCACCAAAGAGGAAGCAAAGCAAACCCAAGAAACACCTCCTAACCTCAGGGGCTTCTGCAGTTTGACTTTACATAAGGTCAAAGAAGAAACAATCACCTTTCACTCCAAATTCCCATAGTTCTTCCCACAGCTGTAACCAGAGAAGAAAAAATAAAATCTGAACCTAGCCTGGGACGTGAAAGTCATGGAAATTTCACCCAGTGGCAAAAACAGTGACAGCTGGAGCTGGGAAGCATAGGAGCAGCAGCTGAACAACCTGGCTGAACAGACTGGTAAGAGCTTCCTCCTGAACCTCACTACTACTGAAAATCAGATAGAAAATATCAGACCTCCACCCGAGAGTCCAGCACACTTACTTGCTCCTCAATTCCTGGACTAGAAACCATGTACACCTGATTGCAGCTTCATCTCTACAAGCTAATGGCAACCTACTTGAGCAAAATCCACAGTTCAAATTTCAGCTATCAACAGATAAGATCTTAGTTTTGCAACTCAAAATATTTTTTCAAAGAGAAACAGTTCAAGCAGTAGTTCTTTAAACCTTTCCTGATTTGGAGTTGTGTTGCTTTTGAATAAATAAACTGAACAGAATGCAGCCACATCCATGGGATCTGTGGGGTAGTTTTCAACCGCAATAAAGTTAAAAATAGAAGTGTTCAATGCTCATCTTACCATTGCTGGGAAAAAGCTCTCCCCCATTGCTCTTCTTTAAAAGAAACTACATTCTCTGCAGACTCGGTTTAAAAGACAGGAACAGCTGTATAGCTGGGCTTATACACCAGAACTCCAGGTTGCAGTGTGGCTATATTGTAAGAATTATTCCCCAAACCCTTTACTAAACTGCAGTTAAACACATGTAGAGGAAAAGTGTCTCCTACAGAACTACATCATAAGATTAAAAATACCCAGACAGAAATGAAAATGTAATTAAATTGCAGTCTGATAGCCTTTCACTTTCCCTCATCTGAAGGAAAACTAAAGCAGCTAGTGCAAAGACCAGCTTTGCACTTTGCAATATGAAGCACCTCTCAGTATCTCATGAGGAGACACATGAATATTGATTTTTACCAAGAAATACTGACAGCAAACTCCAGTCTACTGGAGTATGGAAATCCCACTCATGTCTGATGAGTCACCTTTTCTTAATGCTCTAGAGGACTGGGAAATGAAACACTTTAAAATTGAGTTTTAAAACGTATTTCTAATACAACTTACCTGAAGCTTTGCTAGCTGAGCCGTGCGAGACACTATTTTGTTGTAGGGATCAACAATTTTGGCTCTAATTCTGAAAATAAGAAGTTTATTTATGGAAGTATTAATAAATAGCACAAGAGAACAAGTAAGCATGCAGACTTTCTAATCACATCATGAACGACATACCTATCAACAGTACTTTGTAGAGCACCAATTCTGGTCTGCATCATTTGGAGAACACCTGCAAAATAAAGCAGATGTTTTACAAGTAACACTCATGATATGAAGAATACTTCTTTCTATAATTGACATCTACAGCAGACTACTTCTGTATTAAAAGAAAAAACAACCCCCCTTTATAACAAAACATTCAAAGATATTGAAATGATTGAGACACAGAGTATTTAGAAATAAACTGAGAAGGTAATAAGCAATTACTGACCACTACTACTACAAAAAAAACCAAAATCCTGCTGAAGATGCATTGTTGTGGAATTCATCAGATGTTAAGCTTCCCATAATATCTAGAGTAATGCTGTTTTCTAAAAGAATGATGATCAGGACTGATGTTCAAAGGCATATAACCCGATACAAACACCTGAGCATGGTATGAAAAAGCACCACAACTTATTTAACAAGGGAACTACGCAGATCAGAGAAACCAGCAGGCACGGAGAAGTGAGAAGCAATGCCATTTCAAGGTTTTCTTCCTGTGCATAAGCACCTTTAGCAAAGAAGTAAGGTATGTCATTGGGAAATCATCTAATTTAGATTACAAACAGAGCAAGCTACACCAATCGTGTTTGTTCCAGATTAGTTTGGAAAAGCAGCACAAAGGGGGAACCCACAAGCACAGTCGTTCTTTCCTTGCTAAACTGCAAACAAAGCAGTCAAGGGTAATAGTCACTTTTGCAATACAGAATCAGCCTGCTGGGAATTTAATTAAGTTACACAAACACAGACCTATGAATTTACTTTTGTTTCAATTCTTGTTAGCACTCTCAAACATCCTCTGTTTCTGTAAAGCCTTCATCAAATTGAACAAAACTATCATATGATACAGAAAGACAGAATTATTAACTTGGCTTATTGATAGATTCAGGAGTCCTATTATATTTATAAATGGAATGGCAGGCATGTAATCCTCATGGATAAAAAGATGAAGATATGAAAGACAGAGAAAAGATGTCACAGTGGGCTGAATTTTCTACTCCACACTCAAAAAGCGGACAGCAAGTACCACGACATTGCTACATCTATGACTGTTGCACCCTTGACAGCAATGTAACATTCCTCTTGCCAAAAGGCACTGTTAGGATTGCTGATAAGGTGATCTACGCTCTGCGTCTGCTACATGAGATACTACCTAACCTATCCCAAGCTAGCAGGTGATTGAAGATATCTGGTGAGCTGCTTATAGAAACACAACCAGAAAAGAGTATTTATAACAAACCAGTGTACCATTAGCAGTGTACAGATCTAAAGGAAGAAAAGAAGTTCCTGGGAATTTACTCTAGAAGTTTGGTTAATTAATTTGAAATATTTAGAGATTCACATATCCAAATAACTATGCATGCTGTGAGTTATGCCAAGAAAGTAAGCAGATGAAGATTACTAAACTAAGCACATGAAGACACTCTGAGCTCCATATTTCTAACTTCATAATTAAATTTCCTATTAACATTTATCTTTTCTTTTACTTATGGATATTGACTCATTGTTTCTACAGTGACCATATTACAGTGACCACGTGTAGCCCGAACACCGTAGAGAGAAGCAGGTTTTGCAATAATTAAAATATCATCTGTGTTTGCATAGAACTGTGGTTTCAACTGATGCCTTAAGTGTCAAAAAAATGTCAGGGTGAGAGCCCTCCATGTTCCCAACAAGTGTCACAAAGCAGAATGGCTGGTCTAATGAGCACCAAGGAGAAGAACCATATTCTGTAATCAGTTTTCTGTACACATTTCACAGTTTCTAAGTGAAGTATTTACAAGTCAGCAATTTATTTTAAAAGTCAGAACCCGATCAGTGGAATGACAGAAATGTATGGATTTAATCTAGTAGCTTCTTACTAGAAAGAAAAATCTCAGTGTTTCAGTGCAGTTATGATTAATGCCTCTTCAGTTAAGATCTGCAAACCATGCAACGTGCACATGCAGAATTTACAAACTTGGTACTGATGTTCACAGACATTGCAATAAAATTAGGCTTGTTTATTAAAAAACGGTATTAAAAGGTTAATAAAACTTGATTGCTAAAGTTGCTTAGAACAGATTATTAAGCTTTTTGCCTATGGAATAGTTACTCCAGAGAAATATCAGTCAAATCTTCTCCCAGGAGCTCCATCTGCTGACATAAAAGAAAAAAAAAAAAAGCTGCCACAACTCAGTTGTAAGATCTGCAGCTGCTTCATTATTAACCAAAGTGAACGACCTTCCCATGTAGAAACTAAAAATGCTCCCGTGTTCACAGAAATCCGTGAGCATTCAGTAGATGGATCTCACCTTCTAGGGATTCAATTCCAGTTGCTTGAGCCAACAGATCTTCATGTCTTGCAACAACCTTTAAAAACAAAAGAAAGAGAAAAAATAGAAACAATGACATAAGAACAGAGATGTGTGCCTGAAAGGGGTATCAAAATATTATCATCGTATTTCCTTAAACAGAAAAAAGCAGATGAAAGCATTTTCAGAACTGTTTTGATTCACAAAATGGTAAGCTCAGAATGGGAGTCAGATATTGCAGCATAGTTGATGTATTAATATAAGTCAGAAAAACAATCAATCATGTTTCAACACACACTGATATCTAACAATAAGTGTAAGCTTAATACTAACACAGTAATAACGTATATTTCCATTTTTAATGTTTTCATTTGTATTTATGACATTTAGAAACTAACTTCCAAAGAATTTACCATTGCAGGGGGAGCAGTTTTTCTAACCAAGCACAAATTTATCACGCACACTCACAGCCAGGTCGATGGGATTTGCAGTGTCCATTTGGATTTTATCACTCAGCCTTTGACTATCCAAACTCAAATTCCTTTTGAAGGCATGGAGGTGTATTAGCACACGTTGTGTTTGCCCAGTTAAAATTAAGGACTAAATCCCAGGCTACTAACCAGCACAGGACAAGTCGTGCACTGTCTTTTCACAACCATCATGCCAAAAGACAGGGAAGTTTTTCTGATAGTCCATATGATCTTTTGGAGAGTCAGGGAACCCTTACAAGGAATAGCGGAACCTCCACGCACAGAGACTGAGTGCAGACACTGAAAGCAAAACAGCTTACAGCTCCTTGAGGGGGACTACATGGAGTTAGTATCACATGCACCGCTCTTTTTACTTCAAGCTGTACCTTCAGTTACCAAGCAACGTCAAAAGCAAAGATCATTGGACTAATCAGCTTTTAATCACTTTATCGACCACCCCTGAGCACCAGGCATGCTTTACACTTACTTGTACGTGAAGCTCTTTATCCAGCTGGCTGATACCTTGGGCAAGCTTTGCGAGCTGCTCAGCTATCACCGCCTGATGGATCGACTGCGACGTGTAAGCTTTCACATCAAAGTCCTCTCTGAAGAAGTCAGCATAACACTCTGAAAAACGATTCAGATGTTATCTTCACACTTCAAACCAGTCGCACCGAGGGACGATCTACAGCAGGCAGCGCTCAGACCGCCGGTTCCTCCAGCTGGAACAGCGCACACCCCGTACCCGCGCAACGCGGCACGGGAGGCCGGTCTGAGAACAGACTGCAATCAAAGCGAGTCCGCGCGGCAAAACCCGCAACTTCATGGAACCGTACCGCGTCTTACAACGGGGCCAACTTGTGCTGCGTAAGGAAACTATACTCCGCTGGTGACTTTTAACGAAGTAAGACGCGTGCTACTTTGTGCAAAGGGCAGGCTAGGCTCACCGACACCTGCGTGCCTCCCGCCGGCACACATCTCCCCTCAAGAGCGGCGAACGCGGGCAGCGGGCTGCAGCTGGGCAGCACAGCGCCGGAGCGGGGCCCGCCATCCCGCTCCCCTCCACCCCACAAACTTTCTGCGACGCGACACCTCGGAGGCCCAATGCCCCGCTCGTCCCGGCCTCCGACCGCCGCCAGGACCGCGCCTCACCGTCCGCCTGCAGCTCTGCCAGCGCCGGGGCCGGTGCTCCACCGCCCGCTTCCTCCATGCCGCCCGACGGAGCCTGCCGCGCGTCACTGCCCGGCGGCGGCGCGCGGCGATGATGGCAAAGGGAGCGACGGGGCGGGGCAGGACGCGGCGGGGCTGTGAGGGGAGAGCTCGCTATACATGAGCGGGGACGTGGCAGAACGCGAACGATGGTCGGCGACGGACCCGGCGGGCCTGTTTCGGGCTGGGCACGTGGTGAAGATGTGTGCCCCGATGGTCCGCTACTCCAAGTGAGTCACTGCTGGCGGCGCGCGTGCTGTGGGGCGGGCGGTGTGACGGGACGGCGGGCGGGTGGGCGGGCGGGAGCCTTCTGGGGTTGTTCAAGGGCGCGACGGACGCGGACGCGTTTGATTATGGTTCTATTTACACAGCCCCGCAGCGCTGCGTTTAAGAGCGGCGCTTCAGAGCGGCTCACGAGGCGAATGTCCGCTCTGTATGGCCGTGCTGTCCCTGTCCCCGCAGGCTGGCGTTCCGCACTCTGGTCCGGCGGTACGGCTGCGAGCTGTGCTACACCCCCATGGTTGTGGCGGCCGACTTCGTGAGGTCAGCCAAAGCCAGGGACAGCGAGTTCACAACAAACAGAGGTAATGCTGGGAAATATGCTGCTGCCTTTATGGAATGTTTTATGTATCCTGGTTTGTATCAGAAATAATCCAGCCAGCAGGACAGGTGGGTGATCATCCCTCAGCAATTGGCACTGGTGAGGCTGCACCTCATGGGCTGTGTTCAGCTGTGGGATTCTCACTACAAGACAGACATGGAGGCCCTGCAGTGTGTCCAGAGAAGGGCAGCGGAGCTGTGAGGGGTGTGGAGCACAGGAGTGATGGGGAGCAGCTGAGGGAACTGGGATGGGTCAGTCTGGAGAAGAGGAGACGCAGGGGAGGCCTTATTGCTCTCTATAACCGCCTGAACGGAGGTTGTGAGGAGGTGGGGGTCAGCCTCTGCTCCCATGTAACGGTAGCAGAATGAGAGGGAGCAGCCTTAAGTTGTGCCAAGGAGGGTTCAGTTTTGTTATTAGGAGAAATTTCTTCTCGTGCCAAAGCACTGAAACGGATTACACATTTTCCACACCCCAAACTACTTCATCTTCCCTCACCACTGCAGTTTTATTGCTGAGCACGGCATTACATGATATGAAATATTCCTTTGGCCAGGTCTAGACCTGTCCACTCCCAGTTCCTTGCCCACCTCTGACCTATTTGCTGGGGGGGAAATAGGTACACAGGTAAAAAATTAGTTTTGAACTGCCATCGCTGTTCAGCAAAAGTGGAAGCACTGTTGTATTATCAACAATGTTTTTTGCCACAAAACTCAAAACACATAACTATATAAGCTGCTGTAAATAAGGTTACTTGCATCCCAGCCAGACCCAATAAAAGATCATCATAGAATCAAAGAATGGTTTGGGCTGGAAGGGACCCTTAAGATCAGCTAGTTCTAAGCTCCTGCTGTAGACAGGAACACCTCCCTGTAGACCACGTTGCTCAAAGCCCCACCCAGCCTGGCCCTGAATGCTTCCAAGGAGGAGGCATTCACAGCCTCCCTGGGCAACCTGTTCCAGTGTCTCACCACCCTCACAGTAAAGAATTTCTTCCTAATATCTAGTCTAAATCTACCCTCTTCCAGAGTAAAACCATTTCCTCTTGTCCTGTCACTTCCTGCCCTGATAAAAAGTTCCTCCTCAGCTTTCGTCTAGGCTCCTTTCAGCTACTGGAAGGCTGCTATTAGGTCTCCTCAGAGCCTTCTCTTCTACAGTCTAAAGAGCCCCAGCTTTCTCACCCTGTCCTTGCAGGGGAGGTGCTCCAGCTCTCTGATTATCTTTGTGGTCCTCCTCTGGACTGTTCCAAGAGCTCCATGTCTTTGTGTCATAGGCTCCAGAACTGGATGCAGTACTCCAGATGGTGTCTCACAAGAGCAGTGTAGAAGGGCAGAATCGCCTCTCCTTCCCTGCTGATCATGCTTCTCTTAATGCAACCCAAGATATGGTTGCCCTTCTGTCTGCTCATAAGGCTCATAAGGTTCTAATGCCAGCAATTGCTGCTTCTTGTATATATCAGAGATGTATGCTTAACCCATTACCATATATTTTCTGATTTCTAACAAAAATGAGAGGGTTTGTAAAGGGGAAAAGATGAATAGATCAGACATATAATATGGGGATTGATAAGAGAAACAGAATTTTAAATTATCAGGTGGTAAAATGGAACGTGGGCTCCTTGAGATCTCAGAATGATAGAAGGAGCAAAGGGAGTCCAGAGAATAGAAGCACAACCAGGATTCATAATGAGAAGCCAGGCTTCAGACACGATATAGAAATGTAACCTGAACAGACTAAATATATACATATATAATACATTATTATTATATATTTTATAAATATATGTGTGTGTATATATATATAGGACATATATATATATATATATATATATATATATATATAAGGAGCTATACAGAGCCCTGGCTTAGTAAGGGAGAAAAGTAGTATAGAACAAAATCACAGAATATCTCAAGTTAGAAAGAAGCCATAAGGACCGTTGAGTCCAACTTCTGGCTGCACACAACACCACCTGAAAATTTGACCATGAGTATATGGGAAGAGATAACAGTACGGATACAGATCAGCTGGCATGAAGTGGTTGTATGAGAGAAGTGGAACAAGGAACACATAAGCTTGGGCTACAACTAGAGGAATGGAGAAAGCACTGCTAAAATGCTAGTAAGATTGGCCTGTAGGATCTGCAGAAGGTAACGATTTCATCTGTTCATGCCACTCAGTGAATGGTTTTGTAAGTGTATATGTAATAGTAGTAGAACTATAATCTGTGATTTCATGCATTATTTGAATACAACAGGTCATTTATAGGAAAGAATCCCATTGGGAAGCACAGGTAGACTCTTATTAATGGAGTGCAACTTAGAAGAAAGCTTTAATTTTTTTTGTTATTCAAAATAAACAAATAAGAACATAACTGATATATACAGCTCAGAGGTCTGCAGAGCCACTGCTCCACCCTTTGCATCTGTTTATACTTTTGATCTTCACAATGTCCTGTAAAGTTCTATGGGTTGGCTTTTGGCAGATAATGGGATGGGGAAAGAGGAAATTCTTGTCACTGTTTGCTGTAATCTTGTCGCCTGTTGACAAGGAGCTCAGGATGAAATGTTCTAGTATTGTAAGTAACATCTTTTCCCTACTCACCTCTTTTATGCTGGCCTTAATTTTACAGCCTCCAAAACCATCCTGCCTCTAACAGCTTAGCCAGAATAACAGTATTTACATTATTAGCATTCATGCTTTTAACAAATAGCTCCATAACTGATTGTAAAATCTTAATATTGATTTGTTTAATTTTCTGGGCATTTTTTACTCTAATGAGCAGAGTAGGTTTGGAGCCTGCAATTGTAATTTTTGCTCTGTTTTTTTTGCATTGACATTTGGCATTGACATTTCTTTGTTGTGTATTTCTAAAACAGTGGTAGATGTTCCCTGTGGCTGCTGCTAAGAATTTAATTATTATTTGATTTAGCATTTTTATTACTTAATACTTAGCTGAAAAACAAGGAGCCTGGGATTATTCCAGTGTATTAGCTGTATCAATTTAAATCTTTTCAGCTAGAGCACTGTCTAAATGGACACTGTTTTGAAAATACAAAAGGGATTTTTTGTGGCATGTTTTAGGTAACTTACAGAAGTTTCTTAACAGAAGATACTGCTGCCATTTCTGACTTCAGTTCCATTACTTCAAGAATTCTGTAAATTCCACTAAGACAGGAAATCTTCAGAAGCATTTGCAGTCTGTTCTGTACCAGAAGTACACGTGCTGTGTGCATTTGTTGGCTCTTTTCTTTCCATTGGTGCTCAGATATTTTTCTTACCCTGTTCTCCATCCCTCTTAACTGCAGCAATCGTTTATTTGGAAAGTAACTGCTAATACTGAGATATTTTTAGATGCCTTTAATGTAATGCAGTAGGTGTCAAAGAGGAGAGCCTGTTCCAAATGACCATCTGGCTCTCTGCAGGAGCTTTGTAGATCACAAATAGTTCACCAGGCCCACTCTGAGGAGCACTGATGCTTTGGTTTCCTATGAGAGAAAAATCTGTGAAAGCTGCCTCTGCCTATGTGTTCTCATTCCAGCTCTGCGTACTGGACAAAACCCAGCCGTGTTGGCATTGAAACAAAAAAGTATCTGGAATAAGGAAGGGTAGAGTTTGTAGCTACTGAAAGCTGCCTCGGTAGTACGCTCAGTTTTCTGGTTCTTCAACAGCTTTTTCTGAGTCTGGACTTTTTGGAATATCAGCATGATCTGTGCCTTACATTTATGTCCTACTTCAGGAAGCTAAATTCTCTTGCCTTTTTTTTCTTTTTCTCTTAGAGCCTCCCTTTGGTTTGCTTGGTAATGTTATTCCTGTAAGACATCTTTTCTTCCTTCATTGTTGCTGTATTTTCACCACAAATGACTACATTAGATAGAAACAAGGACACTAGAAATCTTTGTTAATGATTATGTGTCATACACAGCTATAGCAAAACACAGCAGTCTGTAAGCAGCCTGATACAACTGTGGAACAGATCATGTTTGAAGTGTAATTCTCTTCGGCAGGAAATGCTTTTTAGCAGCTCCAGAAAATATCCAGTGTGTTCTAGGCATCGTTGGAGTAGGTGTTTTCAGCAAGACAAGCAAGTAATCATACTTTCAGCACATTGTTCTGGTTTCATAAAGATTTTCATATAAACAGGAGATTTATTTCAATAAGTTAAAAATAAATAATCTTTAAAATCCTATGTAGAGAAGGGAGACTTCTTACAGCTGCAGCTGTAGTCAAAAAGAAGAGTTTGAGAGTTGATGTAGCACAGTGGTGAGCGATGAGAAAGTTTGCATCGGCCTATGCATAGGCAATGACATAGCATGAGGAGGCCTCTGGCAAGGCTCTGGCAGTGTTGTAGTCGGCTACGACAGAGTTCCTGTATCATATCCTGCCTGGGAAGGGAGGGGTGTCTAGATTTGCAAATCCCTCTGGTTAGATCAAGGTGAAACAACACCCAAGGTCTGTGCATAAGAGGAAAAGCCATAAACTGTAATAGGAGATACCCATAAAACAGTTAACTGCATGCGTTGGCTCTCCCACAATTCTGTCTGTGCAGTTTTATAGGAAATTCAAGTAAGTTTTGGGTTAGAGCTTAAAGAAAGAAAAGGAGATCACCAGTTCTGGTCCCACATCAAGCGTGTTGACAAGGGGGCACAGAACAAAGAAGGGATGCAGCAGTGAGAAGGGCAAGGACAGCCCTTCAGCCATGTTTGTAGATGGATTCCAAGATGGATTGAGACACCAGACACCAGTCATATCAAAGCAAAGGGCACTGGGCCCCCTCCTGTGACCTGACCATTTCTAGGGTATTGCTTTGGGCTCTTCCAGGAGGGGTTGAAACATGGGTCAAATTAAGAGAAGAAACACCCAGCTCCTGCCTGTGACTTAACTGTCTATCAAAGTGGTGTCACTTTGAGAACACCTGGGGCTCCTCCCCTACAGCCTTCCTGTGGTACCACCCTGTAAAATAGCTGAAAAAATCACTATCAGGAATGGAGCCATCGAGCACATTTGGTTCTGTACATACTTCTTGGAGTTCAGTACAGCAACTGGTGAGATTATGACAGTGCAGCTTATCTTTAAGATTTTATTTTAATAATGGTGCTGTCATGGGGAAAATAACCTAATAGAGAACAGATAGATTGTTTATGTTGAAGGTGCGGTGGCACTGGTGATGTTCTTATTCAATTTGGTTTTAATGTTGAAGTATTCTGGATCCAAGAAAACATACAATACAAAGAAAGAATAACTGAAGAATTTTTTTTCCCATTATTAGTTTGTGAATAGTCTGAATTAAGAATGCTGCTTTTAAACAACCTGTTGATTTTGACAATTGTAAGCAAATATATATCTGTTGACATTTTTAAGAAAGTTAAACATATTTAAGTAATGAAACATTCAAAAATTAGATTTTTTTTTTTCTTGTTTTCAACCTCTAAATATCTTTTCATTGGAGTAGGTGACAATCCATTGATTGTTCAGTTTGCTGCTAAAGAAGCACAAGTTTTATGTGACGCTGCCCTTCTCGTCTGTCCTTTCGCAGATGGAATAGACCTAAACTGTGGCTGTCCGCAGAGGTAAAGATTTGAAAAAAATGGTTAAGTATGATTAAATTAATTTGAGAATAAAGGATGCTGGCCTTCATTTTCATACTCATTTCTGTCTTAATTAAAAAAAAAAAAAAAAAAAAAAAAAAGATTGAGATTGAAATAGCTTTTTAACCTGTCGGAGTGAAATGTGTGTGTGGTAAAATGCTGTTCTGAATGTTCAGAGATGCCCATGGTCACCAGGTGTCTTTGCTGTCTTGCCTCTTTTAATTTCTGAGATACTGAAGGTCAGCTCAGAAATGAAGTGCCCATCTCTGTGATTTAGCAGCTGTACCATTTGACTTCTTCCAGAAGAACTTTGCTGCAAATAATCCAGTGTTTTGAGAAATAGCACGGCAATTCCAAAATAATGAACCATGTCCCTGCTGTCTCAGGCTTATGCAAGTGAAGAACAGTCTCTAAAATGTAATTATACAGATTATATTACCCATGAAGTGCTTAGCTGAATTCCCTCCATCTTTTATTAGGTTTGGAAATACAGTGAATTAGTGATAGTTTAAAAATTTTGTTTTGGCAGAATAATAATGCACAAATGAAGATTCTCACTAACTGCTTCAATTGAGAACCATTTATTGTACATTTGTCAGGCAATCTTTTTCTAAGTAAATGTCTCAAAAATAAATGTGGGACAGCAGGAGATAATATCATGGTGCACGTACTTAATTTGTCTATTCTAATTAGTTATCTTGACTTAAAATTACAGTATCTGAGAAAACAGTTCTGGAGACATTGGAGACTTCCAAATCTTGTGCATATTGATTTCAGCATAGTAGAGCTGTGTGTATCTGCCTGTATAAGAAAAATTCTTTAAAGAAAAGAATGCTGCTGTTCAGTAAAAGCAAAAGGTTATCTCCTGCCAATCATAAGTAATTGTTGTCATTTGAAGGAAAAGATAATATTACTGAAATCAGATTCTTATTCCACTTCAATTGTGCTCCTTTCCAACACAAAGTAATTTTCTGTTCAGAAGAAAGCCATGACCCAATTGAGGGGAAATACCAAGCTATTTCTTTTATGTATGATCTAAGCCATTGTTAATTCAATGTTTATCTTCCTTGTAAGCCTGTTTTGTGGATAGAAAATTAAACAGATTCGTTACTTGTCCAAAATTATAACAGCAAAGCAGAAACTGAACCAGGATCTAAAAGCTGGTGTCACACCGCAAACATCAACTACATCAAACTACAGCCTTTATTATCTCTGCTTACTCAGCCACACATTCTAAAGGCTATAAGAAACTGATACATTTAACTGAAATTGATCTGCATTTTTCAATTGTAGAATACAAACGTTATTTTTCCTTTCAAAGATGGGCAATGGCAGAAGGTTATGGTGCCTGCTTAATAAATAAACCGGAGCTGGTTCAAGATATGGTGAGACACGTACGGAATCAGATCGACAATCCTGGATTTTCAGTGTCTATTAAAATAAGGTATGGCTAACATACTCTTTGCAGAACGTGGAAAAAGCCTTTTAATGTTTTTCAAAAGAAAGATGTTTGTGTAATAGTTACACTACAATATATGTAATTAATGCAGTAGTACGAATTATTATAAGTTCCTTAAATGTGATGACTACTGGGATGTTTTGACTCAGGTGGTAAGCAAATCTGGAGCAGGTTACCAGCCTCAGATGGTAGAACAAGCTCAGTCTTTGACTGCTTGCCCAGATACCAGAGTGGATGTCAGAATTTTATTGCAATCCGGAAGACATGGTAGTTCAAGTTAAAAGGTTTAGAATTCCATGAAATAAAAGCAATACGTAACCTATAATTATGTGGACTTACTTGTAACCTGCTGCTGTCTATAAAAGACAGATAACAGATCTGGGAACCAGTCCACACAGCTGCTGTAAGAACATGTTCTCCCTCCCTTCATCACTTTCTGAACTTGTATAAACTGTTGATCTGTTCTACTTTCTGACATTTCAGCCACTATTTATCTTCTCATCCCATGGTGCTTTTGCATATTGTTGGTTAAGTTTCAGCTCTGTTTGCAGTCTCTCAGAAAAGGAGAACTGTTATAAATTGGATTTTTTTTCCACAGTTATGCAAAGTAATGACAATTAATGTAGAATCTTGGGTACCCTTGCTTCATCTCTGTAAAATTTACCACACATGCTTCAGAGATGGTATGTAACTGGGAAATGATAAACAGTGATTTCAATAAATTATACATCTTTACTAAATATATATTAAATATATTTACCTTCCCACATTAGTTGTCCTTTTTTTTTTTTTTTTTTTTTTTACAAGTATTTATAGAAATCTCTGGTGATTCCTCTTCATGGAGGGCTTTTATACAGTTCAGGTAGCTTGCTAGCTAATGTTTTAATTCCTCGGAATTTCAGGATACATGAAGACTTAAAAAAAACAGTAGACCTGTGTAAAAAAGCTGAAGCAACTGGAGTTTCATGGATTACAGTACACGGGAGAAGTATAGAAGAAAGACATCAGCCAGTACATTATGATGCAATTAAAGTAATTAAAGAAAGCGTGCACATACCTGTTGTGGCTAATGGAGACATCAGAACTTTAAAAGATGCTGAAAATGTTCATCACTTGACAGGAGCAGATGGTAAGATTAAACATATCCTACTTTCTAAGTAAATTGACAAATTAAATTTCTGAGTATTTATTTAAGCTAGAAGTAGGATGTTGTTTGCATCTTCTTAATAAGCTCATAAACGGGATCTTGTAATTATCAGAGAACCAGAGCACTTCAGTCAAAGTCTCAAATAGATTTGAAAGGCAAACTACAAAAACTCTTTGCTTAATTATGCTTTCATCACTCAGTAGTGGAGTTGTGGCGGAGTTTAAGGAGGATCAGACATCCATTCTGTTCATGGAGCTGATCATTTATTATAGAGCTGTAGATTTTGACTTGAAATCCTCTGCTTCCTGCAAATGGTAATGGGTTTCTTATAGTAAGAATATAGAGGGAGAAAGATAAACAGGCTGGATATTTAACAAATAAAATGGTTTACTTTCAAGTACATGGTGAAGCATTGCACTGTCTATTTATCTTGCCATTACTGTGGTAAAATATGGAAGTGAAAAATTGCCCTGCAGTTATTTGCTTACAATAGATTCCTTCAGCTGTCTGTGGTTTCAAGCCAACATTGATGTTCAGTATATATCTTGAAGAAGTTATCTGGATCTGCATACCTTGAGTCTTACAGTTAGAGCCTAACAGGGCAGAGCCAGTGTCATAGCATGAGTTCATGTGGCAGGTTTCTATTGACATCGTCGGTGTTGTAAAAAAAAACAAAACTATTTGCACCAAACTGCCATGCTGCTACAGTGGCTTTCACCCCAGATACAAAGCAGGAAGAAAATACATGAACAGAAAAGGATGTTCTTTTTGACTTTCTTGAACAATAAAGCATAAAACATCAAACTGTCCAACATATGATGGTTTAAGATACAGTAAGAACAAACCAGAAACTGCATATTTTTTGTTTTGTACAATCCTGGTTATTATTATTTTATTTTTTTTCATTTTTGGTCATGCTATTTTGTAGGAAGAGATTAAATGCGACAGATTATATGTTACAGTTCAGGAAAGCAATCACTTTTTCAAGAAATATTTCAGTAGAGTTTGGCTGGATTTATCTGACAATTTGGGAATATAGTTGCAAATGCATTGGTTTATTCAGAAAACAAACGCTTTCTGTAGAGTAGGAGCCATGAGATCTCTATCACTGAGACTTGAGCTGCTAATGGAAGAATGATTCCAGGTCAGTGAATCGGCTGAGTTGCGCTAAAATAACTTCAGCATTTTACTACTCCTGTGTCTTTACATCGTGATTATATGTTAAAGAATAGGCTTACATGTGTGTAGAAGATAAAAACAGAATAATATTGAATTGCTGTTTAAAAAGTAGAAAAGAAGGGCTTCTTTTTTTGTGTGTGTTGCATCAGAATTTCTGGAAGGTTATGTCAGCAGGTTAAATGAGCTGACAGATGGTGCAGGAGCTTGGGCTGTAAACTGATTTCTTTGATATAGATATAGTACTCACCCCTGTTGTTCTCCCATTTCTTGTTCTAATGGATGCTATAAAGTAGGTGCTATAGAAGTTGTAATGTAAAATCTAACTATAATGTAACTCACTGCTTTAATTTGCAATTTGAAGGTGTAATGGTGGCTAGAGGACTCTTAGCAAATCCAGCTATGTTTGCAGGATACGAAGAAACACCTTTGAAGTGCATCCAGGATTGGGTTGACATTGCTCTTGAGCATGGAACTCCTTTTACATGTTTTCACCACCACTTAATGTACATGATGGAACGGATAACTTCAAAACAAGAAAAGAAAGTTTTTAACGTTTTATCAAGTACCTCAGCAGTTCTAGATTACCTGGGTCATCATTATGGTGTGTGTAGCTGAAAGCATTTCAGTTGTGTGCAAACTCGTTCTTTGCAATTGCTGACATATTGCTACTTGGGCTTTTACTGATTAAATCCATAACGCAGTGTAGATATTTTCAATACAGCTTGATTCTGAGGTTAGGCCGATAGTTTAGATTTTTCGTTTTTAGATCAGCATATTTAACTGAAGAAATATTCCACATTCCACAAACGTGTAATTCTGTTTACATTGCATTACTGTACAGAGGATTGGCTGTTATGTGACTGCAGTGATTTAATTTATTTTTCACCAGAAAAATTTTTCACTTACAAGAGTAAGCAAAACTAAGGCCTTTTTCTAGTGGAACTCCCTAAAATCAGGACTACTACTACTAAATAACAACAAAAACGTATGACCAAAAGAATACAGAGGGACCAATTATAGAAATATTTGCTTTAATGGATGTAAGATATAAGATGTGCTTTTAAATTTTAGTAGAATTTTCCAGCTTAAAGACTGTGAGACTTTGAAGCCCAGTGTTGTACCCTCTTAAATTAGATGTTCTTTTTGCAATCTAAAATCTTTCAGATTTATAACTTAGAAAAATTCTACCATTAATATAATGAAAGAAACCTGCAATACAAGATGACAGAAGGAAGGAAAGAATAAAATGAAGAGAGTTTAAATCAAATATAGACCTGGATGGATCTAGCATACAAGACTTGAAAGTTCAGTGTAACCACATACAGTATTGGTTATCTACTACATAATAATCCTATGAAAGATCAAAATGCAGTCATCTACCAAACCAGAACTTTATAGGCCAAAGAAAAGCTGACAGATTCTCTCAGTAGGACTCCTGCATCCTTTCTGCAGGCATGTTGCTTATCAAAGCATGACAGCCGTTTCACTTTGGATTTTTGTATAGGAGGAAGACAGTGAAAATCAGAACAAGACAATAACATTGCACACCAGCTGCATTTGTTCTGCAAGGGAAATTTCACAAGCCTATGCAGTACAATTATTTGTAATCAAATAATTTGTTTCCTTTCTATGTTTACACAGAAATTCATAGAAGAAATTGCTTAGTTTTTTTAACTGGTACTTTCATGCATATACAAATGAATGGTTCTAAATTTTCTAAATAAACCACTTACTTTTGTATATGATTGCAATTTGTTTATTACAGTGTACATTATGACAACCTGGGGAAGGGGGTGTTGCTTTTGATGCTGTTCCCCTTATCTGTTGCTTAGATATCTGCAGTTTTGCAGTATTCTTAATGCAGTGACTGAAAAGATTTACTTATTTTTCATAGAGAATATGTTCTGATTTAGGTATACAAATGAGTTAGAAAAGCATGACCTGAGTCATCAAGTCTCGTTTGCTGTTTAAGACAGTGAAGTTTATACATCTCCTCTGATATGGGCTGTATTTCCAGTTCATCCAACTATAGTGCAGTACTCAGTTCTCTTCAGTTCTGAAAATGCCTTGAGTCTTCTGCTTCAAAATCAAAAACTACGAAATTGACTTGCATAAGAAATGGATTCTTTAGAGTATCAACGAGGTCCTGTGTTAGCATTTACTTAAGATTTTATGATACAGCAAATCAGTCGCCACGTGAAGTAGAGGGAAAAAAAGAGATTCATTAGAATCAAAAACAGAAAAGCAAGGCTTTTTTTTTGTTTTTTTTTAGTGGGGAAGTGGTGTTTTTGAGGACTTGGAATACCTTGACCTATTTAGGAACTGAATACTGGATGATTTTGTAGGCAGCAGTTGTTGTGCCTGTGTGATATCAATCATAGAGATTTCTGCCTGATGTACAAGACCTGGGTTGCAGTTAATATTGCTAGTAATTAAGGAGTGCTTGATCTGGCCAATTAAGTACCATAGAAGTCAATGAAAGTTTAGCATCCTGTTATGTAGTAAAATGAATGGCTGTGGGTTTATTTGCGTGCCACCTTGTCAGTTTGTCAGCATCCAAACACATTTCATTGCTTTGACACAGGATGAATTGCAAAATTTGAGTTTTAAAGCCATACTTTGAACAGCCTACACTGTTTGCAGTGCACATTAAAGATATCCCCATGGCAGTTAATTATTTAACTTCCAGTTTTGCTTTAGAGTGCAGTTACATTTCTTATCAGCCTTTTGAACATCGGAAAACTGAGCCAGTTTAAAGCCAGCAGATACATTCCTTCCTTAGTTAAAGTATTTGTAGCATCACCAGGTCTTCTGTTTTCTAACTAATTTTCAATTTTTAAAAAGTTACTCCAGTATTATTCTCCTCAGCTACCTCAGACCTCATTCCAGGTTGGTGAGAATGCTCAGCAGCGGCAGTCAAAGCGCACAGCAGCCACTGCAGAGGGAGATCTTATGGAGCTCCTGGAGTGCCAGTGCAGACTCATACTCTCTGGCAGTGGGGATGTGCAAGTTTAGTCCTGTCAGTATGCAGCTAGCCTACTGGAGAGCGGTCTGCAGTGCTAGCACGCAGCTCAGAAAAGGAAACTGCTCTGGATTTAATGAAGAGAAAGTCTTTAATAACATTTTAATAGCTTCAATAAAGTATAATGGCAGTAGGCCAATAGCTAAAATGTAATAACCAGAATATATTCAGAGGCTATGTTTTATCTATGAGTTTGATTATATGTTTATGAAAACATGTTAGAAATGCTTCTTAAAACCCAGGCTGCTTTCACAGCGTAGATTAGATTGAAATCGCTGGTTGTATTCCTCTCCAATATTTGCTATGGATAAACAATTATTTGGGATGTAACCTTTCATACAGACATTGCTTGGCAGCAACTGGGAAAATGTTAACACACAGGCACAGTCCCAAAGCCACAGACCTGGGAAATTTAAGTGAGCTTTCAGACTGAGAGCAGCTGCAGTCAGCTCTGCTGATAACTGTTGATAGAGTGACTGCCTAACCATTTTACCTTCTGTGGATTTTTACTACTTACTATTCATGCTATTTAACCTATGTCCTTTTGATGTAATTTTTTTTGGACAGAATTCCCAAAAGGAGCTCAGATAGTTGTGTCAAGAAGGCTGGTCATGCCCAGCTAGACCAGGTAACCCCTTCCCAAGCAGACAGATACCTGTTGGAGCTGCAGGCAAATGAGCTGAGCTGATTGCCCAGGGTGAAATTGCTGGATGTGGCATGCAACAGCGTGAGAAGCTAAAAAAAGCTGCAGATAGCCCTGGGAGGGGTGGCTGGATTTCACTGGTGATTAAGTGGGAGTTACATGAAAAACAGCTGAACAACAGGAATAACCGAAGAGTGTTTGGAGTCCATTTGGGACTGGGAGCTTGCTGGGTTAATGGTGCCCAATAGCCATGTCACTACCTCAGTAGTACCATACAAGGCCAAGATTAGCAAGTAAGGATATCAGAAATACTGAATGCGGGTATAGATAATATCTATGTATCTGTATTAGTTACAGACTGGGAACAACAGGGAAAAGAGATGAGGGGAAGGTTATCTGGGAGAAATAAGGGGAGTTGCAAGTGGCTAAGATGGCTGAGAAATCATAGAATCGTGTAATGGCCTGGGTTGAAAAGGACCATAATGATCACCTAGTTTCACCCCCCTGCTATGTGCAGGATCGCCAGCCACCAGACAAGCCTGGCTTTGAACACCTACAGCAATGGGGCATTCACAACCTCCTTGGGCAACCTGCTCCAGTAGCAATGCAGGGGCATACCACGCTTAGAACCTTGCAATGCTGATGAAAAACACTGCACCCAAGACAGGGCAGAAAAGAACTTTCTGAAGGAATGTGGTTTTACTCATGAGGTCCAAACAAGCCTGCTGGACATTGTCTGAAACTTGTTTGGTAGATATTGTTGATATCTTTGTATGTTATAGAGTCGTAGAATCCTAGAATATCCTAAGTTGGAAGGATCTATAAATATCATAGAGTCCAATTTCTGGCTGTGCACAGCACCACCCAAAACCAGACCATACAAGAGAGTGTTGACCAGACTCTTCTTGAACTCCATCAGCTCAGGCTATGCCCACTGCCCAGGGCAGCCTGTGCCAGGGCCCGAGCACACTCTTATAAAGAACCCTCTCTTGATACCCAGCCTGACCCTCCCCTGCAGCGCAATGCTTCCATGGGGCAACACTTCAGCTGACCGTCAGAAACCTGTGAGTGTGTCAGGCAGTGAAGTCAAGGCCTTGATGTAACAAGCTCGAGGCACGGGGCAGTGGGCTCTACAACCGTCTGCATCTAGCCGTTGTACGTAAAAAGATGCTCATGTTAACCGTTCTCAGCGTGTAGATGTCCAGCAGCGGAGGGCCCGCGGGCACACTGACTGCCCACATCTGACCCCACGCAGTTATCAGTGGGATCCCGTAGCCCGGGAGGGCGCGGTTGAGGGATTACCGGGACGAGCACAGCCCGGCTGCCGCGTTCCTTTGAGGAACTCCGCGCGGCACCACCTCCGCTCCCCGCCCCGCCCGTGTCACTCAGCTCCGTACCGGCCCACATCCCGCCGGCAGCCGCCCCGCCTCGCCGTCCGCTCCTCTGCCTTAGCGCCGGCGGGAAGGGCGCTTCTGTCGCTCGCTTTCCTGCCTGCCCCGGCCCGCTCTCTCGGGCGAGGCCGCGCTCCCCAGCCCTTCCAGAGCGGTCCGCCGCCATCAGGCCCTGAAGCCGAGGAGGTTGCGAGGGCTGGGCTGCCACGGGGGAGAGGGGGAAGAACGGGGACAGGGTCAGGGCGGCCGAGGCCTCCCGGCTGCGCAGGAAGGAGCGAGGGCGGCGGGGAGGGGGTGCCGCCCCGCTGCGGGCGGCGACGGAGGGCCGGCGGGGCCGCGTCTCCTCAGGGCGCGGTGGAGAAGGCCGGGCCCGGCCCGGGCGGGGAGGGCGCGGAGGGACCCGGTTCGGAACTCGGGCGGGAGATCCCGAGCCGCGGCGCCAGCCGTGACCGCCGCGTGCATCCGGGCCCCGCCTGAGCCCCGCTTTGCCCGCAGGCCGCCGGGACGATGACTGTCCAGTGGACGGCGGTTGCCGCCTTCTTGTACGGCGAGGTGGGAGTCCTGCTCGTGCTGTGCCTGCCCTTCATCTCCCCGCTGAGGTAGGAGCTCGGGCCGTGCCGGCCTGGCCCAGTCGGGCTTCTCGAACCGTGTTTGTGCTTCTACGTTTTTGTTACAAACGTGGAGCTTTGGTGAGTCTCAGGACGGGTGTGAGCTGCGGAATGCTGCTTGAGACCTGAATTGTCACGGAGTCCCAGGCACCGGAGCCTGTTTTAAGGAGCTTTATGGGGTTGTCTTACACGCTTTTAATTTACCTGTCCAGCACCTGGGCTTCCCGCAACGAGCCTTTCTCACCTTGCTTCACTGAGAGGGATTTGTCCCCTCTGCTCTCTGGGAGCAGCCAGCCTGAAGGAGGGCAGCTGGGGAACCGTTACTGCATGTGCTGATACGGGCTGTGCGCTGCACTGTGGGTGCTGAGGCACATTGGGCACCTGGAGCTCGTCAACAGCAGCCTTTGTTCGAGCTGTTAGAGGCTTGTTTAAAAGCAAGGATGCTGAAGGTTTAGTCAGAGATGCTGACTGAACATCTCTGTATATGTATACAGAACAAAATAGTTTTGCTGGAATGCGATATAAACATTAAGTATAATCCTAAGGTAAATGCCTGTAGTAACAGAAAGAAATACAACAGAAACAAAATACGTTAATTGCTCCTGTTATTTGCAGAGGCCTGGCTTGGAGTTCTTTTCAGTTCCTTTTTGCTAAGTAGATTTCCCAATTTGGTAATGCTGTTTTTATTCCTCTGAGGAAATACAGCTAACTTCTCTGCAGGAGGCACTGTTAAGGTTTCTTTACAGAATACCAGTTTAAAAAAAAAAAAAGCTACTTAGGAGATTTGCTGCTGCTGTGGTGCTGTGTAAGCTGTTAAATGTTGGCTTTCTTCATCTTTAGATATTTTTAGAATGGAGAATGCAGGTTTTACTGTAACATGCTACGGAGCAAAACCTAAACCAAAACACTGCAGTGTGCAGAGTCAGAGTGTGATCACTTACACCTCTGGGAGAGAGTCCTGGCAATGGCTGAGTCCCCTGCAGTGAGTGTCACAGCTTATGAGGAGTTCAGTGTTTCAGTACAGATTGCAGAGTTCCCACGTTCTCTGTTTCTGAGTCTAAGGTCCAACTGCCTGTAAGAGGGGAAAAGCATGATGGGAGCTGTAATCAGATTGTTAACAACAATGGCTTATGTGAGGAAACAAGCTGCAAGACTTTGTTTAGGCTGATGACACATGCAGGGGATGTTGGCAGTATTGAAACAGGTTTCTGTTACGACGTAGGTGAGGCCCAGATCTGGTCTTTGAAGCTGAAAAGCAAATGCATAGTCTGCAGTGATAGGGATAGATCTTTGTGTTTGGTTTGTAACATTCAGTTATTCTTTCAAACAAGGGTTTCTGAAAGAATGAAGTAGCATGTCTTTGTGACATGGTCAATTACCTTGTTAACAAAGCTGTCACAGGAATCCTCTAGAATTAAGGGCTGGATTTAGCCGCTGTGACAGTACCAGAAGGCAGCAGTTCTGCCTTACACGTCTTGCTGCCTTGAGAGCTAATTTTGTCCTAAGGGTGGTGCGGACGCAGTAAGAGATGTGAAACTGCAGCTCTTTGAAGTTCTGATTTCCTGAGATCTCAGGCTTCAAGCTAAGTTCCCGGAAACAAGTGAATTGTCACTATAAAAGTATCCAGAAAGGCAGAGCTGTACTGACACTTGATTGTAGCATTGTACTTGTGGCCAGGATTGTAATTTGAAAGAATTACATCTGTGTGATTTCTGCTGCCAAAGGAAGTACTGCATTAATAAATGTTAATGTTTCTTGTGGAGGAAAAATAAGCATGAAAATACAGGAAGGCTTTGCAGTAAAGAGATGTAATGTTTAGCATTAGTATAACTTGGCAGTATATTTGGTCTAAGGTACATACATCAGAAACATGGGGGATGAAGCATGGAGATTCACGTGTAAGGAGTTTGCAAGGAGGTTTCATTAGAATTGTAACTTGGCTTAATTACAGTAAGCTTTTTGGTTGATGTAGACTACAGCTGTCTGCTGTAGAGAGTTTGGATTATACTGAATGGCATAAACAAGGCTTTTGCACACAGAATGATAAAATATTTTAAAATTTTAAAATATGTTTTTTTAGTGCAGTGGGGGTAATTACATTCTCGGTAGGTAGAAAACTGCTTTGTTAAAGGGTGAATTTTAACAGTTGTTTGAAAATGTAAATAAACTTAACAAAAGTTGGGAAGTCTACCTAATTGATCAGATGGTGACTAACATAGCTGTGTTACCGCCCTATGGCGTAAGTAGGTATTGCTTTACTGTAGCACCATTCAGCACAGTAGCACTGATACTAACCTGCAGAGTCAGATTCTAACCTGCAGCATGGAGAACTAGCTGAACTGTTGTTACTTTTTTGGGGTTTGAAGTTATTTGTGCTGTAAGTGTAGATTCCCACGGCTTGCTCCACAAAATGATACCGAAGAGACAGTTGTTTAAAGAAAAGTAAGTGGTCTTCATCACCCTTACAGTTCTTCTTGCCTGAGATCGTTTGCTGGCTGACAAATTCATGCTCTCAAAAGATGTTATTGACAAAATATAAATGTGTGACTTGTCAGTTTTTTGTCATTTGCAAGTTAGACTGTAATAACAATCCTACTTTATAATTATTCAGACTCATCAGTATAAAAGATGAGCCTTCTGAAAGATGGTAGAAGCAGTCTTAATTCATGGGGAGTTGTTGGTTTGGGGTTTTTTGTTGTTATATGGTGATTAAAACAGATGTTCAGAGACCTTTCTTAAGTCTCATATCAGTAATGAGGCTCTGTTCTGTGAGGCTATTATACTTGTCTTCTGATGTTTAATTATTTTGAATAACAGAACGTTGTTTTGCAGATGGCAGAAGATTTTTATGATTCCTCTATGGAGCAAAATGGCTGTCTTTTGGAACAAAGTGTTCCTTACAATAATAGTTCTACTGATCATCTTGTTTCTTGGTAAGTGTTAAGTAATTCTCTAATAAACTGGAAAAAAATAGCTAGTATGTGGAATTCATGGCAGTTAATTGAAAAGATTCAAGCCTACTGTAACCCAGCTAATTTCTTTAGAAATTCTCCACTAGAATGGAAGAGGAGAGATCCTGTACTGAGTTAAATGTCAGGAATTCAGATGCAGTGGCAATGTAGTAAATGAGGAGCAAAAATGCTTTGGTCTAGGCTGCTGCTTGGTTTCATTTTCTTACACAGGGTGTTTGTTACACAAGATGTCTGTTTGGCTGAACTGCTCAGCCTGCAGTAGATGGCACTCTTTCTCTTGGCTGCTGTTAAAATAATGCACCAGAAGAAGGTATCAAGGCACTGAGCTATTTGAGTACTTCTGCTCAGCACAGATACAAAACAGCCGTTGACTACATTTGTTGGAGCCTGTGTTGGAATAAAGCTTTAGTGAAACTGGAGCTCAAATGATGACTGTCTGCGTGACTATCTGTGCTGACTGGTTTGTGTATGAAGTGTTTCACTTATTTCTGTGATAGGAATGGTTCTTTCCCATAGATAGGAGGGAGTTGTTTCCACTGCCTTACAGTTAAAGTGTTGTTTAATTCCTGGCTGCTGCTGCAGAAAACATGCATGTGCACTCTGTGTGAAGAAATCAGACTAAGTTGCAGCAACATATACCTAATAATAGCCAAAGTAGTGAAATGCAAATAGTTCATAGTCTCTCAAAGTAGATACTTCAATAAATGGCTGAAGATCAAATACTGATGAATTTAATTTACTCTTTGAACTCCAATTGGAAACTTTGATTGAAGGTTGCTTTCTGAGTTGGTAGTGGTCACTGATTTCTGAGGAAAGCTAGATTTGGGATAAAGCAGTGAGAAGATGTATGCCCCATAGTATTAGATGATGCAGGACTGGAATCTTCATAAATTATGGTATTTTGTTTGGTCTTAGCCTATGATTCACTACGTTGTTTGAAATTTCACTTCAGGTCTTTTTTCCCCCCTTTTTAAAAACAAAGAAACTTAAGAACACTTTAAAAGAGAAACAGCTGTAATTGATGTTACTTGTATTTTTTCTCTGGAGCTTATTTGCTTGCTTTGGGAAATGCAGCAGCAATCTAACACACTTGGCCAGAGTGTGCTGCAAGAACTGATGATGTGTCATAAGTATATTTTTTTAATGTGTAAAGGGAGATTATAGGTGCTGCACTGTTGTAGATTGTAATACAAACTCTTAATTGGGTTAGATTTTGTTTTTATGAGAATGTAAATCTTAATTGATTTATCCTTCAAGAAGTGCTGACGGTGTATTGGCTGATCTTGAGAACTGTAAGGAGTATATAGTGGATGAAATGGAGCTGAAAGTTGGTGAAAAGGCAATCGAAGGAGGCTGAGGTGTAGCTTAACCTCTGTTTTTTTTTATGTACAATACTGTGTTGTTACAGCTCCTCTGTTTTGGTGGTGTTGCAGAAAAGCTTTTTTGTATGCTGATTCAAGCATAGAAAACAAGTAGTAATACAGATGTTAATAAAATGTATGCTCATCTGGCAAATACTGTGTGAGGCAAATGCTTCAGAAGGTGTCTCATCTTTTTCCTTTCATTTTCCTTTTTTTTTTTTTTTTTTTTACTGCTTGTCCACTGGCTGGGTTTTAATTCATGTTGTCAGCAGTGAGTTTTCGATGCTGTCACATCTCTGGTAACATTTGTACAATGTGTTGCTTTGGCCAGATTCCTGGTGTCTGGATGCAGATGTTGGAAATAACTGTTCAAGTGTGTTTTGGTCAATGATTTGGCACATCTCTGGAGATGTGTTATTGCTTCAGTGATTTATCAAGATGTATCGTTAAGCTTTGTGGATAACACAACTGATGTTACTGTTTGGTGACCAGAATGTCCAAATAGATATTTCTAGTACTGTGTTTGCTTTGTCATGAATGCATACCCAGGGATGTGACTAAGAATAATCTGTTTTTGTTTACAGATGCTGTTAGAGAAGTTAGAAAGTATTCAGCCATTCAGGTGAATGAGAAGGTTGCAAATGTCAATGCCAATGCCATTGATCACATTCAGATGAAACTCTTCCGGTCACAAAGAAACCTTTATATCTCAGGTTTTTCCTTATTCCTGTGGCTGTAAGTATAACACCTTGGATTTCTATATAGCACATATCTTATAGGAGCTATTGCACAAAGTAATGCAACCAAAATATTACCAAAAGGCTGATTTTAAGAAATTAAAAGGAGTAAATGTGAGCAAATAGGCCATGTGGCAGGTGAGATCAGGGGATATAAAAAGGCACGAATGTTTGAATACCAGAGGGGTGTGTGATCAGCACACGAAAAGTCACATCTGGAATGTTTAAGAAAACATGTATTTTGCAGACATTTCTTCAGGAAAAACTCATTTCCTTCATGTACTTTTGCTCTGTGTTTTGCTTTTTTGAACAACTAGAACTGGGATTATAAACTTCAAAAACTAAAGCACTGTTAAAACAATCTTGATATCTTGCAAGCTGGTATTATTTCAACCTGCCGTGTTAAGAAGCAAAACTTGAATCTGACTTCAACCGTTTTATCTGAAGCTTGTAGGTAGGAACCAAAGGATAATTCTCTAGCTTTCAAGGTGAGTTTCAAATATTACTTCAGATCAAGTAAACACTTTATGGCAGCTGGCCTAATAGGATATTATGACCTTAAACGTGGTGTCCTTTTGAGGTTTCTGAAGTACAGCTAGTAGCACAGGATAACAGAAAGGACAGCTTTGAACTGCCAGTAGCAGCCAAGAGTACCTGCAGATCTTCTCAGCTGGACAAAGAGGATGTGGACTAATTGAACAGATAATGTGAATGAATAGGAAAATGGTCAGAAGTTTTCCTAGTTCTACATTTTATGGTGACATTGAACAAAGAATGGTGGCCGTTTTCTCTCAGTGAGTTGGTTGTCACTTCCTAGATATAAAAGAGGAACACAGAATAAGAGAATGCCTGGAACTTCAGGGGCCCATGATCAACTTGTCCCACCTGTATGGCTGTCTTGATTGTTAACCTGGACAAGTTTGAGGAGCACTGTGCATGAAGAGACTTCAAGGAAAATATCATACAAAACTGGAGTACAAACAAAAGGAAAAAAGAAAAAAAAGCAAAGTCATCTGTAGCCTTGCACAGTAGCAATAGGAAAGCATCATGTTCTTAACCTTCTTGCAGAAAAGTTAAGTAAATGTGCACAAACATGTCTGTGATCTCTGCTCCAAGAGAGGAATGGTTGGACTGTGTCCAACTTGTGTCCAATCCTGGTCCCCCAGGATTATGCTCTGACTTTCAAGGAATAAAACCTGTCTGGTGACCTTAATAGATATAATTGTGGATAAAAATTCTGTGCTTCAAGTATGCTGATGGGCTTTTGTGAAAGGCCAGTAGTCCCCAAAGATTTAGAAGGCTCCAATAGTAGCTTGAGCAAATGACTTTTCTTAGCAGAGTTGTTTTGCTTGTGTTAATGGAAGTGGACAAGGCTCTCATGCTCCCCCTGCAAAAGCAGCACAAAAATGTGTGCAACATGGGAGACAAAAGAAGTACTTAAAATTTTGTGCACAGTTGCAGAGCGTCCTGGGTTTGGCTGGGATAGAGTTAATTCACTCCTCAGTAGCTGATCTGGTGCCATATTTTGGTTTTAAGGTAAAATAAAGTTGATAACACAGTGATGTTTTAATTCTTGCTGAGATGTGGTTACCTCTAGTCAAGGACTTTTCTGCTTCTCGTGCTTCCTTGCTGGATAGATGTGCACATTTTCTGTGCCTGCATTCAGATTACAAAGGCACTGGGATAGCTTATATGACTGGAGTGCTGAAATGGATGGCTATGGGCAGAAAGCAGAGCAGGAGAGAGGAGGCATTCCATTTGGCAGAGGAGTTGGTAGGAACGCAAGAAGCCTTGCCTTCAAAATGGTGATGAGCCATTCAGTGATATATGGTAAAGAATAGAGGACAGAACGAGACAGGTAGTGCTATTAGGTATCTGCTATAGATGGCTTCATCTATGTGTTTTTCTTCAGCAGGCATTCCTTAAGCAGCGGGAAGACTGATAATTGCAAGCATTGGTAGTTAAGAATAGGAGAGTTTGAGTCACTCCTGTTCCTCCTAGAAGGGCAGTAGGGGCAGGTATGGGCAATCCAGGAGATTTCTAGTTTCCATATGTATTGAAGACAATTTCTTAGTATGGATGGTCAATGGCAGAACTGAAAGAGGTGTTCTGATAGACAGTTGCTCACAATCAAGTAAAGACTGGTTGAAGATGATGGGCAGCTATTGATGCAGTGACTGTGAGGTTGTAGAGTTTGCATTCACGAAACAAAAATAGCGGAATTGCAACCCTGAAGAGCAGGTTCTGGCATATTTGAGGATCTTTTCAGCATTACCCAGTGGTAGACTATCATAGAATATACAGACTTGGGAGAGCTGGATGGATTTTTTCAAGGATTCAATTCTAGTGCTCACAAAGTAAAATAAGCAAGGCAGAAGGCTGGGATGAATTAGCAGTGATATCCAGATTCATCTGGGGTATGAAAAGAGAAGAAAATGAGGTGGGTTACCTAGGACAAGTACAGAAAACATTGCTTAATTATTCAGGGGTTGCAATAGGAAAACTAATGCTCAGCTGGAATTGAAACCAGAAAGGGATAAGGAGAGCTGAAGATTCAAAGGAAGCTAAAGAACACATAGGCCCACTGCTCAGTGGAACAAGGAACTGAATTACAAAGGGTGATGGAAAGAATGAGGCATTGAGTATCTCATTACCAGCCTTATTTTGCCTTGTTTCTTGCTGATAAGGTCTGCTGTCTGGCCTCTGTTTTTTTTTGTTTGTTTATTTGTTTGTTTGTTTTTTCAGCCTTGTGAGAGGTACAGCTAGGGAGAACTTGAGCAAATTCAGTGGCTGGAAACAACCAGCACAGGCTTAGTGGGAGATAGTGCCTGATCATTCCTGCTGCCTTCTGTGGTTAGATCACTATCTGTGTGGGTAAATGGCAGAGCACATAATGTCAGAGGCATTGCTAAAGTTACGCATGTAGTCTCTTTTGTTATCCTGATAGTCTGATTGGAGAAGGATGGCCTAGAGAAGTGGAGAAAAAGGTGTGTGGGAAATTCACTGGGTCTTGGACTCAAAAGAATTTAATTGGTATTGCTTATTCCAATTGGATCTCTCTGGGGTTGCTTCTGGACCCAATAGCATTTAATGACCTTGCTGCTGACTTGAGTGATGAGTTGAAGTGTGCTTCTGACAAATCTGCAGACGGTGAAAGTCCAAACCAGAGTCCTGTAGACATCTTGGAGAGCAGTGCTGCTACTCAGAAAGCTATGCAGGCTGGAGGGATAAGCTGACAGAAACCTCATGTTGTCAAACAAAGGCAGATGAAAAGCACTGCATCTGGTAGAATAACCACTTACAACATACAGGCTGGGCCTAACTGGCAGGGTAAAAAGCAGCTTTGCAGAAAAGGACCTGGGAGTCCTGATGGACTGTCAATCATGTGTTGAGTTGTAATAGCAAGGGTGTAGCCAGCAGTTCAAGAGAAATGAAGAGAAATTGTTTCTCCCTGTCTGGTGCTTGTGGGACTACTGTTGCAGGACCGTGCGTGGTTTTGGCTCCCCTTTACGAAACGTTGATACTGGCACCGAAAACGTCAGGCACTGAAACATGACACAAGGTGAGGCCACTGTTGCTTGGCTTTAGCCAAGAAGTTGAGGAGGAGACTGTTTTGGTTTGTACAGCTCTCCTGTGGGAGATCACTGAGAAGACGAAGCTAACTTTTCTTGTGGACCGACATCGGAATGTCAGGAAGCAACAGGCACAAACTGAAACCTCAAGCTTCTGATAAGTATTTTTCTTCTGTTGAGAGTGGGCAAATGCTACAGGAATCCTGAAATTCTGCTGCATGTCCATCTTTGGAAGTGGTGGGAACTCAGCTGGACAAGACAAGGCCTTGTGCAGTCTGCTCTACTTGCTTTGGGCAGGTCCTCAGACAGGATGACCTTCTGAAGCCTCTTCCAACCTACGTGATACAGTGATTCTGCTTCAGTTGTGTTGTTTTACTGACTCTAGACTGCTGCATCTTGGAAAACAGTGACATGGAAGCCTTTTTATTAAATCCAAAAAAAGTAAGAAAATGAGCTTTCAGCGTAAAAATTGGGAAGGCCTACCTTGTGAGTTAACACGTTTATTAATATGCTTTCATAAAAACATGAATTATTAGGATTTTCAAGTTTTTTTTTAAAAGCATCTGTATAGTCATACTCTAGGAATACTCTAGGAATTTAGTATTGCTTTGGCCTTTTCTTGATTCAGAGTTAGTGTAAGAGTTAAGAATAAGTGTGCCAATATTTTATTGTAAGGCCTTTTATAAAGGATTTGTGTTATTTTTATTTTTTTTTTTTTTTCTTATTTTAAATCATACTCATTGCCATACGTACTGCTTGGATCTTGCATTCAGAGATTGTGTTTGAAACAGTCGTGTGAGCATATTTCAGCCTTTAGGGGAAGCAAGTCTCTGACCCCCTGATAGCTGTGGGTTTGGGAAGGAGAGGAAGATTCCTTTATCAGGTTAAAACAGATTTTCAATGAATTACAACCTTTCCACTTTTTTACATCACTGTTACTATCTTTGAACCTGGATTTTTGCCTTCAGGTGCTTTAAGTTGATGTTTTCACATCTAATGCTAAAAGAGAGATAAAAAGGGTTGTTCTTTTTTGTGTATTGGGTTTGTTTTGTTGATATTTTGTTGTTGTGGTTTTTTTTTTTTAACTTGTCTTGTGAATTACTGTGCTGTTCACTGTGTTTCTTTACCAGTGTTTTGAGACGTACTATTACCCTTCTTACTCAGTTGGCAAAAGGAATGGCATCTCATGCAGCTCTGGAGACGCAAGTAAACGACGCGACCAAAGCAGCCAAAAAATACATGGCTGAGAATGAGAGGCTACAGGAGGTATCTTTTAAACATTTCTAGTTATTTTCTTACACACAAAGTAGTACAAAATAATCTGGAGATCATCTGCTACTGTGTTTTTTTTTTTTTTTTTTTTTTTTTCTAGTGGAGAAAGGAAGAATAATTTTCTTACCATATGCAATTCAGAATACTGAATAGAAATTTCAGTAGGAAACTACAGTAATCTGAGTAAATGAAGGAAGCTCTTGTCTTTCCAGTACAAATTTTGTCAAAGTATCTCTGAGTTTAATCTTAAGAAAGTAGAGGACTTCAGGTCAGGCTGTGTAGATCAGGGCTGAAACAGTCCAGCACAGAGCAGCTTTTGAAACAGCTGTTCTGGTGCTGTTTCTTCTGAGCAGGATTTGCTCCAGAGCTGAGTTGTCTTGTCTAGCTTTTTCAGTAGAGTACTGCTGTATTACTAATGAGGACATTACCAAACATTTCTTATATTAAAAAGCTAACAAACAAACAAACAAAAAAACCAACAAACACCAATGGACCAAAGGCACCTCACTTTTTTTATAAGAGTGAAGAAAATTAAGCTATTGTTTGTTTTTGTGGTTCAGTATACAATTGCATAAAGAGAGGGAAGTCAACAAATGCCTGTCTAGATATATGAAATCTTTTCTTGTCATTGGCTACTTCAGCTGCTGTTGGTAGAGAATGAACCATAAGCTACATTACAGATATCCAAGATAAGATTTATACAGCACTCTTAAATATGACATTGTCAAAGTGGGTGTGTGTAGGTTTTATTCCACTCTTGCCTAGAGTTGTGTTTATGGTTGCCAGCATTGTTTTCTGGGCTTTTATTATAATAAATCTCTAGACAAAGAGAACATTCTCTGGGCAAAAGATATTAGAAAGATGCAGAACATACAGGTGTTTGAGATGTATGAAATGAGAATCACTGGAGTGTATGTGACATATTTCCCAAGTATGAAATGATTCCAAAATCTTTGAGTCTGGTATTCTGTCAAAATGATCCAGACTCTCAACCATAGCCTTGGAACTTGTCTGTTTGCTGCATCCTGGTACGCTTTTTCCTCAAATCCCTGCTGGGATTTGGCCAAAAGTCCTCTTTTTGTTCTGCTTTCACTCTTAAGTGTGTTTCCCAAGCAACACATTCTCTTAGCTGCTTGTAAGTGATAGCCAGAAACTGGAAACTGCATTCCTGTCCGTTTCTATTTGTGTTTTTGGTTTCATGATTTGCAAAAGCAGTGGTATCCACAGTTACAACCACCATGCTGTAGCTGGGTCTCCATTGTGCTGGAAATGTTGAGAATTTCATTGGGTTTTTGTTTTAATAACCTCATATAGTGAAAGTTCCTCTGTGGCTTGGCCCTCTGCGTTTGTGTTCATTTACGAATGTGCTTTGTTCTGCCATCAGAGGGAGGTACGAGCAGTTGCATGTAAGGCACTCTGGCTTTGAGTGTAAATACTGCACAGCCTAGTTCATTAGGTTCATGCTTCCTTTTTAGAAGTTCCATGAAGCACAGGACTCGAGACAAACGTTTATAGAAATAACCGTATTAATAGAAGGAGGTGAGAACAAAGTACAGAAGGCAATATGAGGCCTCGTAATAAACTGGCTATAGTCTTGTTACTGGTAGTCAAGTGGGATCCCTTGAAGGACTGACAACTATTTCACTGCCATTTTGGTAACAAAGATGATGCTTGATTTCTACTGGAAGCAATATGAGCAAAGAATCTAATTAGGGAGAGTAATCCTTAATGTATAATACTTCAAGGTATTGCTGTTGGTGATTTACTGATAAGAGCATACAGAAGTATAGTAGATGCTAACGTTTTGAGAGTACAGAGAGTATACTGCTCTTGTGTCTGGTACTTACAGGGTACTTACTTATCCTTTCTTAGTTGTTACTTGAATTGCTGAGGAAATCTGCTCTGGGTGTCAGGGTATTCTGAGGATCAAAACAGTAGCTGTGAACCTATAATGGATTTGTGACATATAAAACAGGATAACAGTTATTTAGAACAAATTGCACATAAACATGGCAGTGTCTTGTCATGTGCATTCCTGTATGTCTTTTCATAAAGCCTTTTGTAACCTATACAGAAGTTGCAGAGATACCAGTTACTTTTACCTGGGAGATGATGACATACCTGTGCATACATACAGAACAAGGCTTGATAGCAGCTTTAAATACTGAACAATTTTTCTTCCATCTTTTTTCCTTTCTTATTTGTTCTTTTATGGTATGACTGGGTATCTGCCTGTTATATTGACATTTGATTAAACTCGTTGCTTTGCAAGATCAAGGCTGACTTTCTCTGATAGTTTGACATTAATATTCAACTAATTTAACCAAAATTAATGGCAGCATCTGTGGTTTTTAATAGGCCCTGAATGAAAAAGGAAGCGGTGAAAATAAAGAGGCGATGGAAACAACTAATGGAAAATTGAGGAAGGAAATTGGACAGTTGAAAGCAGAGTTAGAGAAGACGTCAAATGGTAAATATTGGGTAGGACTTCTTTGGGGAATAAAGAAAAAATCTTTTCAACACTAGAGGTCAAAAATTTATTTTTGGGATTTCTTTACATTTGATAAGGGACTGGAAAAATACACTGTCACCACCACTATGTTATAGCAGAAGTTTTCATTATGAAAACGTTAGTGGTATGATTTGAGCACCTTAGTTAAATTGTTATTATAAAGAAATGGAACTGATAGATTTTAATGGCGTCGACTTATCCCCTAGATCTCATTGGTGAGGATACAGAATAAATTGGAAGTTTCTGCAGGCATCAGGCTGATCTTTCATGTCATGTAACAACTAATCTCTATGTATAAAATGGGGAAATATATGGTTGAAGGCTTTTTTGTATGAAGCAGGTCTTAAACCAGGTTGCAGGAAAGTCTAACTGCTATTTTAAATACACGTATCTCATGCAGCAGAGGTGTTAGCTTTTTTTTTTTTTTTTTTAAATCCTTTTTCAAGTCTGATAGGAAACATTTCTTGCAAATTATATTGTGACGCATATTAGGAGCTTCCGTGTGTAGGGTTCAGCTTGTCAGAACTGCTTTCATGGCAGTCCAAGTTGAAACAGAGCAGATTTTACCTGTTTAGTTCTGTCTTGTTTGGATTTGTCTAGGCTTACGAACATCTACTCATCTGAAATTAGTGTTTTTGAGATAACACTGCCCGCTATCTGGAAAGCATTAATCAGATACACAGGCTATTACAAAACACAGGTTTTCATGGTACCAGGTAGCACATTGTCATCAAAACACAGTGCTGCTTTCACATTGCATGGTGCTGCTACAAAGCAAAAATAGCAACGCCAAATATTTTATGAAATCCTTTCTGTTGTCCACTGGGAAGGCAAACAAGAACAGAACAGCTTTTTTCAGCTAGGCTTGAAGCAGCAAGAATCTCTAAGCAGAAGGTCTTATTAATTCACATTCTCAGGCAGGTTTGATTGTGGGTTTTCCCTCTCCTGCTGTTTTCTTACAGAAATGTAGGAAAGCTGCCTTTGAAGTGACAGGATCAATGAAAAATATAAATGCATATGTTTGCTTTAGTCTAACTGATGGCATGCAACACTAATATAAAGTAAGCTTTTCAGTCGGTAGCTCTTGAAAAAGTGGAAGAATAAATAAATTTACCACATGCTGCTTCAGCTGCTTTCTCTCTGCAGGCTGTTGTCTACCTAAAAGATATATAAGTGAAGGCATGCTTGAGTCTTTTTGTTGGGGGGAGAAAAGTAGGGGAGAGGATCTTAATGAATCAGGAAATATTTACAGCCCTCCTCCTGTTGCCACCCCGTTTTGTAGCCAAAACCTCAAACAGAAAATTCCATGGTTACATTAATTGCCATCAGCTAGATGGTGTGGGGATATGTCTGTCTTAGGTTTCTGTAAGTTTTCATATACCTTTTATTGAAGGAACTGATATCCAATAATCTAGAAGTACTTGATAATAAACACTGAACACATCTGTTGAAACAGCTTTGTATGCATTAGTCTGCCTGTGGATTGCACTTCTGTTTTCTTTTGAAAATTCTCCAGCTGAGCAGGTAAATGTTGAGTTTTATGCTCACTAAATGTGAGAAATGTCCTACATAAAATCGAAGTTGGGATTGTTAAAAAGAAGTAAAACAAGTTTTTCAATTTTTTGCATGCTGTTGAGCATGTCTGAAACATAACTTTTCCCTTGTGTCCACAAAGTCCAGTTCCTGAAGTTCTGGGGACACTTGAGGAGGAGGAAGAGATTAAGAATGTAGGTGTTCAATTAACCACAAAAGAAGTCCTAAAGTAAGATATTTTGCAACTTAACGTATTCTGGACAGCTGGAGATGAGAAGTGAAAGAACAAGGCAAAGAGACTGAGCAGTGGAGTTACTAAATTCTGAAGGAAGATTGGAATTGGCTATCAAAGATTTTGTCCAGTTTTGTTATATTTTCAAACTTAATTCTCTTATCCCCATTGAGGTCTTTTTTTTTTTTTTCCTGAAAGTGAAGGAAAAGGGGGTAGTTTTTGTCTCCTTTATTGCAGACCCACATAGTGGTGGCTTTATGGGCGCCCAGCAGTGGGGCTAAATCCGTTTTCAGCATACCTAGACATGTAATGACTTGACTTCCTACAAACTTTGAGAAGGTATTTTACTGATACATGTCTGCTACAAAAAGTGTCCTAATATATCTAAAAGTGAGTAATCCTAGCACTACTCAGTGCAGAGGTGAGAATATTTTTCCTGCTTCGCATTAGCTAAATTTCTAACAAAACCTTTACTGAGGTTGTTGAAAGCTGTTTGTAGCTGCTTGTCAACTCTATGGGATCTTTCTGGGGAAGTGAAAGGTGATGCGACATTAGTTGCCTAATGCTGCCCATATTGTGTATTTTGTTTTTTTTATTGGTAAATTGTGACTTTACTGCAATGTTCATATATCCAAAATGCTAATTGTGACAAATGCAGTCCATGTGAGTGTTGGTATGTTGCTTTGTTTCATTTGGATAGTACTGAAATTGATTCAGAAAGTTAAAATAAGCCATCACCAATTGAAGATGAGGATGGAATTAAGATAAGCTTCACAAAGCAGCTATCCTGACAGCTGTCCTTTGACTGAGGTCATGAATGGGACTTTGAGTGCATTAACTTGTTTTTTTCTCACAGCTGTAGGAATGTTCATGTGAAATGCCTGTTTGTAACTATCAGGACCCTTTGGGCAGGACGGCAACTTCTGCAATGCTGTATTATTTCATTTTCTGCTATCTCAGGTCATCTTTTTGGTGATGCTGTCCTATTGTATGGTAAAGGCTTCCACTTTATTCACACAACAGAAATTCATACAGAAAACTGGTATTGATTTGAACTTGCAGCGGAACGGACCTGATGGCAGAATCTTGACCAGTTTGTTGCCATTAGGATTTCACTCATTTAGGTACTATGGAACTTCAACTATTTCCTGAAAATACTCTTTCTTTATATGCATTGTTGTTCCAAACATACAGTAAGGGCGGGAGAAAATTCTGATAAAACTTCTGTGCATCCTTTAATGAGGTTTGTTTTGTGCACAGACTGTGTCACAGATTCTTCTGCTTCTTGGTTGCGCTGCACTGTAGGAGACAGAAGAGAGCAAGAGTGTATGTGTGGGCATCTGGTTTTGAAATACATTTCTAGAAAATGTGCATATAAAGACCTACAGCATGAAGATGGTTGGAAGGATAGAAGTCACTAATATGCACACTGTGAATGCATCTCATGGAACTTGCTACTTGTTGCCACGGGTACGGATTGGTCTTTGTGTTGTCAGGCAGGCTAGTAACATACATGAAAATACCATATGTGTTGAGTTTCAGTGAAGCACCACTCAAGTTCTTATAAAAAAAAAAAAAAATCGTCCTTTGTCAGCTTTCTTTTGTAAGGTGGGAAGAGGAGACATGGGGCAGTGAACTGAATTGGCTGTGGTCAGCTTTTATTGAGGTGATGGCAGAGGAAGGCTTAGGAACAAAGTCCATCTTACTTAATTTTTCCTTTCACAACCATGAAATTGTTACTGTGAAAACATTGCATGCTGTCACGTCAAGAGAGTTTTATATCTGATGACTCAAAGGGATGGTGCTGTGTACAGCAAGCGTGGTTTTCTTTATGCAAGGACTTAGTGACTATTTCTCTCTCCATTTTCATTAACATAGGAGCAGCATCTCTCACTCACATCTTCTCACGCATTTGTTTGGTAGGAACAATCAGCTGTCAGATTTTGCTTGCTGCCAGTCCAGCTGCTCTGGCTCCTGTGAGGCAAATCAACAGGTCAGATGGAAGCTGGAAATAATAACTGGCTGTATTATGCAAACAAAGTATTCTCTGTTTTATAGTGGTTGGGTGTTCCTCTGATGCGATCCGTATGACAACCAGGACACCTGATCTTTGATACAGCTGTAGTGCAGCGCTCACGTCTTGGCAAAATAGCGGAGCAGCTGTGCATGGAGGGCCTCAGTTGCTTGACAGAAAGACATCCAGAGAAGTTGGCACGATGGAGAACTCATGTTGTCACAGATATGACACTCCATCTTATTGTGTCCACAAAGTCCAGTCCCTGAAGCTGTGGGGATGCTTGATGAGGAGGAGATCAAGAATGTAGGTGGGCTACATTAAGAATGTCACCCAGCAGGCTGGCTTTCTGATCCATAGCCAAAACAGGTGGAAAGGACAATCTGCTCTTTGCTCTTTCTTCTTCTGGGGTTAGGTGAGTTGTTCCTGTCACACATCTGTTTTGGTCAAAACATTGAAACGATGTACTGGCTTGTTTGTTTTCTTGATTTGCAGATATTTTTAGACATTTTGTTCACGCTTTAATGATACAGTTGTTTTTGGTTGCAACTAAAGTACTAATCTGCTGCTTATAAACACTAAATAGCTTTAGGTCAATAATTGTCCTCTTCAGAAACTGAATATTTCTACAGTAACCTGACAAAAATAATTTCAGAGGCAGATGTAGCGGAGGTGAAATTCTGTATGGATGTGCTTTTTGCCTACAGCTTAAAAATCAGGATCTTAACAATTTGTCACATTCACTTCAGAGTGATTTCTAAATTTTACTATCAATACTTTAAATAGTAGCAAGAACAGAGAGAAGATCAAATAGAATGAATACAATATGACTTTTACTTATTGGATATGTGGATATCATGGTTAGTTCCAAATACTAAGATCTTTAGAAAAAGGTATTTGCATTGGTGACATCGAGACTGCATTAAAGGGATATGTATGCAAGATGAGGTGAAAGCAGTGATGTAAGGGTAAGAATTAATTTTTGACCACAGTAGAATCAACAAGCTTAAATGTAATTAACTTCGGTAGACCAGAATTTCAGGTAAGTGAAGTAATATTATTGGAAGAACTCTTGCAGATTTTTTTTTTAAATCTAAACAGCAAATTAAAAAACAAAGAAACAAACAAGCAAAAAGACAAAGGAAGAGAGTCTTCTTTTTTGCATGTGGGAAGGGGGTCACATCAGTGTCCTGATGTCTCAGGAACAAGAGGAAGCTCCCAAAGTGAAACAGTTCATACGAAAGTGTGTGGTGCTTATCATATGCTTGTGTGGTGCTTACAGAAAGCATGTCTAGCTCTTCATCTTTTGAGAACAGTCTCTCAGAGAAGTGCTGCAGTGTCTGGGAGGTCTCTGGGAAAGAGCAGTCTGTTTTCAGGCAGCTCACAGGCAAAGGATCATGCACATTGTTGGAGAAAGGAAAATAGCCAGATTTAAAAATGCAGATCTCAGTGGTATGAGTAAAAGGAGGATAGAGCTGCTATGTGGGGCAGTTTTATCAGTCACTAACAATGTTTCTCTGCTGTAATGTAAGTAAATCTGGTATTAGGGTATCCCTGTGCTGCTCCAGCAAAAAAAAAAAAACCACATACAGATGAGATGCCTATAGCAAAAGAGCATGATGTCTAAGTGACCTTACTGGATGCTCACTAACAGTTTAGGAGTAACAGCTTTGGGAAACTTGGTGCTGGTTTACCCCCCATTGTAAATAAGCCCCTGTGGATTCCTGGGCTGTTTTGTACTGCAGCAGACTTGCAGCGTAGAATTACTTTCAGCTTATTTCTTTTGAAATAAGGAGTAGGTAAATATATATATATATTTCTGATAGTAAAAGCCTTTTCGTGGTTGTCTGCCTCCCCTCCCCCCATCCCCATTTCTGCTTTCTCACCCATAAAGTGATGGTTCTAATGAATGAACTCCTGCATGGTAAAATATGAGAGTCCATGCTCCTGTAATAATGTAATGTTTTACCTCCTTTCCCCATATTTGACAGATATCCTTGGTTACTTTGCCAAAATTTTGCACAGTGTTTGAATGCCATCTTCCTCTTAAGACGGCTTTTGGAGTTGTGGTGTTTTGTTTTTCTGGAAATGTCTCCTGCAGTGTGGCATAAAACTGCATTCTCATCAATTTCTCATTCCACTCAAAAGTTTACTGGCTTTGCCCTTACCTTTCACACAGCCCCACTGTGCTCCTTCTTTTGCCATTTGTGAATATAAGTCATTTTCCTTCCCTTCCCTTTCCTTATCTGTTCCTGTGTCCTGGGATGCTCCATTCTAAATTTCAGCTTTCACAAGGAAGGGGCATCAAATATGGTGGAGCACTAATACACAAACAGAGCTCCGAAGTACAGTATTGTAGTTAATGATTGAAACACAAATCCTGATATTTTACAGCTCTCCACAAGGCAAATAATGAAGTGGCAGCAGTTAAAAAGCAGTCTGAAGGCCTTAAAAGAGAGTACGACCGTCTGATGAAAGAATATGGACGACTTCAGGTGAGTGGTTCTGGCTCAGTGTGTAAGCAGCATTCTGAATTGTGCTGCAAAATTCTTTTTGTTAGCTATTTACTATGTAAAACCTTTAGTAGAGCGTGAAGTTTAAATGGGAAGCACTCCTTGAACTTCATTTAAAAAAAAAAAAAAAAAAAAAAGTAAAATTTTGTCTTGAAAGAACTGCTTGGCAAAGCTATTAGCATTTTCTTCTTTGCTCTTCAGGTCATATATAGGCTGTATTTTAATGTCTCTTAAGAGCTAAGTTTTGGACCAAAATGAAGCTTCTGAGAAAATGATAGCAGTAGTGTGTGTGGTGTATACATAGTTTATAGGTGTCATTTTATTTTGTTTGCTCTTTAAACATGCTTTCACAACAGTGGATTATAAACGTTGCAGTGCTGTTACAATGCAAGAAGGAAAAAACTGAAACCGCCTAGGCTAAGAACAGGCAAATATAAAAATTCAAACTGAAGTACAAAATAGAAAAAGAAGTTCAGCGAGCTAAAACTGGATTAGCTGTTTGATCAGGTTTGCATATGTGCATGGCAGTAGTATCTGCAACGTACACAGTAATTATTTCAGGTAGAACTGGGAGCCCTGCTTGTTCTTTTTGTCTGTGAGGGGTTGGTATACTTCAGGCTGAACATCGGCCTGACCCTGTTAGTTTGGGTTGAAATGGATCAATAAATGTGAATGTTAGTCTGTTTACAGTTGTGGCCTAGAGAGAAAATGCATTGATGTTAAAATTCTGGTGGCCACTTTCCAAGAGGAGCGGTTTGGTTTGTTGGCTGTGTATTAAGAAATTGGTCGATCAAATTGCAAATTTGAGCTGATTATAGTTCTGTATTGTGTGAAGCTGCTACTAATTTCCCTGCCTCATCATGTCCTTCTTTAGAGACTACTCAGTCAGTTTGCGTTCCAAAGTTGAGACCGCCATCTCTGTGCTGTCTTTGTGCTTCCCTGTGTAATGAGCTGTAGGAGTTCTGCTGCATTTCTAACAGTTTTATGGCCTGGTGTGCACATCCTTACAGTGTAGAATTTACCTCCGACTAGAAAATGCAGAAAGTACTGAGTGCACAGTAGATGCAGCTGATTTATCCCTAAGAGTTATTAGTAGAAAGCATTTACTGCTTAGTTTGCTGCACAGTTCAACTATAACGTGATCAGAGGAGAAGCAGGCTACTTGGCTGCTAATGTGTTAAGGATCAGAAGCACATGTTATGTGGAGATGGTGTTGATGGGACTACAGCTGTGAAGGGTGCATAGTGAACAAAGCAGATACAACTACAAGAAGGTACAAAACAGTCCATCTGCCATCCTGACTTCCCAGATGTAAAATGTGATTTTTATTCTCTTTTCAGAATGCTTCGAGTGAAGCAGAAGACAAGAAAGACCTGTAAGTGTGCGTCAGGCAGATGGCATTGGTATAATTGTTTCAGTGTGAAAAGCCTCGTGCTGCTTAGGCTCCTGATGTGCATCTGAAACAAAGCTTGACTTTCCTGAGAAGCACATGCACTGCTGGTCACAATCCAGGTTCCACTCGTATATCTTGGTTGCCAACATATTATTTGTTTGAAATAAAATGTTAAGTGGCTTACCAGGTTTGCCCTGGAGTTTGTTGCTGCTCTTGAGAGGAAAAACATGAAAACTTTCCAGTTCACCTGGAGCAACCAATCTCCCAGCTCTCACCTTCCAAAACAGTAAAAATTAGTGCACCATGGCACCATTTGCTTGTAACCTTAGAGTGGGATTGTATGTCATGCTGAATGATAAAAAACAACCACTTAAACAAACATCATTTGTAACACCTCATTGGAATCTTCAAAAGTACATTTACCAGTGGACTGAAGCTTTTCATCACTCGTTCTCTTCCCATGGAAAATTGAATGACAGTCAATCTAAAGAAAGTTACTAAGTAAAGGAAGGTATTTTTAAATCCATCCTGCTAGCTTCTGACTTCCACTTAGCTGCATGGATGAGCATATTTTAACAAATGATATTTTGCATTACTCTGGCTTATTTTTCTTTGATTGATGGGGTTACATCACTTTTCATAACCGAAGTTTTGAATTGGTTGCTATTCATATTCTGTATTTTTACACTGTTTACACATGCTTAATCAACACATGCCACCTAACTGCTTTTGCCTTGCTAAGAATTCTTCTAGAATGTTGGAGGATAGTTGTGTTGGTTTGATTTTTTTGTTGTTGTTTTCATGAATACAATACCTCAGAATAAATGTGCACTGTTCTGCATAAGCCCTCTTTGGCATTCTGAAAGTTATTTTGAGTTTTTTTTGTTAGCTGGTTCCAATTTGTATTCCAAAATTGGATATGTTTGTTATATTAAAGAGATTGCTGAAGTTTGTGAGTGTGAGTTTATTCATGTAAATCTCACCTAATGTGCTGTCTTACCAGAGCTGTGTACATATGTCCATACACAAAGAATAAAATGCACTTCTAACTTGGTGATACTGAGCTTCTGGAAACAAGGCCACCTTCTTCATAGGGGTAATTTGGATTGCTCTGGAAATAGAATTTTAAAATGGCATGTTGATTACTACAAAGCATATCATAGCATATTGAGTAAGGATGTTTAAAAAAAAATAGTTCCTCCTTGCAGATGTAGTATAGAAAGTACTCAGAGAGATTGTAAGAGATGGCAGATCTGCTTGTTTCAGAACTTTCCAGATTCAAAGTAGCACCTCACCTTTCCCCAGTTTTTGGTGGTGTCATTGAATGTTTGGGTTTTTTTAAATATATACATATATTTCAATCGTTCTGTAATGTTTAAGAGAATGTTATCCTAATTTTGCATTCTGATCTGAAGACTGTGGTTGGAAGCCTGGGAAGTGATGCTGCTTCATCCCAGACAATTGCTTCTGGATATTGAAGACTAATGTTTGTGGATCTATCAGTTCTTTCTGGGATCTACAGCAAATAGTCTTGTATACTTCAAATACTCTCTGTATACATACATGTATGTCCATGTATACACACAGTATTACACTCTATATAGAAGGATAATATATATGCATATATATATATATAAGCAGGTGTGGCTTTGAAGAACAGAGCTAACACTATCCACCCCCAAATATCACCTGCTTTTTTTTAGACTGAAAACAATAGCAAGCAGTACTTGTTTTGCTATTTATTGTTACCTACTCACTGAAATTCAAGCATTTCTTCCTTTATTATAAGTAGGTAATTAGTAATAAAAATGAAAGACGTCATGAAGTGTACTCTTTGTCTGTAATTACATATCTTAGAGTAACGTGGAACAAAATGGTTGTGCTTGTACTGATGTTATCAATACTTTACCTTGAGTAGGAAGATCAGATGCTTCACCATTCTTGCTGTAGGGCATTACTGGAGTTTGGAGACATGCATAATGGTGTGTATGACTTTCATGGAAGCTGAAAATCATGCATAGTATTTCTAAACATGCATTCAGCACATGATACTCAAACTACCCTCTGTAATTATGCCATCTACTTCAGCCTGGCACTTCCTACTGCCTAATTGGAAGATACAGATTTGCTCAATGAGCGAGTGAAGAGGCAGCTGTTGGGGGGGGGGAAAGGAACAAAACCTTTGCACGTCATGCTGTAGAAGATACTCCACTAAGTAAAGATTAGGCATTGATTAAAGCCCCAGACCTTCCACTTTGTCTTTAGTCGTTTCTTCTATTCTATACTATTATTGGCATAGGTTTATCAGATTTCCCTGATAGGAAATAGTAGAATGATTCCACTCTTCTTAGTAGAACGATACCACTCTCTTGAGTGGTCGTATGTGTTTGAGTAAGTTGGATAACACGCTCAGCTCTTACAGAGTTCTAACTCATCCCAGCTTTGTTGTATAAAAATCTGCTGTTATTCCAGCAAGAATTATTTTGTATTATTGGTTTTGTAGAACTGTATGCTTCCAAGAAACAATTGAAACATACTTTTCTTTTATAAAACAAGAAGTTCAAATAATAATATATCTGGGAATTCCAGCAGAAGGTAAACGTTTCAGAAGTTTGCCTGTGCGTTGTTTCATACGTATTCAGAACCTGTGGGAATTTGGATTGATCAGTTTGAAGTAAAATTTTTAGTCAGTAATATTGTAAGTTATGGGTCATGTACTGGGAAGAAGTAAACCAAACTTGTACTTTTTCAACTCTCAAACTTTGAAGCAGTTCAGTCCAAGGTTGCCTGTTTTGTAGGAAAGAGTTAACAAAGTTCTCTGCTAATGCTGATGGAATCAAACTACTTCTGTGTTTATGAGGGTTTTTTCCTAAACTCCTTTTTTTTTCTGCTGAGTCAAGAAAGCAGTGAGGTCACAGTGGGTGCCTGAGAACTGACCTGAATATTAATAGACTTAACTCTGCTTTTCCCTTAAGGAATGCATTCAGAGTTAACCAGTATTTTTCCTTTTTTCCATCTTTTTGCAACAAATATTGGCTCGTGTACTTATTTAGAAGCATGGAATATAGAGTCTTTCCTGAAAGTGTGTATTTGTGTTAGCTGTACTTGCTGCAACAAGTACGAGCTCCATGTCCTCACTGAAGAGACACTGCTTTCAGAGCTTGTTCTGAAGGGTGACAACTCTGGTTTGGTCAGCGCCGAAAATAACATTTGTATTTCCAAATGTGAAGTTATTACAGAAGTATTACACAACTGTCTCAGTTCTCACGTGTTGCTTTAAACACCAAATTTACTTTGTAAATGACAATGGAAAATAGGTTTTCAGTCATATCCTTCCAGCCCTGCAGTACTCTGCACTGAAGATTGCTGCGTATGTTAAATGAGTAAGACCTAATAACATATTTCTGGAACTGAGCATCTCCAATTCAGACAGAACATGGAATGTTTTGTTTTCTGTGATAAAAAGTGATACTTTGATTTCTGTCTTGAGAAATTTTGCAAATAGAACCAAAGTATGTTGTGAGGAAAATGAGAGTCCCTCTGATTTTGTGTCCGTCAGCCTGAAATACAGTTGTGATCCATTGAAAAACCCCACTGTCAAGTCTGTCCTAAAAGAACATTCTTATTCCACCTCTTAGAGGAACGTGCTGCAATCCTGAAGGACGGTTCTTTCTATGCCAGTGGATTCCCTTCAAAACACCGAGGTGGGCTTACTCTACACCAACACAACCAGGTTTGGGGTATCCAGATTCCCAAATACATGTGGGTACGCTGAGGTTTGGGAAGTGGGAGCCTAAGCCATGTGTGGTATTAGGGGGGAGTTTGACACTAGAGCTAGCATGTCTATTGGAGGCGAGGAGATACCAAGCATCTCTCAAAACTGATCAGGAAGTTGGACACTGATTGTAGCTGTAATAAAAATATCTGCAGGATTTGGGTTTGCAGTTTAAATCCTTTCCTCTGTCCAGCTGCTGGAGATCAGGCTGTCTGTCTAGTCTAACTGGGTTTATTCTTTGTGTTTTCAGCCAAACCAGAAGAGGCAGAACTTTTGGTGATTATCATGTTTTAGGAGAGAGTTTAATAGCTGCTCACCTGAAAAGTGAGACCGTGTTCAGTGTCTCTCTTAGCCTCAAGTTCAAACCCTTGTTCCTGTGACTATGGAAGAAACTCAGACTGGCCAGCAAGGCACTAACCTACACGTTCCCTTTTGAGTTTAAGACATGCAGAGAAGACCTGGTGCAGCAAGTCAAAGGAACTCAGAACGGACTATGAAGATCTAGTTCCAAGTCCCCTGCTATAGGCACGAACACCTCCCACTAGACTGAGATGAACAAGATTATTTCAGAAAGAGTAGCAAATAAAAAGGGGAACAAACGGGTTTAGAAAGCTTAGACTTGAAGCTAAGGAAAGAAAAAAAAAAAAGAGGAAGAAAAACACTCTGAAGTTGTAAAAGGAAGTGAACATCCTGTGGTGTTTCATTCCTTATCATCTTCCTCGATTTGTTTTCAAACACGGGTAAGTACATTGTGTTACAGGTGGTATTTTTTTCTTGAAGTCTCCTCAACTGTGCTTATGTCTGTCCTGCCAGTATGCAGTCCTACAGAGTTCTCATCCGTACACCAACTGCTGATCCTACACCATCTCATACCTGTGAGATGCTGAATCTCAGTGTGCAGTTCAGCCAGACACATGCTGCGAAAGTAGATTTGAAAAGAGCATGAGTTCATGAGTTACAGTTGGATCAGATTATTCATACTGTAGTCTCCCAGTGTTAATTGTCATGGTCAGTATGACTCTTACTTTGGTTTGGTTCATTTTGATTTGGTTTGCTTTCATTTGGGTTATTATCTGGTTCTCTTTGAAAGTCCTAGTTATGTGGATTATAAAATAATTGCATTTCAGTAGGTGTTCTAGGAGAAACCAATATGTAATACTCATCCAGTCCTCAAAATTGAGTTAATGTGTGTTGTGAAGCATAGGGCATCCATGATGATTTCCTGCAAATGTTTCTGTTTTCCTTTAATTTAATGACTAAACTAGAAGCCATTATATCTGCTGGAATCATGTCATTGTCTTTGTACTCAGTTTAGAACCTAAGAATATGTTACCACAACAGCTTTTCAAAGTTAGATTTCAAAACAACTTTTCATGCTACTTGGTTTTATCAGGAGTGGATCTTAACTCAGTACAGTACCCAGTATTTAAGTCAGCTGAATTTTCCATATGTAGTTAAGTATGCATCAAACTGAATCAGGCATCCATTCTGCTTTCCAGTATTAATTCCATTCCCACAGTACTGTCTGCTAGCAAAACCAATCTGAAAGCTTTCTTGTTCAGGAGTGGATAGCATTTACATAAGATGGCTTTCCTTAAAATCAAACTGCTGAATGTTGTACTTGATCCAGTGCTGTGTTTAAGGGTTTCTACAAAACATTGTGTCTCTGCTTTGCAAGCAAGCTGTTTGGCTGCCTGCTACAATACTGCTTAGATCAAAGCGTATCAGCAGTTCACCTAGATGTTTCTCACAGTACAGCAGTAGGGGAAATCTGTCACAGTCTGAACCTGCAGATCATGTGTTACACTACAAAATGTACTTTCAGAAAATAACCTCTTTACAGCTTCAACATGCCTGGAGCTAGGCCTGTGCTTTAAAACCAAAGCCGTCAAGAATATCCACAACTGAGTAGCTCATTGAACAAATATTTTGCTTGATCCAGTGCCCTCAGTGTGTGCCCTCAATGCCTCTTTGATGTGAGTTGAAACACATTCAACTCACTGATTCTAGATTTGAATTGTCTCCTGGCGTGATGGTGAGGCCCTGGCACAGCTGCCCATAGAGCTGTGGGTGCCCCATCCCTGCAGGCGCTCAGGGCCAGGTTGGATGGGGCCCTTGGCAGCCTGAGCTGGTGGGGGGCAGCCAGCCCAGGGCAGGGGTTGGAGTTGGGGGGCTTCAAAGGTCCCTTCCAATCCAAACCATTCTGTGATGATTCTACAAGGACACACACTTCACTTTACAACCGCAAAATGTTTATTGGGTTGTCCTGCACACCTAACACAGAGCAGCTGCTGGCGTAGCTCGCAGTGCTTAGCAGGTCTGACTTTTTCAGCCCGTCTTATCTCTAAGCCAAAGTTACAGCAGGACCACCCAGGAGCTCATTCTCTCCGATCCCCTCGAGCAAACCAGAAACCGCAGCCATCTGCGGCTGCAGGTGTGACTCGAAGATCCTATGGGTTCTGAACCACGTCTGCCTGCAGCTGGTGACGTTCAGAGAGCAGCTCCCGGGGCCGCAAGCCCGCCGGGCGAGCGCTTTGAAATGCAGCCTCGGGACAGAGGGGCCGTGGGGCTGGGAGGGCCGCTCCGGGGAGCGCCGGCCCGGGGCAGGGCAAAGCCCGGGGGCGGACGGAGGCGTCACCCGGCTCGGCCCGGAGCCGGCAGTCCGTGTCTCCCCATAAATAAACGCTCCCGGCAGTATAAATGCCGCATGTGGAGGCGGCGGTGGGGCCTCGTCGCTTCAGGACGCGGACAGCGCCGCACCGCGGGGCCTGGCCGGGCCGCGTGCAGAGCCGTGCCACCAGGGGGTGCCGGAGCGGGAGCGGGAGCGGGATCCGCTCGTCCGCCACCTCAGGCGGGGCCATGGCAGCGGGCGTGCGGGCGGATGAGCCGCTGGCGGAGCTCAGCCACTACGTGGTGGCGCGGCCCATCTACAGCGAGGCGGGCTTCCAGGAGGAGAACGAGCGGCTGCCGCCGCCGCCGCCTCCCACGCTCCTTGAGCGGGCGCGGGCGGTCTGCAGGTGGGTGTGGGCGGGCGGCGGCCGCGCTCCTCCGCGGGTCCGGGAGCTGTGGGAGCCTCTAGGGGGACCGCAGGGGCGGCGCGGTGCTGCCGGCGTCCGACTGCGCGGCTCAGCTTCTCCGCACCGAAGCGCGTGGGCACAGCCGCACGCGGCGCTTCCCAAGGAGTTTGGGGCACCGACAGGTGCCTCGTCCTGGAAGAAACCACCTCTGGCTCCTGAAGCATGTATAGTAAAGCATGTATAGCCCCTCTTGTTTGTTTTTCTTCCTGTCGGTTTCTCTGAGGGCTTTCTTGGTTGTTTTTTCTCGGAAAAACTTTCTTGGTTGTTTTCTGTCACAGCTTCTGCAGCTACTTTGTGTCAGGACTTTCTGGGTCGTTTTATGCCAAAGATTTATTGGTTGCTTTCTGTCAGAACTTGAGGACCACAGAAATGGTCCAAGGGATGGAACACCACCCTGTGAGGACGGGCGGAGAGCTGGGGCTGCTCAGCCTGCAGAAGAGAAGGCTGTGAGGTGACCTGAGAGCAGCCTTTTAGTATCTAATGGGGGATATAGGAAAGAAGGGGACAGACTCTGTAGCAAGGTCTGTGGTGGTAGACAGGGGGAAATGGTTTCAAACTAAAAGAGGGGAGATTTAGGCTGCATACAAAATTTTTTTACAGTGAGTTGGTGAGGCACTGGAACAGGCTGCCCAGAGAGGTAGCAGATGCCCAGTCCTTGGAGATATTCAGTGTCAGGCTCTGGGTTCTGACAGAGCTCTGAGCACCTGATCGAGCTGTAGGTGTCCCTGTTCACTGCACAGGAGTTGGACCAGATGACCTTTAAGGATCCCTTCCAACTCAAATGACCCTATGACTCTATGAACTTTCTTGGATGCTTTCTGTCAGGGTGTCTTTCTGTCATTCTTCTTTGGTTCCTTTCAGACTGCAGCTCCGTGCAGTCTGTGCATAACTTGTTTTCTCACAGCTGTTCAAGAAAAAAGGCCTTCAGGATCACCAAGTCCTTCCTGCCCATCCTGGAGTGGCTTCCCAACTACCGGTTGAAGGAGTGGTTGGTCAATGACATCATCTCAGGGGTCAGCACTGGCCTCGTTGCCACCCTGCAAGGTACGCCCTCACGCACGGCTCTCTGATGTTACGCAGATGGAATTACAAATCTGAGACTTGTTATTTAATACTAGATATTAGGTATTATCAATAAATAATTAAAGCTTTTGATTTAGCCCTTTTTTCTCTGCCTGGCTAGAAGATCTGAACTTCCTTTGATATGCCATCAAGATGTAATTAACTTCTTTTACCCCATCTTTTTACTCAAAGAACATTTTTTCAAATATTTTGGTAATTTTAATTATGTTGTGATGGATCAGTTAGGTCATGAGCCTGTAGTTCTTCTGCAGCTGCCTATGAAAACCGAATTATGCCCCCCAAATAGTGCAGTCTTGACGTGTGCTTTCCTTTGAAATGTTACTCACAGGATTGTTTGGGTGTCTGCAAGAAAACAGTCCTCACTGAGGTACGTGGTGCTGTATTCACATTTAAGAAGTGATAAACTTGATGGATATTTACAGTACATGGTTTACAAGAGAAGCACTCAGCAGATGGACAAGTAGAAAAGAGGCAGAAATAAGCAGTAATTTGTGAAACTATGCTAGTAAAGTTGGGCTTAACGTGGTGCCCTTCTCATAAGCAGGTCTAGCTGTAACCCTGCTGTCAGCCAGCACATTCATTTCTTTCAACTCAGTGTTGCTGACAATTCTTCAGGACTGGGGCAGGTGAAGTAAACTGTGTTGATCTCACATTTTCCCTCAGTGGAAATTGGGTGCTTACACAAGTAGGCAAAGATTGGAGAGACTACACTGAAATAAAGAAAAAGTACTTTGCTTCCTTGCCAAATGCAAGTATTCCTTACTGCCTCTTGCCTTGGAGCATGCTAGAAAGGCAGACGAGAAGTGGTACGAACTCTGTGATTTAAAAATATAAATGTTATAATTCTGAAATACCAAATCATCAGATACTGGGAAAACTGACCAAAATGGTTGCAAAAAAAAAAAAAAAAAAAAAAAAAGTCTTTTGGGATCCTAAAATGCCCCAAATCCCTAACTTCCAGCAGTTTTAAATGTCACTTGAAGACCTCCCACCCGCCTAGCAGCACAACCAGGTCTTCAGCCTTTTTGAGCTCTGCCATAGTTTTGTGTTATCAATGCAGAATATTACAGTCTGCAATAGGAGCTAAAGGACCTGATACTGATAACATCCTCCTTTTCTTCTCTTGCTGTGTTGAAGTTGGCAAGTTGCTTGAGTTTACTAAGTGAGAAGATCAGAGGATCAAATCTCTTAAATTTGGGTGATTTATTTTTGGTTATTAAGTTCATGAACTGATACCTGACAAAAAGACAAAGGCCTGATTTTCAGATGGGTGAGTGTTCTGAATCATTATTGGTATAGTACAATAATTTAGAGAGTATGCTTGAAAATTCTATCTATAAATTGAGCATTTCAGTTTCTCACTTGTTTCTCAAAGGCAGACTGCTTGAACTTCACATTTGAGACAATGCTTTATGCCACTTACGCAGATATAGGCACATCTTTCAGTAGTAACTCATCTAAGTACTAATGTGGGATGTACAGTCATTTACAGTCACTGGTACTTACGTGTGTATCTGCAACTGATTTACAGATCAAAAAACATTCTAATTTGTCCCTGGATAAACGGAACAAATCCTCCTGAAAGTCCATTCTAGACAAGATAGTAGTTTGCTGAGTGATTTTAAGTGCGGTATTTTGTTCACGTATCATTTCAGGTTTGGCATATGCTTTACTGGTGGCAGTTCCTGTTGGATATGGCCTCTATTCTGCCTTTTTCCCCATCCTGACATACTTTTTCCTGGGAACATCAAGACACATATCAGTTGGTAACCGCATATGTTCAAGTTACAGTAAATTAACTACTACAAGATGTTAATTCTTACTGTGAATATTACTATTTCATATAAGACAGATACTTTCTAAACCATATTGGTTGTGCTGAATATTATTATTGGTGGGCTTGGGGGACTTAAGACTTATTTCTTCTCTGTACAGACAGCTAACTTCAGTTGTGCCAACGCATGCCTTTTGCTTGCATTTATGCTGAAGTTTAAATCTTGTCTTTGGCTACACTATGCCAGAAATTACAGGATAAAGTCTGCCTCATTGGGCAGTAAGAAGAGACATTTAGTCTATCAGCTAAAGCTCAAGATGGCTAAAACAGATCTCTTAGTCTTCTCCACAAGCCTTCCTTGCTACATCCTTTTTGATCACTGTGGACAGTATCACCTTCTTGCCTGTCGCGGAGACCCAGAACCTGTGTTTCTACTCCAGCCTCGCTCTAGGTCCTCACATCAAGGCTATGGGTAAACCTCATTGATTCCTTCTGAATACTTTCTCTAAAATACTTTTTCTCTGTCAGTTCTCATTTTTAAAATATGTTACAGCTTGATCACCGAATTGTCTTTTTCTCCCCTCTAACAAATAGAGCCTTACCTCATTCACATCCACCAATGCTGGATTGTTTTTCTCTCACAAAGCTTTGGCACGATATTATGGTTTCTCATTAACTTTCTTTGTGGAATCAAATACATCTGCATGTTGTCTCTACTTTCTGTCTTCCACCCACCAGATCACCTCTGCTCTCCAGCTCTGAACTCTTTTCTCTACTTATGTTGACATCTCTACTTCCTACGTTTTCCACTCGTTTTTATACTTTCTCCAGTATGCTTACTTGTCAAGTGTACTTTTCTTTATCTGTAAAATTAACTTATCCTTCTTTAAGACATTTTATGATGTTTTCCTTTTCTGTATAATTTTAGTAAAAACTACAGCAAATCTGATTGCTTTTAGATTGTGTTTTGCTGACATGATGATCATTTACTATCTCTGTATCTTGCCCGAAGTATAGTTTCAGTCATCTTAAGCCGATGTAATACCAAACTACTGCCAAAAAGGGCAATCTTTTCCCCCAGTGTCTTTTCCTGCCACCACTGTTGTGCTGGATTCCTGACCATGCAGCCATGTGGCAATCTGCACCAGTGCATTCATTCAGCTGAACCTATCTGTGTCTGAAAAAAGAGTGAATCAAAACGTTGTTTTCAGATGGATAAGTTTCTCTTGTGAGTGGTGCTGGGCCACAGAACTGCTGATGCAGATACAAGGGAGATGGTCAGGATATGCCACCCTGTTTTGCCTTGCTATACCCCTAAATTGGCATGAGCAAAACACGAAACTGAACCTCTGTGTATAACAGTTTTGTTCAGGATGGAATTGTATCTCTGTGTCGTTTTTGCAGTGCTGTGGATTCTGGCCCTTTCTTCCTCCTCTTTCTCCTATGGAGTAATGTACCCCAGTTAAAATATTAAATTATATTTCTGATTTAGAATTTTCTTGTCTAGTCTGATAAGTGCTTCCTTTTGATGCATATTAAACTTCAGTATGTTCTGTTTGTCATTACAGGTCCATTCCCTGTAGTCAGTTTGATGGTGGGATCAGTTGTATTGAGCATGGCCCCTGATGACAATTTTCTCATAGATGGCAGTAATGCTACAGGGACTAATGATACTGAGATACTGATAGACACTGACTCCAGAGATGCCCAGAGAGTGCTGATTGCCAGCACCCTCACATTTCTGGTTGGAATTTTACAGGTAAAATAGTTGTCTTGAGGACACAAATTGATACTGCTTTAATTTTAATGGGAAAACATACACCACTGAAGTACATGCCATGGCAGCGAGTCTTTTTCCTGTAGTAAAACACATAAATGAGGAAAAGACTTCTCAAACTCTGGAGAGCTTTTGGGATTTTATTCTTACCCTGAGCAAAGTTGGTGGCAGCATGATGGGGAGCACAAACAGCAGAATAGCATTGTGATTGGAGACCAACAGACCTGCATGAAACTAAATGGAGCGTCCTTTCACACAGCTCTTCAGGTGTCCTTTCTTTCCCTGGATGGCACGATGTTAAGCTACATTAATCTTCAGTGGGGGAAGATGCTCTTAAGACTACCTCAACAAAAATAAAAGAGTGAAACTTAAGATATTGCCAAATAATAGTTTAGATCGTACTGCTTAGCAAGCTGTTACTCTTCATGATTTTTCCAGGTGGCATTTGGAGTTTTTCAGATTGGTTTCATTGTGAGGTACCTCGGAGATCCACTAGTTGGGGGATTCACAACTGCAGCTGCTTTTCAAGTGTTCGTATCACAGTTGAAAATAGTCTTAAATGTTTCAACTAAAAACTATAATGGTGTCCTTTCCATAATATATGTAAGTATACCCTTATAATTTGTTTTGGGTTTGTGCCAGAATTTTTGCATAATTATTTATCTTCTGCTTCCATTTCATACAGGAGTGCTTCTTGTATCTGTGTAACTGTGGGGCATTCATTTAGTTCTCACTCACTCTCAGGAAGATCTGCAGGTGTTCATTTATAGCTGTGTGGCTCTCAAGAGCCGTTGTCTTACTTTCCCAGATCATAACAGGCTAATTGTCATGACATAGTCTATTTCGGGCAGAGCATTCTTTTTCACATAAAATTTAAAAATAATTATGCAGCAAAACAGTTTTTCTTCTCTGCGTTATCACTTCTGGAGGCTGTTTCCCTCCCAGCCCATGCCTCTTGTCTTAATGGGAAGCTCCCAAAGCTGACTAGTCCCCAGCCTCTTAAACCATCCTGGTCAAAGGCATCTTTTTCCATTTCATGTTGTAGCCATATCTGTGACTATCTACAGAAGGATGTGGATTTGCACCCCGTGGCCAGGTACCTGCTGGTTAGCTAAGGTGAGGCTAAAACTTGTCGCAACTCCATTTGTTAATCTTAGAGGAAATGATCAAATGGAGAAACGTTTTGGCCGTGTTACAGGAATACTGAACTCCTAGAGGTTCTCGTATTACAGAGTCATCTCCTTCCCCAGGGAAATTATTGAGAGTTCTTTCACTGACGTTGCCGTTAAGCTGTTCAGGTGCACAGTATTTTAGATCTTCCATAGCTCTTTGCATTAGAATAACAGATTTCTAAAAGAGACTGCTGTAGAACAGAGAAGTTACTGGCAGATTTTATATTTCTGTTCAGACAAACCAGGCAAGAAAAAGTGTGTTAGATATCTATATTGGTAAAAGTAGTCTGAATGTGATTGCAAATAACAAGAAAAATATTTAGAAAAAAAAATCTGGTGGAGTACTTGGAAAAAAACGATATTATTTTATGGGCCCTTTAACCATTGAAAACTCTTCCCTCAAGCAATAGAAAATTAGATAAGACACAGCACAACACACACAATGATGGACAATTGATCCAGCAAGTTTTTCTCTCTGTTTGTTGTTGTTTTTTGTTTAATGGTTGTTGAAGGTTGGTGCATCTAGTAGAAAGTGCTTTTGAAAAAGAATTACATGGCTCTTGCACTTCCTGCAAGCCTGTATGGAGTGCTGACTTTTTATGCTGAAGCTCGGGGCTTCTGCATTCCGGTAGGTGAGCTGGGTGGAAGTGTTTGCAGATGTGTGCAGAGCAAATAAATCGTGATTTCTGGTCTGCTTAACCAGAGACTTGTTATGTCAGCTTCAACAAGTCTTGGACCTGCCTCAGCAGTGGTGTGTAACAAATTGCAGCACTGAGCATCTGACATTGGCAGAATTCATAACCTCCAGCTAGGAGCCCCTTGTTTCCCTGTAAAATATGGCAGAGGCAGACATGTAATAAGAATGGGATTAGTGGTAAGCACTACAACAGGCAAGAAGTGCCTCTCAAAAAAAGAGACATCTGATTCATTGCTTCAGGAAGGGTTCTCCTTTAGCTTAGAAAACATAGCTACTTATGCACTTCAGTGTTTTATTTCAAACCAAGGAGTTTTTATTGTGATGGAAGTGGTACCGCAGCTGCAGTCCTCCCTTTGCCAGGAGGCAAGAAGTCTATTTGGAACCTTTTTTCCACCAGATTGTTCTTCACTGTGCATAGAATAGTCAGATTTTCTTGGAAGTAAGTGCCGAGTGAGAATCACCTCCTAGGAGCAGAGAGGAGATAGATGGGAGAACCTCCAATTGGTGTGTTTTCTCTGATCAGCCCTTCCTGTTTTCTCTGTACACTTAGAAGTAATACTTTTTTTCGTGTTTGTATAAACACTGTACAGCCATAAATGTCAGCTTCGCAGACTGCTGTTTGCTATAAACAATGGGACCAAGCAAGGACATAGGAAGGGTAGATGAGGGAGCTGCCTGTCGTTCTGCAGCTGCGAGTGCTCCAGCCTGAAGCTGACTTCTGTTGGGAACAGGGTTAACACACCACAAGGTGAGGCTTTGCAACCACTTTTCTCAAATGCAGGACTTGCCGCAGCCGGGTGGGATCCACGCTGCCGTGCTCATTGCCTGGGTGTCAGTAATGAAGACTGGGAATTTGTAATGCACGCCCTATGCACTGGGCATTTCAGCAATTAGAGTTTTGCTCTCATTTGAATAAAGAGGATCTTTTGCTTTTTGTAAAGGGAGGAAATTACAGATCTTCCTATCTTTCCTCTAAGATAGAGGTAAAACACAGGTAGGGTTTAGCTTTTGCTATTAAGCCTTAGTTTTCTAAAGAACAGGAAGCAGAAGCCCAGTTTACAGTTTTTCTGTTAAAAACACCACAACATCCAGCCACTAATTGTGTAGCAGTTTGATAGTTCATCAGACAAAGTCATCCTCAAACTCCTCCAGGCTTGAGCAAAGGAGCAGGCAACATTTGACCTCCTCCAAAACCCCATCTGCCTGGGCTGCCCTGTGAGTGTTGGTGTGTTTTCACATATTTCAAGTGCACATGTTGTAACTTTTATTTTTCAGACTCTCGTTGAAACGTTTGAAAACATTGGTACCACCAACGTTGCAGATCTTATTGCTGGACTGCTCACCATTTTTGTCTGCATGGTAGTTAAAGAAATAAACGACCGATTCAAACACAAGATTCCTATACCGATACCAATAGAAGTTATTGTGGTAAGCAAAGGAGCACTAAAAAAAACCAAACTGACAGTAGCTGAAATAGGTGGGACTGGCTACAGAAGAACAAGACCTTTTCAAGTATTAAAACTCGTTTTGTTTGATTACAGACAATAGTAGCCACTGGCATTTCATATGCTGCTGACTTGGAAAAAAAATATAATGCAGGCATTGTTAAGAACATTCCAAGAGGGTGAGTGCCTTTGTTTTTTGGGACATAGGTATTATTTTAATTGGCTAACAATGACAGTGATAAGATAGAAGATATAAAAGAGATACTGAAAGCTGTAATCTGAATTTGGAAGTCAGATTCCTGGGACAGCTTCTGGAGATGTCCTGAGTTTTAATTCTGGCCCTGTCATTCATGTCACCTAATTATGCTGCCTACTTCTTCTTCCTCTGTAAAATAGGCTTAGAAATGTTCACCTGATTCACGAGGTTCGTCTAAGAATTAGTTGTTTTGTGTTCCTGAAGTGAATATAGGTGTATTGAAAACAGAACAAATAATTTAAAGGATTTTAAATAATGAAATTCTATTTCTCTGTAGATTAAATTGCTAATAAACCTGAGTTAGTCCACTGCAGTTCATATTCATGCTGTTATCCCAATCAATATTGTCACTTACATAGTCATAGGAGCAAGTATACTGAGGATTACACTGGTAGAGACTTTCACTTGAAAGATTCAGAGCATTTCACAGTAGTAACCTTCACATTCCATTTGGTATTCAGGCCTTGATTAATTAAAATTTGTGGAAACGCAGTAGGGGATAAAATGTTTTTGAGGTCTTCCATTGAAGTATGTTAACAACAATATGAAGTGTCATTAACATATTTATGTAATTCATCATATCGTTCAGTATTTCCTTTATTCCATTCTTCAGAAATGTACTTTTTCACTTTGCTATCATGTTCTCATGCTGAGAACAATGGGAGCTTTGTTGCTGAGAAAAAGAATCAGGATTTTGGCTATGATGAACTAGATAAGCGTGTTCTGTATGTCAGTGGGCTGTTTCCACCTGTTTATTAACTTGAAACACTACACTTCATATTATAAGCAACCTGCATGCCTCTACCTCAGACTTTACTAAGAACATAATTAGATCAAAGTTGATAATACTAACGTGTTTTCTAAATGCTAGATTTTTGCCTCCTGAAGCTCCAGATGTCAGCATGTTTTCCCAGATGATAGCATCCTCCTTTTCTATTGCTATTGTTGCTTATGCTATTGCGGTTTCTGTGGGGAAAGTATATGCAACCAAGTATGACTATGCCATTAATGGAAACCAGGTACGTACAACCAAACTGGTTTGTGAATGTGGGCAATGCAAGGTTCACAGTAACTTAAGTGCCAAAGAAGTATTTTTCCAAGAAATTTATAGTCTGATGGCAGAAATTCTTGAATAGCTGAAAAAAAACCAAACCCAAAAGCTATGAATTTTTCAGATACAAACGGCTAGGCTTAGCTGTGAATGATGGACAAATAGCTTATGTGAACTGGATAAGTTAAAATAGCATCATAAAAGCAGGTAGTAAAATCATATTGAAGGACAGTCTGGTACTACTATGTGCCAGTGTTTATTTTGTCTCAATGGATTCAAAGATTGTTAAGATCTGCAAGTGGTGGGAACTGTATTTCTAGCATTTTCATGGAGAACACAGCTGTTACACAGGAGTAGGTATGCATCATCTCAGTCTGTTCCGTCAAAGAATGCGACTTTATAATCCTGCTCTTATAATTAGAGCTTACGGAAAGCTTTATTTTAGAGAAAAATAGGGAGAGAGTCAAAATCAAATCTTAAATTATATTTTTAAACATTTGTTGTGAGTGGAAGGCTCCTGTGATTCTCTCAGCTTGGTGGAAACAGCATTTCTGTCAATTACATGAGATTGCAGGCAGCTCCCAAGTGCCTCATTTCCCAGCAGAGGAATGGCCCGGATCCCAGGACATAAAGCTCCCAGGGTCCTTGTCACTTGAGCAGAACAACCAGCATTGGTAGGTGCCAGCATCTGTGACCCTGGGGCAAACTTATGAGAACGCTGCCTGGGACTCAGCATGAGTTCTTTGGGATGTTCAGAAGGAAAAACTTCTGGCTCAACTAGAAGTTTTCAGTGAAACTGTGTTGTGGATTTTTTATTTTTTTTTTTTAAGCTCCTGATTAGTTCCACTAATAATACAATGTTTTGTGTTAATTAAAGGCTTGTCTAAACTCAGACTGTTGCACTGATTAAAATCACTTGTGTAGAATGTGATACTTCAGAGTTAAATTTATACTAGTCCTTTTTGTTGATGTGATTATGCTAAAGTAGTTGTTAGCAATGTTACTTTTGCTAGCATTGTTGGAAATAAGCTGTAAAAGCCTTTATTCTAAGCTATGCCCATATGAAGGGGAGTATACTGATGTCTTGTGTTGGTTTCTAAGCACATGTGGTTACACTGGCAGAAGAGAAATTTGTGTCAGCGTTTAACGGCAGACACTGATCTAGACTCTTCTCAATATTTCAGTGCTACCCACTTTATTCCAAAAACTACTGTCATTCTCCATTGCAAAAGCAGCTTCAGGAATCATTATTTACAGTATCACCTAATTACGTTTCAGGAGTTTATTGCCTTTGGGATCAGCAACATTTTTTCTGGTGCCTTTTCTTGTTTTGTTGCAACTACTGCTCTTTCACGGACTGCAGTCCAAGAAAGTACTGGTGGAAAGACTCAGGTAATGACTTCTTCTTACTAGTACTGTGCCCAGGTGAGTTTAATATTGCATGGGGATGAAAATAATCCTAAAATGGTTGCATCGCTGGCACGTAAAATGCCCCAGGTATCTCAGCTAGCAGATCGTGCTCTGGTCCTGCATCATTTTTGGTAGCTCTGCCAGAAGAGGGCAATCAAGTTTTACATAGGAAGATTGACATTAGGGGTCCAAAATCCTTCAAGCGTAATGCCCCAGAATTTCATTACCAGTTAAGGCGCTGAGTTTGTCCCATCTGGAATTCAGCATGAGGAAGTCCTCTCCCAGATGCCTGTGAAATACTTAAGCCCCTGTATGTTTGCCTGAGCAGCCCTGCTGTATCTGCCCACATGCCGTCTTTCTGATATTCTGCATGCTCCTCCTCTGTTCGACAGAGCCCTCACACTTATTTAGCAGTGGAGAAATGCAGGATATCCAACAGCCCCGCTTCCAGCTGACACGCAGACTCTGCTCCTTTAATCTCTCTGTGCAACTCAACCCCCTCAAGAGCTACTACCTTGTGTGCAGCTGTTTGCGCTACCTGCTTAATTGAATTCCCTCTGTGTTAGCTGAACTGTGTAATGATTGCCCATGTATGCCTAAACACAGTAGCATTTTGGCAGGTCTCCTTGTTCCTAAAGAAATGTAATGTCCAACTACTTGTGTGCCCTAGGAACAAGTACTCTGTAATCCTGGAAACATAAAATACGATCTTAATGTGCTCATCTCCTATAAACACTCTGTCCTCCACAGGTTGCTGGTATAATCTCAGCTGGAATTGTTTTGATTGCCATTGTTGCCCTGGGGAAATTGCTGGAGCCCTTACAAAAGGTACTGTATTTGTTCTCTGCAGCATAGCCACCAGCGCTGATCAGATCCGAACGCTTAGCTTCAATGGACAGGATAACAGCCCTGTTAGATGTTGTGCTGATTGATTACAGAGGAGGTTCAGGTTTGCAGTGCAGAATGATGAACACTTTGTAAACAGAAAACTGAAAGAAGATTAAAATATCTTAATAAGCATCTTTGCTTCTGAATAACACATTTTTACCATTTTTCTTCATAGTCTGTGCTGGCAGCTGTAGTCATAGCTAACTTGAAAGGGATGTTCATGCAAGTGTTTGATGTTCCCCGCCTGTGGAAACAGAATAAAGTAGATGCTGTAAGTCAGCTAATTTTTTCTTTTCCCCCTAACGTTCTTATATCTTTTTCTTTCGCCTTTTAGTGTCACCTAAGATTCTCCTAACTACTACATCAACAGCATTTTATAGCATTAGCGTCAGGAAACTTTAGATTTGCTAATGCAAACCAGTATTGTATGTGACCTCAAAACATACATGCCGTGAGATCAGGTGAAAAATCCCCATTTTAGAGTTTTACACATTTTTATCTTTATCCTTTTTGTTTCCTATACCCCACAGTAAGAAAGCCTGTGCACTGATAAGTCCTTCATAGCGATTACCATAGTTTACTGCAATCTTGTGTTTAGAGGACTTGAAAATTAGAATAAGAATGGTTGGTGGCCACCTTTAGCATTCTGCTTTGATCCTCTGTACAGTTTAAATGGGCCAGAAAAGATGACATTTTATTCATTCATGCATATATGTTTAATTTGTTACTATATTAGTATCCCACTTGCCTGGATAACCTCAGATGGTCCTTACAAAATATGTTTTTTTGCTGTAGCAAGAAAATCCAACCTAGAATCCAAGCTAGAAAGTGGATTCATTTGGTGTACAAAGGGATATATGAACAGAGTCTTCTTACAAACCTTACCTCAGAGTACATGCTGACATCTTCCACTGGGATTTCTGTGAAACAGCCCCTCAATGTGGATCCCAAGGAAGGATTGCATGAAAAGTATTTTGTGTATTCAGTCCCTACTACAGTCAGATTTTACCGCCGGGTGTCTTTGGGCACTACCTGCTTTAGGTAAATCTGAATTTATTTGGTCAGTTATTTAAGTCCTCTTGGTAAGTAAAAGATCCCACTTCCTTGAGTAAGAAGTGTGTGCACTCAGCTTTGGGTGGGATTAGGTCCATTGCACGTTCTGCCTGGGCAGTGATGCAGGGAGTAACTGAGGAGTGCACTTCAACTGTTCTGCCCGAATATTCACTGGAGACTTTAGAGAGTGCTATCAACCTGCTAGCATGAAATAACTCTCCTTGGAACAGTTCTGATTCCTGGACTTCACTGAGGAGCCCCCTTTCCTCTCTATACACCTAATCTCTGATTTTTAAAAGTGAGGTTAGTAAAAACAGCTGCCATCAGAAAGAAGAAAATGCAATGGTTCATGGTATCCCCTTTAATTTCACTGAGTTAACTAAATATTTGAAAAACGTCTGTATGTTAAAAGTAATTTCCTAAAAGCTAACCATGTCTAATAAGATAGTGATGGAAATAAGTATCTTGGAGGAAGATGAAGACTTTTCTGAGCAAGTCAGCTGATTGCCAGCATGCTTTGATGATTTTCAAGGTTAAATTCTTCTGCTACTCTTACTGTCCGGTGTAGTGAATCTTTAAAGTGACCAGGAACACTGTGTCATAATTAATAGACTTTATTATTTCCTCTCCAGATGATCTGGGTTTTTACATGTGTAGCATCCATCATTCTGGGACTTGATTTGGGATTACTTGCTGGCCTTTTGTTTGGATTGCTGACAATTGTGCTGAGAGTTCAGTTGTAAGTAACACAGGATCAGAAATAATCGTTAGTGTTATACCATGAAAAAGAAAGACTGTGCTGAAAAGGAAGGGGATTTGTGGCAGAAAATCTTCTTGGGCTTACCAAGATTTTTAAGTGGAAATCTTCAGAACAAAACAATATTTGTGTGCTGTCATTTAAAAATTACACTGCGTTTGTGGTTGCTCTAAGAACATGTGGAAGTGGAATGATGAAAAACGTTGGCTTTGCAGAATCTCATTTGACCATCTCGTTACATTTTCTTGATCTTTGTTTTTTTTTTCTGAAAATACCACATACCTGCTTTCCTTCAGCCTGGAGTTCAGAAAGTATGATTGACAGCAGTACCAAAGTATAGTTGCTCTGTCAGCAACTGCATAAAAGTAGAGCCTTCCAAAAGTGGCTACAGAGTGGTAGGTTATAAAATCCACTAACTTAAAATTTGCTACAATTTTAAAAAATTTAGTTGGAGGCTGCAAACTGTTTTGGTTTGCAAATCCAAAGAAAAAGCACTGGACAACAAGCTTTAAGTAATCTGAAGATGACGTAAATGTTTTCATTGAGTAAAAAGTAACTCATGTTTTCAGTCTTTTTTTTTTTCTTTTTTTTTTTTCTCGTTCAAACAAAAATAAGGTGCTTTTAATACATCTTCCTAGTTTGGGAAACAATTGAAACAAACTGTTCATCCAGATCTACATAAAAATGTCTGAGATGAAAGTACCATGTCTTTAGAAATAACACTTCCGTATAACTGAGAAAAGTACAGTGATACAAAACCAAGATACAAGACTTTCCAAAGGAAGCTATTATTTTGGTAGAAGAAGGCAGAATACAAGTGTCTGTGACAGTTTGTGAAGCAATCACTTCAGTCTGCTGAATGGCTAAGAATGATGTTTACTGTCACCATCTTTTTGTTTCTGTTAGTCCTTCATGGGGTGGCTTTGGGAACATTCCTGGCACAGACATCTACAAGAAGGTCAAGAACTACAAAAGTGTAAGTAATGCTGAGTTGCTTCCTTTCGATCTACAAGTGTAGTACAGAGTTGTGCCTTGCCAGTTACTGACAAGTTGAATTTGAAAGTGGAGTGCTTGATGATAATAATTTTCAGCATTACATTCTTCATCTTGCTCAAGATGGTTGGTCCATATTGCATGCAGGGCTATAAGCATCTAAAAATGGAATCAGCAAAGGGATCCCATTTTTTGTGTGTGTGAATTACCTGTGTAATTAACTGTTGAAACAGTTGAACTGCTTCTTAGTAGCCACAATGTAGTTTTTGCTGCTTGATCTTGCATTCTTTGGCAATAGGCTGTAGAACCAGAGGGTGTGAAGATCCTCAAGTTTTCAAGTCCAATTTTTTATGCTAACATCGATGGACTGAAAAGAAGCCTCAAATCCACAGTAAGTGATATGTGATGGTTTTGGGAGCTACCTAACTGCTTTGGGTTTTCCTTAGAGTTATATCTAGGTGAAATTAAATCATTTTGATGTTTTGATCCTTCTTCTGTAGGTGGGATTTGATGCAGTCAGGGTGTACAATAAGAGACTCAAAGCACTGAGGAAGATACAAAAACTGATCAAGAAAGGGAAGTTAAAAGCTACTAAGGTAAAATTATTTTTTTCCTCCTACTCTTTTGCAAGGGATTACTTCTAGAGCTTATTATTTGAGAGCTCTTCTGTACTCATCTTTAAAATAGAGATGAAGGAAGACTGATCACTTCAGCAGAAAGACTGGGACCTGCAGGGCATCTAGCAGAGCACTACACATATTGCCAGACCACAAGATGGAGGCAGCTGTGACAGTCATAGTGTTAACGGCAGAGGAAGTGACAGATTCCCTGATCTTACCTCCACCCCTCCCCACCTCAGATTATCTCTGTGCAGAAAAAGCACTGGCACTTCTGTTTGTACATGGTGTTATTATCTAGCTTCTTGTGCACAGATAAAGTGACTTGTAGACATAATCTTCCAGCTCCTCCTCTGAATATACACTGCTGTAGGTAAATGCTTGCAGGAGTGAAAAGGTACAGATAACCTTCTAAATCTCCAGAGGTAAAAGTTCAGAATGAGTATTCTGCTGCCAGTGCTCTCAGTTCACAATGCAATATTTCTGTATGTATTCCACTTCATGACGGAAGTTAAATGCTCTGTTATGTGACATCCCAACTTTTGACCAAGTCATTTTGCCGTGTTAGCATATGTGGTAATTCTAATTCAAAGTTGGGTTCGAATTCAGTATACCAGTCTTTAAATGTTTCATTAAAATAGAACTTTTGAGGAAGGGAGTAGCTCCAAGATTTTCTATTATTATTATTGATAGTGGCCTTTTTGCAGGAAGATGCTCTGTTAGCACAGTAAAAACGAGGAAAGGAAATATACTGCACAGAGGAAAAGGTAGTTCATTCACTCTATCTTGTTTTTAAATTCTTGGATACAATATTGTTCTCATTCATTCCTGAAGCAGAAGTTATCACACAAAAAGTATTTCCTGTAAGCTCAAACCTTTTTCTGTGATTAAATTATATATTTCACATATTATCTGCACATTAGAACGGCATCATCAGTGAGCCTGGCATTAGTAATGAAGCTTTTGAGACTGATGAGGAGCCTGAAGACAACGAAGATCTTAAAGTTCCCACCAAAGAAGTGGAGATCCAAGTAGACTGGAATTCAGAACTGCCAGTCAAAGTAAACATCCCCAAGGTGCCCATCCACAGCCTCATTCTTGATTTTGGAGCAGTAACCTTCTTGGATATTGTAGCTGTGAGATCAATAAGAACGGTAAGGGCATTATTTCTGATGTTCTATGGAAATTAATCTAGCCAGCAGTATGTAAATCAAGAGTTGTTTTTAGAAGGCTGTTGTTAAAAATATCTTTAAAACTAGGAACAGGTAGAATATTGGTATGTGCATACTTCAGGTGAAAATAAAACAAAAAATCTGGAGGTTGCATGGTCAGGTACTCCAAAATGAGTACTGTAAAATGTGGGACCCTTGTATGCACGCATTATGACATTTTAGTTGTATATTTTCTTTCCACATGCCTCCTGTTTTAATCTGGGCACAGAATGATACTCACTCAACACAAAGGTAGTAAATATCTTACCATCAGTTTTAGTTGTTAGCCACGAGATTTATTTCTCCCATACTACTTAAGCTATAAAAGAAGGAATCATTATCATTTATCTTTTTTTTTAGTATCTTCTGCATTTGATATAGGAGTGCATCATCAACATTAGTTTATCTTCACACATTAGTCTGAGGTCATAAAATGATGATGTTCCTAGTTTAGGGAGAGGAAAATGAGGTGAAGAGATAAGTCACAACCTGTAGGACCAGACTGTTTAGTCTTTTATTATACTTTCTGTGTTCAGATTACTGATTTCACTAACTTCAAGTTCTAAATGGGGCTGCTTATCCCATCTGTAAAACAAATATGAGATTACCAAGATTCTGGATTATCAATAAGCAGAAATTGTAGCAATTAGCAATCACCTCTGAAAATGCTTTTTGCAGAGACCCACCTGCCATCAAGGAGCCAGGAGTAGCATTCAGTCATAGCATTTTAACCAACTGAAATTCAGGAATGTGGCGTGACTTGGTTCAGCCCTAGTTTTGTTTCAGTTCCAGCTTTGGAGACAAATGAGATTATGGGTTCCACAGATGCAACTCTTTCCATAAGCGGCCATTTCAACCAAGAATCCGTCCATCTGGTGCATTATGTGAGGGAAAACCTCTGCAAGAAAAAAACTGCGTGTGCCAATGAGAGACTGTATCATATCACTCAAGGCAAATGAAGGTTTCCCAGGCCTACAGAGTCTCACTTGAAGAGACATGATTTTTCATATTATGAAAACAGAAACAGAACTTTAATAATAAACAGCAATGCATGCATGTGTAAAATGAATGGTTTTACTAACATAGCCAAAGATTGGCCATGTCAGCAGACAGGTACTTAATTAGTAGGTCTTAAAGTATCACAAAGTTTAGCAATTCCTTTTCACTATGAATAAAGAAAACATGAAATTTTGAGTGAAGGTGCTAAGAAACAAATGAAAAGCACGTGTGCACAGATGTCGATATATTACATATATTACATATATTACATATATTACATATATCAACATACATACACATCTATGTGCTTTGTCCTTACAGACTTCATTTACTTGTGTCTTTGTTGCAAACCCTTTTTAGATTATTAGAGAGTTTGAGAGAATTGATGTGAGAGTGTACTTCGCTTCATCTCAAGGTAAACTTTCAAATCTATCACTTGTGCAAAGAATAAAATATGGATGAGAAGGGATCTCTAGATGGGATTGTGGAAGCAGGTTTTTTTCTAATAAAAAATGTGAATTATCACACTGACAACCATGGTGGGCTGTTCTGGGATGCAAGGAATAATATGATTTTAAAAAAATGTGGAAATTAAAATGTAAGTAATTAACAAGTAAAAAACATGGCCCGTTATTTATTTGGCTGCATATTTGATTTCTAATAACTGCAGCCATGTATTTTGACATTTATTTAATTACTTCAAATTGTATTAACCTGCAATTTTTTTTATTTTTATTTTTTTAATTCAGACAACCTTATATCTCAATTGGAACGAAGTGCCTTCTTTGATGACATTGTCAGAAAAGACATATTCTTCCTGACTGTCCATGATGCTGTGCTCTACATCCGGAATCAAATGGCATACAATGACAACCAGGATCCCATATTTGAGAAGGTAAGGCTATCTAGTAGTACATTTCACTTCCTTCCATTATCTAGCATTCATCCTTGCAATTTCTCTTACAGCACGCCACATATGAAAACTAGACATAGAACTGTACACTACATAGAACATGTAGTACAAAAAAAAAAAAAAAAGTAAGAATCTAATAACTTGGACAGCTTCTGTAGTACATGAATACTTTGCTGTTCAAAGTGTGTGTCTCTCGGCCCCCGGATCTTGGTAGTGAAATGAACATGAGAAGCAGGATGTGAGGGGAACTCTTCATCCTAAAACTTCTTTTCTAGCTTCTGCCATCTGGCAGCATAAGAACTTCCTCAGCTGGAAGTTGCATTTGCACCACTGCTTTTAATCATCACAGGTGGAGTTTTCTTTGATGTGTTGGTTCTTGTCCTTTTGGAACCTATTTACACATTTTGGCATGATACTATCCTGTGGAGATGAGTCCTGTAATTTCACATGTGTTATGTGACATACATTTCCTTGTGTTTGTTTTAAGCCTATTGGATCTCTGTATTGTTAACTGGAATTAATAATCTTTCCCTATTCTCTTTCCCAGCACCATTAATAATTTGGTATAACTCCTTCATAAAAGTTGGAGTCCCATTCTACTTCGTGTGAGTGTATGCAGTTCTTCCAGGATAGTGACCATTCCTACTGCCCTCCTCTGTGCACGTTCTAGTTGTACATTTTAGTTGCACATTCTAGTTGTTCTGGTTTTCAAGACAAACAGAACATCCTGTGATGTTTAAAGATGTGGCCTTACATTATGAAAACAGCCTGATAGTGTTTTTGTTTCTTTGCACCACAATTCCTTCCCTAACAATCCCTATTGTAGTGTTACAAATAAATGGTATCTAACATCAACATTAGGGATAAATAACTAGGAGAAGATCCTTATAAAAATAAGGAAAAATGTTGCTAATTTTGCTTACTATCCAGGATCTAGACTTTTTTACTGTAGCATAGTAGAGACTAACATTTTGACAGAGCTATACAGCAGTTAGAGACAGATTCTGCTTTTATTATTTTTACAAACCTGTAACTGGTAATATGAGAGAGACATTACCAAAAGCTTTCCAACATACACATTTCTCTCAGCTTTGTCAAAGAACAGTGAACAACAGACTTGTAAGACTGTTGTTGTTGAATTTATATAGAGATAATTCAGAATAATAAATCAACGTCAGTAATACAGAAAACATGTAACTCATCATGCTTCCTTCTTTCTACTAAGATTTCACTCATGCAAGAATCTAAAGAACCTATAGAATTCACAGAAACAATCCGGCCTGCTGATGAGCTTGATGTTCAGGAAGAGGTATGGACTTTCAGATCTGAATGTATCTGTTATCTATAGAATACTGCTGGTTTTATTCCTTTATAGCACTAGCCATGCTGTTAGGCCTGTAGAACCAAACCCTCAATGCTCTCCTTCTTCATAAATAAATACCCACCCTGGCCACCTGGATGTCAATGCTTAGCGGAGCAATTCAAGTTGTTGGCTTTTTTCTTTTTTTGAGATGTTGCAGATTATAGTTTACAATAGTGTGCAACACCTCCCGATCTCTGTCACTTTAGGACTACCTCTAGGACTGCATAGGACATACAAAGGCTTCAAGCATCCAAGCCCAAAATAACAGGCAGCCTCCCCCATTCATTTCTTCTAGAACACAATGGACATCTTCCATAAATTAAGCGTTTTACAGGAAGCTGTAGTTGCACAGGACCAGATGTCTTCAAACCTGCATCTTCCCGAATTGTCCAATGCAGACACAAGTCAAAGGGCAGTTGCTTCAAACAGGCCTTTCACAGTTACCCTCAGTGAGGCTGCATTGAACATAGTCCCAGTGGAGTTAACATACACACAAACTTTTTATTTTTCCAAGTGGTGCATGCTCAGAACTAACTGTTTCTCTCCACCCTCTCAATGTTTCACTAGGCTATGCGCAGACTTGCATCATGAAGATGGACTGCTGACCGTCTTACTGCAATATTTATGCACCAGTACTATTCAAGCATTTTCTGCAATGAAACCAATCTTGGCACTTGAAGAAAACAATGATTCTTTGTCTGAATGATACAGATCTCTAGAATTCTCCAAATTTTAGCTAATACTATCTCTGAAGTATTCTGGACCTTGATTCAGCAAGCACTTTCCATGTGACACATTGGAAAAAAAAATCAGAAGACTGTTATGAAACGTATTCAGTTCTGGGGCTAGTCAGGCAGAAGGTGCATTGCATTGGTATGTCAGTGTGCACAGGAAGAAAAGCTGCTTTGTGCTCCGCCCTCGGAAGTTGAAGAGAAGTTGAAGATCTTTGGATCACAGGCCTTCTGCTATGTATTTGCACAACGTCTAGTGAGAGGGTGAGAGTCCTAGCCGGCCAAGGTTTGGCCATTCTAGAAAATTTGTGCAACCATCTTGAGAAGCATACCTGGATTGTTCTTTCCAGGCAGTTCCTTAAATTGCTACAGGGTGATGGATAGCTGAAATGGGTGACAGCCACATGAACAGGAAACTGCACTGAACCACAAAAAAAAAAAAACTTTGAATACAGTAACCTTCGTTAGCAAATATGTTTGGATATGGGTTCATTAGCTCTGTATTAAGCCCACTGTAGCAAATCATGCACCACTATTAATGATTTTCCCTAAAATGAACTATATACAGCAGATGATTTTGGCTATATATCTTCCATCAAGAGATAGATTGGGACCCAGACTGAATCAATGAAAACCTTAGTTCTCAAGTACTTAATGGGTTATTTAATGGATGCTACTGAATGCAAGTAAGAGAGTCAAAATGTCACCTAGTATAAAGGTTTTTAACTATGAAATATAGAAGTTTAAGTAGTTTAATGAATGATTCTATTTTTATATAGCATATTTTTTTCTTTTAATATTCTGCATCAAACTGCTGCTGTTCTTTTGCAGGACATGTATAGACATTTAACAGTCCATAATGCACAAGTGCAATAATTTACAGAAGATAAGGGAGCTGAACTTTAATCCTTATTTTAGAACTATATAAAATAGTTATGCAGTAAATCAGTGATCTTAATTTCATGAAGAAACATTTGTTTGATGGAAAATGGACTGCTACCTTAATATTTTAGCACTATATTATTTTTTAATGGAAAAACAAACACAAAAAAAACAACAAATCTTTGCACAATGAGGGAATATATAATAGCAGAAGTATAAGAAATGTCCAGGTATAATGTCCCCTCAGTATTTAAGCTTCCCAGTTCTTGGCATTTACGTTGATATTTGTTAAGTTCCTTATTTGATAACATCAGAGAACTTTTCCGATATCATACTGCACTGAGAAAATTTTTGCTGCAAGTAAGGTTAGTGGAAAATCTCAGGTGAAAAGCTAAGCACTAAGTATGTTATTCTGCCCTACAGACCTGAGTGAACTCCATTAAGATCTTTTTTAAAAACCTACAAATTTCAATCAATTGGACAAGATCCTCACATAGTGGGTAGAGGCATCAAACTGACATCTTTATTCCCTAATAAATGCAAAAAACTTCAGTTCTAATGACAATCGGTGTCATTTTTCATTTCAAATGCAATGGGGGTTTGATCCTCAAAGGTGCTGCTGTTACAGACCAAGCCAGTGAAAACATGCCTTTTTATTTACTGTCAGGCAAATGCCCTTTGTGTGCCAGACTGGCATCTCCATGAGCTGAAACTAGGCACATGCTTAGGAGCCAAGCCAGACTGACCTGCACCTCCTGAGAGGGAAGTCTTGCTTCATATTTACATTAATGCCGAGGCTCAGGCTGGGACTTGACAGTGTGTGCTCTTAGCACTACCCATCTTCAGTCTTCCCCCTTCCCTGGCAGTGTAACTAAGGAGCTTGGCTCTTCTGCAACATCACTGACAAAGCTTCTGTCAGGCCACGGCCCCAGTCTGTATTAACCTGAAATATAAAGCACAATTGCCAGTGTGTGCAGCAGGACAAGGCCAGTAGCATTTCTCAGAGGCTGTATTGCTTTTCTGAAGCCCTGTATCGCTTTTTTAAAGCTGTACTGCTTTTCCTTAGCCCTGCAGAGAAGGACCTGGGGGTCCTGGTGGATGAAAAGCTTAACATGAGCCAGCAGTGTGTTCCTGCAGCTCAGAAGGCAAATGGTATCCTGGGCTCCATCAGAAGAGGGGTGGCCAGCAGGGACAGGGAGGTGATTGTCCCTCTCTACTCTGCTCTTGGGAGGCCCCATCTGGAATACTGTGAACAGGTCTAGGGTCCCCAGTACAAGAAAGACGGGCTGTTGGAGGGGGTCCAGAAGAGGGCCACAGATGATCAGAGGGCTGCAACACCTCACATACAAAGGCAGACTGAGGGAGCTGGGCTTGTTCAGCCTGGAGAAGAGAAGGCTGCAGAGTGACCTCATTGCAGTCTTTCAGTACCTAAAGGGAGCCCATAAACAGGAGGAGAATCAACTGTTTGAAAGGGTAGATAACAGCAGGACAAGGGAAAATGGCTTTAAGTTGAGGGAGAGAAGATTTAGTTTGGATGTCAGGAGGAAGTTCTTTACAGAGAGAGTGGTGAGGTGCTGGAACAGGCTGCCCAGGGAGGTTGTGGATGCCCCGACCCTGGAGGTGTTCAAGGCCAGGTTGGATGGGACCCGGGACAGCCTGGTCTAGTATTAAAGGTGGAGGTTGGCAGCCCAGCACACGGGGGGTTGGAGATTCATGATCCTTCCAACCCAAGCCATTCTGTGATTCTATTGTACTTTCATTCCTGTACTGTGTATTTCTTCAAGGTATAGTAGCGTTTTCAGTTTATCTGGTACGAAGTATTTGACCTGTCCTGAACATTAGTGTTCCACACAAGGCCTGCATTTACACAGAGCACTAAGACACGTGCAGAGGGCATTCAGACACCTCTGTCAGAGGGTTAGGGACTGCGTGCTTCCTTGTGCTGTGTGTGCATCCATCTGGTGAAGGATACCCAAACAATTAAAGCTGAAATTCTATACTTTGTACTAATAACTTTGTACTCTAACTTTGTACTAATTCAGACAACCCTAAGTAATGCAACTAGATATGGTGGTGTTTTTTTCCCCAGTAGAATGATGAGGTGACATTTCTGTATGCATTTTGAGTATTACTATAGCTTTTACATATCAGGTACTAAATTTGGAGATACATTTTATTACTGTTTTACAAAGCTGTGAATTGAATGCAATTGTATCCACTGACTAGAAAATAAAATTGTGCATATTGGAAAAACACTGTATGCATCTGCATTTTTTTACTCTTTGTGAATTCGTTACCACGTGGAAATAAGGCGCACTGTGCAGGGATGAGCGGCACTCTTCCCTTGAGTATGCCTAGCAGCAAACAGAGGGAAAACCACATATCCCTTTCCCTGCAACGTCCGGACTTAAGACAAGCAACAACAGGCTTAAATTGCAGCTTAGTCACGATAAATGTGTCTGCAGGGACGCAGCATCCCAGCGCCAAGCACCGCCCAGAGCAGGGTGCGCAGGGCTACGGCCAGGCAGCTTATGGAGATCTCCAGGGAGGAGACCCGCAGCCTCGGGACAGCTGTGCCCGCGCTCAGCCACCCGCACCTCACGGAAGGGCTTCCCGCCGAGACGGTACGGGAGGCAGGGACGGCAGGACAAGCACCACCCGCTCCGAACACCACCCCCGCCGCCGCCATATTGGACGATCCCGCTCTCCACAGCGCGCATGCGCTACACCCCCCACAGGGGCCGCGGTCCGCCCGCAGCCATCCCGGCAGCCACCGCGGCACGGCCGCCGCCGTCGCCGCCTTCTTTTCCCGACCCGCGGAGGCCGCCGGGAGCCGGCAGTCTCGCGCTGCCGTGCGGCGGAGCGGCGGCAGCACCGCGCTGCCTGTAGGCTCCGCCATGCCCTCACCGCCCTGCCGGCGCGGGGCCGCGGTGCCATCGGCGATTCTCCGCCGCGCCCTTTTTCGTGCTCTCCCCGCCCGTCCCGCCGTGCCTTCCGCTTCCGGCCGCGCCCTTCCTCTCCCACAGCGCCCCGCGCCGCGCCATGGACCACAATGGTGAGGAGGGGAGAGGCGGGGGGCCGCTGGGCCGCTGCGCCGCCCGGGGAGCTGCTGAGCGCGGGGGGTGGCGGCGCGGGGCCGAGAGGGCGGCTCGGCCTCGTCCTCGGGAGTGCGGCGGGACCCGGCGGGGCCCCGGGCTTGGACGCGAGGCCTGAGCCGTGCCCCGAGCGCGGAACTCGCGGTCCCCTCCCCCAGCCGGCTGCTCCGCGCTCCGTTGGGCTGCGGCACTGGGGGATATGCAGGGCACGCGCCGCTTTCTGTTACCGGTATGCTTGTTTTTCCCTTAGGAAAGTTTGCGTTATAAATGCATCTGGGTTCGTTTTTGTGCTCCGCTTGTGGACTGTAATAAATCCTAAAATACCGAACTAAAAAGAGAATCTCCAAAAGGTGATCACCTAGAAGAGCGCATCGCTTCTGGTTCTGTCTTCTCCAAGTCAACAGATTGGGATGCATCTGTTGTGCTTCTTTAGGGGCGTGACCCAGCTGGGTGTGCATCCGCGGACTAGAGCGTGTCATCCTTCCGGAAACAGGCAGGAGCAAATAGGAGCAAATCCTGCCCGCCGGGTTTGGCATCGGGGCTGTGAGCATTGGCTGGGCAGGGTCAGAACTGAACTGCTCCTGCTGGGCAGCAATGGAGCAGGCGGCCTGCTGAGTTCTGGCTTCCTGTTTGGTGTGTTTATCTGTGCTTGAAATGGACCGAGGTCTGTAGGACTTCTTTGGCCTGTAGTGTAGTGTGTTTTGGGGTATTCCTGTTTAAAAATAAATAAATAAATAGAAACTCAGCAGTTTTCCACAGGCGTAGAAGACAGAGTTGGTGTTGCTTCCTCTGATGTTCTGGTCTGTTGGTGCCTGTGCTGTTTGCTGTTTGCAGTGCTACCCAGGGAGCGATGGGAGGAAAGCAGGTGTTGTCTGATTCAGGGATCAGGATATATGGGCACTCATGATACTGAAGCAAAGTGACTGTGGAGGCACAGTCCTGATTTGAAACTTGGTTGCAGTTTCTAGCAAGCCCCCCATTTCCTTTGTTTTCTTGTTTTCCCTTCAAGCGGTGTTGCAAAGGGAAGCTGTGAGCTCTGAGGCATGGAGTTTATGCCAGGCATTGTGCACAGTACCCTAATGGGGCCCTGTCTCAGTGCCTGCGTACTGTGGAGCTGTCACCAAGTTCTGTGTCAGTTTTCTTTCAGAATAGAATTTGCCTTCTGGGTTACTTATGGTCTTTTCTGTGTGTCCATCTCCTTTCTATAGGGATATAGACTTAAAGGTGTCTCAGTATGAGTCTAATGATGGGTTTTAATAGAAGTCTGAGTCTTTGTTGCAAAGGACTGACTGAAAGTGCCATTTTGTCAGTGCATGTTCCTATTAAAATGGAAGTGAGCTAGGCTGGTTTTGAAGGATGTGATTTTATTTTTCTATAAATGAGATACTGTGGTAGGTTGAGGCTGACTTGCTGAAAGCTGGGGAAATCGGGGTGTGCATCAATCCTTGGCAGCACTTTTCCTTCTAGGTTGTCTCTCAGTGCCTGTGTTAGGCATGTCCTTGCTTCTTTTGGTGCCAGACTTAAACCTGGACAAAAGAGCCCTGTAGAAAGGAATGGTAATCTTTAGTTTAGCAAGGATGCTGTGTACTCTAAGCACCAATATTTTTGCAATGCTTTATGCTGAACTTGTAAGTGATATGTAAGGTTGCTAAGAGTGGAATGGGCTGCCCATGGAGGTTGTGGATGCCCCGTCCTTCCAGGTGTTCAAGGCCCAGTTGGCCTGGTCAAGCCTGGTCTAGTATTAAATGGGGAGGTTGGTGGCCCTGCCTGAAGCAAGGGGATTGGAGCTTCATGATCCTTGAGCTCCCTTCCAATCTGGACCATTCTGTGATTCTAAGAGTACAGATGGAAACTTAATTTCCTTTTAATTTGTTTAAAAATGAATTTATATAAATTGTGAAAATATTTTCTCAGCGGGAGTTCTGTGTTTTCATGGTCATAGAAAGAGCCGACTCCTCAGTACTGTTTGTGCTGCAGTAGGGGCTGTGCAGTTAATGTTTTTTCCTGCTATGGAAAAGTGGCAGACTAGCTTTATTTATCTGTCTTTAAGATAACTTTAGCATCTTCAGAAACTATTTCATAACTAAGAAATGACAGAATTTCTTTTTCTTCCATAGACAATGATTTGCAAGGAACAAATAGTTCAGCGTCATTGGGTGGTCTTGATGTTCGCAGAAGAATCCCAATAAAGCTGATCTCAAAGCAGACCAATAAAACCAAACCTGCACCTCGGGCTCCCAGAGCTATGAACAGGATGCCTGCAAAGACACAAGCTGGGGATGAAGGTAAATTGCTATAAGCAACTCACCCTGCAGTGAGGCAGCATATTCTGCAGCACTGTTGAAGGCTTTGGTCAGTGTTGGAATCCAGGATTCTTTACAGCTGCACAGCCTGTTTCAGTTTTCCCGGTTCTGCTGCTCTATGAGGAGTAAAAGATGCCAGTTCCCCAAGCAAATTCACACTATTTTGGTTGTACCTTTCTGCAGAATGGCCCAGCAGACTGGGAGTGTTGCAGCCTGCCCTGGTGATTTCGATGTTCACCAGTGCACGCACTTAATAGCAGCCGGCGTCAGTTAGGGAAGCAGCATTGCCTTGTATCTGTCTTCTCTTTCCTCTTCCCACAGAAGAATTTGATTTCAATGAAGAGGAGCGATACGAATGCAAAGGAGGTGAAATGTTTGGAAATCAAAGGAGATTCCCCGGACCCATATTTTGGGACTATAAGGTAAAATCAAGGACGGGAAATGGTGGAACTTTGTGAATCGTACCAAACTGAAGGTTATTTTAAGAAGTATCCACTAGGATGAAATCGCTTGCATTACTTTTTGGTGTACCAAAAATACATTTTCATGTTTGTGGTGGTCTTGCTTCAGTCTGATAATTCAGGAAGAGTGGGTTGGTGATGACTGCAGTGAGAAGCTTTAGTGATGTTTCTCTTTTTCCCACCCCTTTCTCTGTTCTTCTAGATAAACTTGCTGGGGGAGAAGGATGATACGCCCGTCCATTTCTGCGATAAGTGTGGGTTGCCCATCAAAATGTATGGGCGCATGGTGAGTGGGCTCTTCGGAAGAGGCAGCCACGGTGTCCCTTTATGTAACAGGTGTTACGTGTCTCTGTGGGGCCTCCAGAGGGTGGTGATTTTAGCAAACCTCTTGAGTAAGCAGCAGAACAATGTTGAGATGGAACCAGGGCCTTATCAGGGGACCTGATCCAGGTTTATAAATATCTGAAGTGTGGGGGCCATTGCGGTTAGGCCAGTCTCTTTTCAGTGGTATGTGGAGACAGGACAAGGGGAAACGGACATAAGCTGCAGCATAGGAAGTTTCAAACAAGTGTGTGTAAGAACTTCTTTGCAGTGAGGTAACGGAGCACTGGAACAGGCTGCCCAGGGAGGTGGTGGAGTCTCCTTCTCTGGAGACGTTCAAGACCTGCCTGGATGCCTACCTGTGCAACCTGGTGTAGGGAACCTGCTTTGGCAGGGGGGTTGGACTCAATGATCTCTGGAGGTCCCTTCCAACCCCTACAATTCTGTGATTCTGTGATTAACTGCTGGACTGGGTTGTTCTGCCTGACTCTGAGTTTGCTTTGCCCTTTGATTTAATAAAGTAAGCTTGGAAGAGCTAAAATCAAAAGCTTTAAAACAAATGCAATCACTTTCCGCTCCCCCAAAATGCCAACAGAAGTCTTACAAGTTTTTAGTGTGTTTTCAGCCTTGCACCACTTAGATTTAATAATACTCTTTATGTCAATGGACAATTTGTAATGAAGTAAGTAAGTTCTTATGTCTTTTCAAAAACTAGCATAACAAAATCCCTGAGATGAACTTAGATATCTGAGTGTGATGTAACAGACGTGGGGATCTGACTTGATGACTCTTAATGCTTTTAAAACATTCCCTTTTTGCAGACAAGTGCAATTAGATTGCATATGCAGCATCCCTAAAGGTTCGGTGTTTGTATTACAGCAGAATTAAAATGTTTGCCAGCTCTTTAAAAGACAAAACAAATTCCACAAACCAACCATGCATGCACCAAACCCCATCAAAGAGAAAACTAAACCCTTGCCTTCCTGACAACACAGACTGGTTTTGAAAGTTTCTGTTTCAAAGGTGCTGTAAACGGCTAGCAACATTCTTATGTAAGTTCTTCATAGATAACTTCAGTACTTCTTAGAAATTGTGTGCTGGGTGGAGGCATTGTATGGTGCAAAATGACACATGTTGTCTAACAGAGCCATTTGTTTTTTTTCTAGATACCTTGCAAGCATGTTTTCTGCTATGACTGTGCTATACTACATGAGAAGAAGGGAGACAAGATGTGTCCTGGGTAAGTTCTCTTTAGGTTTTTACTAAGGGAAATGGAAGAAGAACACTTTAAAAACTTATTTCAGATACTGTTATTAGCATGCTTCTGTGTACGTTTGGTAGAGGTAGCAGAGTGCTCCTTTGTCCACCACTCAATTATAGCTTAATATCCCACAGTTCACAAATGCTAAGAGATTGGCATTTACCTCACTGTTTAAGTGTTTGTGTAGATAACCTGTAATTGCTACAATTTGAAGAGTACTGAAACAAAAGGAATTTCTGATAGAAGGTGGTGCCATGTCTAAGTTTCCACCCTATGAAATTCTGATGCTATTCTGTTGTTGTATTTGGAGCCTTAGATGTTTGCTTAACTTCAAAATCAACCAACTGTGTTCTGTTGCTCTAGTGGGGGGAAAATGTTCATTCTAATTTTGGTAATTATCAAAAAATAGTCAAAAACAACAGGGGGGGGGGGAAAGCCCTGCAGAACTCACTCTATATGATGGCAATGAACCAATGTTCTCTTCTAATTTAGCTGTAACGAACCTGTCCAGCGCATCGAGCAGTGTGTGCGAGGGTCTCTCTTCATGTGCAGTATAGTCCAAGGGTGCAAGAGAACTTACCTGTCACAGAGAGACTTACAGGCTCACATCAACCACCGCCATATGAGAGCTGGAAAGCCTGTGACTCGTCCTCCTCTTGAACCCGTGCATCCTCCCATTGCCCCTCCGCCTGCTGAGATCCCGGAGCGTTTCATAATGCCTCCAGAGAAACACCACATGAGCCACATTCCGCCGAAGCAGCACATCATGATGCCGCCGCCTCCCTTACAGCACGTGCCGCACGAGCATTACAACCAGCCGCACGAAGACATCCGCCCGCCTCCTGCCGAGATGTCCATGGCTCCGCCGCCGCCTCGCCCGGTCAGTCAGGACACCTTCCGCATCTCTACGAGAAAACACAGCAACTTGATAACCGTCCCTATTCAAGATGATTCGAATTCGGGTGCTCGAGAGCCACCTCCGCCCGCCCCGGCACCGGCTCATCATCACCCCGAGTATCAGGGCCAACCGGTGGTAACGCACCCGCACCACATTATGCCTCCGCAGCAACATTATGCGCCGCCCCCCCCCTCCGCCTCCTCCAATAAGCCATCCTCTGCAGCATCCTCCCCAGGCGGCGGGCACACCTCACATGGTGTATAGCCAAGCTCCTCCGCCGCCAATGACCTCTGCTCCTCCTCCGATAACCCCGCCGCCTGGACATATCATTGCCCAGATGCCGCCGTATATGAATCATCCTCCTCCGGGACCTCCCCCCCCTCAGCACGGAGGCCCTCCTGTAAATGTCAGTGCCCCCCCACCCCATCACTATAACCCTAACTCTTTGCCACAGTTCAGTGAAGATCAAGGAACTCTTAGTCCCCCTTTCACGCAGCCAGGGGGCATGAGTCCAGGGATTTGGCCGGCTCCCAGAGGGCCGCCTCCACCTCCGAGGATGCAGGGGCCTCCTGCTCAGGCCCCTCTTGCTGGACCGCACCACCCCGATCAAGCCAGATACAGACCCTATTACCAGTGATCTCAGCAATTGTACAAATAGAGAGCGCTATGAAGAGGATAAAACTATATACAGCAGCCTTTTAATTAATTGTATGGGGGTTGTTTTGTTTTTTTTTAAATACTGTCATTTTGACTGTAAGACATTTTGGGGTTTGAATCTCTAATGATTTTTAAGCCTTGGCTGTAGGACTCTGACTTCAAATATTCTGTAGTGCTAAAATAAGTGGCTTAGTAGACCACAGTTGCATTTTAACTGAATTTCTGTCTATAGTGTGGCTAATTGTCCTAAGATGAACACTTGTAATATCACTTTCTGGAGAAAATGAACATGTGTTGTACCATTCTGAATATTGTTTTTGTTTAAATCCAATGTTTAGTTTTCACTTGTGATACATTTTTGTTAACCTGTGTACAATAATTAAATTGAACTATGGTTGTAAAAGTGGTGGGCTTTTATGTGAAGTTAACACAGACACGGTTCCTGGACACTGTTTTGGCTCTAGAATTTCCCACATGGGAAGCATAATGAAATAGTTAGGAAACTTAATTTTTTTTTACTAACATATGCTGCTACTTGTAATGAATTCAGGCTATGGTGCATTTGTGGCACTGGTAAGCAGGCATGTGAATGCTGCATTTCAGGTGGTGGGGATTTTTTCTTAGTTGTTTTTAAAATCCATATCAAAAGCAAGATAAATTTATTGGAAATCCAGACACATTATAATGTGGATATAGGGTGGTTCTATTTGTATTTGGGTGTTTTTTTTTTTGTTGTTGTTGTTATTTTTCCAGGCTAGATTTGTTTCAGAAAATTTTGTTCACAGATACTCCTCACTGGTGTTGAATTCAGACCATTCTGTTTCCCTGTGATTCTGTTCGCATGAAAGTAGCCAAGAAGGGGCTTGCTAGATCTGTGAGGAGAAGCAGCTTAGTTCTGGTGAAGTGGCGTTAACCTCAGTCACTTCATACAGCATGTGTAGTAGGAACACTTTCCATTTGAATGCAGGAAATAAAGGGCCCGGAATCCCTTAAACAGATACAAGAAAATAACAATAAAAGCTACACATCCTTGATCTATTTCCATTTTGTGATACAGGCTGAATTGGACAGTCAACAGGTGGTTTGGCTTAAAGATTGCAATGTATGCAGACTCTCAGGGCTGTTTTGGCCCCAAATTTGGTTTTTACAAGCACACTTGCATATTATAACTATGAGATGTGAATGTTCTCTGTCATTGCACTTGGAATCTGAACCCAACTGATAAAAAGTGTGGCCTGTTTGAAATGCTTATCTGCATTTCCAATCAATGTTGTGCTGACCCTTTGGGTTAGTTCTGCTTTGTCTTGGATTGGTTTGATTTTGTCTTTGTTTTTCTTCCAAATGCCACATTTCTAACAGCAGTGCTTCTAGATGATGAAATCCAGTGTTGTGTTTTTGTTTGTTTTTCTACGGTTTGTCATTTCCTGCGTTTCTCAAATAAGATGAACCATCTTCAAAGCCTGAATCTTGTGATTTATTTGGTAAAACTTTCTTCAAAGTCTTCTTTTATCAAAGGGCTCTGGCAATACAACATCCGTAATTCTGTAGTTTTGTGTGTAAAGTGTGTATTTTTAATTACTTGAGCGAATGTTCTTTAGATTTGTTCTGTTTGTGACTGCCATAGGTTTCCTTGTGTCCACAGGCAAATCTTTTGGACTACCCTTCAGAGAAATACAGCAGCACAACACAGCTTTAGGGATGTGCAAGTAAATTCTGGGGTGTGCAGATGGCAGTAAGTGTCATTCAACACAAATTTAACAAAAAATCATAAGGCCATGACACAGACTTTTAACTTTGAGAAATAAGTTGTTTTAAATAAGCAAAGAAAAGGCTGGTTTTGGCAGTGTCCTACAGGATGCAGCCGGATGAAAACTGTATGCTTTAGTGTGTATGAAGGGGAAAATGGCTGCTTATTTTGTTTCAGTAGCTCATAAAAAGCAGGAGGAATATTTCAGCACCCTTGAAATGAATGGCATTGTGTGTTTTTGCTAGATACTACGTTGTCTTGTGCAACAGATGGAGGTTTCCTCCCTGGGTCCGAGCTCTTCTATGAAAATACTGATGTAGTTCAGAGGTGAAGGAGAACAGCTGCCCTTACTCCATCAGAAAGCACAAAAGGTAAGTGTATACCACTGCAGAAGATGTGTGAGAATTTTGGGGTTTTGTTTATATTCGAGGCAAAGGTGACCCCAAAATATGACTGAATTATTACCCTCCAAAATCAGTAGGACACCTTGAATTGTTTGGTGAGTTGAAAGTCTCTGAGAACTTACCTGAACAGTCATCTCCTGCAGCAGGATTTGGACTTGAGTCAAACTTCTGTGTGCTGCTTGCATCAGAATGCCTACATCTGTTTTGTATTTACATCTTGAAGCCCTAGGGTTCCCTGTAGAGCTACGGGAACTGTTGATACTTCTATACGTACAAAGTCAAAAGATTTCAGCATGGGTTAACAATCTTTCTGTGTGGTTTTTGGGGGGAATTCTTTTTCGAAATACCTGGTGGTTTTCTCTTCAGGTTTAGAAATTGTGTACACATTATTTCACTGTATGATTAACAGCCTTAGAAGTGCTGAGATGTACCTTCAAATCCTATGAGTTCCCAGTGGGGTCTTCCTTAAAGGCAAATGCTTGGATTGCATTGGTTTTGTTGGTTTTGTACTCTGTCAGTGGCAGCAATCTCACTCCTGGGCTGTTACCAAGCAGATCTTTGTTCTAAGGCAGCTCTGATGGCTTTAGAACGTGTTAGCTATTGTAGGGCAGTGTGATAATGCCATTATAGGGAATGAAGAGTTTCTTGGTTTGTGTTCACCATGGGATGAAGTAAAAAACACCAGAAGTGGCCTGAAGCCATCCATGGTTCCAGATTCTTGCTTCCTTAGAATTTCTCTTCAATTGTCTCTAATTCTGCTTAAAGGATTGTCTGCACCCATGCATGATTTACAAATGCTCTCAATTATGTGGCCATGTACTTTGGGGTTTGGTTTGGTTTTTTGAGAATGCTGTTAACATAAAGGTTGGTGCCTACATGTGTTACATGATGTTTTTCCTTTTAAGAAATGAAAATGAAACGCGGTATCTGTTCTAGATCCGATCCAAGAGAGTTAGATATCCATTCTGTATGGGGCTCCCCCCTTCTTTTCACTTATTGCTCTCTAAGAAGCACTGAACTCAGTGCGTTTAAAAATGAAGTGGAATTAACTGGTGTTCATTTCACATTGGAGTTTGCCCACACAATGGCTTCTGTGCTGGGAAAGGCCAGGCACTTACAGGAGCCAGACTGAACAAATGCCTTCTCTCAGGACTGTATCTGAACACACCTCTCTCCTTACAGTGTTTCCTGCTCTGCTAAAATTGTGTCAGGTGCTGTGCTGCTTCTCTCTGGATGCACTGCAATGTTGTTGACAAAAAAAAAAAAAGTGCATATTTGCATAGAAAAATCCTACTGTGCCTTAGAAACTGGGAACTACAGTGGAATTGCCACTTAATATTAAATGTATAGAAAGTGAGTCTGAGCTTTCTGTCTGTGATTCTCCAAGTTCCAATGCTGTATGCACAGGATCGTGCAAAGCTATGAGTTTTTTTGTCTTGATTTCATTTCTAAAGAAGTGTTGGTGTCACACAATGTGTTCTACTCTACAGTGCTACAGACAATTCTTAGCCACTGCTAAGGCGTCTTTACATGGTAACAGTGCTTCCCCTGAGCATGCTGCTCAGGTGTGTTACTGTCTCATTCTGTCAGAAGACAAGCCCTGTTCTGACAGCCTGTGTCTCTTTGAAGGCTGCATTGGAAAGGCAATTGAGTGACATTCTGACCTCAGTTTTCACAGTCCCCTCTTTCTGCATTCAAAGCCTCCTCACTTTCATATTATCTTCCTGTTGTATTTGGAGCTGCCTCTCTTTAATGTTACCTCCCAGCCAGTTTCATTGCAGATTTCTTCATATAAGCCCAGATTTTGTGTCTTCAAAACACTGTAAACTTTGTGCTACAGCAAGAGATCAGACTGATGATGAGCTGCCTTCCTGGGGTATTGAAAAATGCAGCCAGCAATGCAGAGCTACCATACATGAAGTTAAGTTCATAGCATCCCAAAGCAAATAGACGAGTTGCGTTTGGATCTGAATATGCTGTACATCTTTACTGAACTATCTTCATGTTTCCCAGTAGATACAGCTGTCACTATGTACAAACACTGTGTGTATGGTCGTGTGCTGAAAATAAGTTTAACAACTCCATTGAGCAGGTATTGTGTAAACCGTTGAGAAGACTATATACAAATTATACACAAGCTGAAGGTATGTGTCTCCCAGCTACTTGACTATAAATTAAAGGATTTCAGATATTCATATGTTCTTTTGTAACTGTACAGGTTGTCTACAAAATGTCAGAATAACATGGGTATATGTACAAGTATATGCAAATAGGGCCAATGCTACTTGTATGGGTAGGTTGTCAGCAAGGTATGAAATAGGAAATCCAGGTGATTTTAGCCTTTGTGTATGTACATAAATACATCTCTATATATACAGAGACACTAACAAAACCATTCCAAAATTTGGAACATAATCATTTGTAGTAAATCCTTAAGGTAGATGAAAACATCCATTGGTCTTCATGCTCATCACTGTGTATGCCTTTACGTTCTGTAAGTGATGTTGTGTTGCTGGAGGATATTATATTTAAAAATTAAATCTAAAATTTTGTTTCCGCTGGAATCTGTAGGGGAAAAAAAAAAAAAAAAAGGAAGTAATTGGCACCCTAGAAAGGGATATTCAAGGTAAGGAGTCACTGGTGAGTGGCATGTAAGCTCACTGCTCCAAAGCATTTGTGCATGAGGTGTGCTGTTTGACATCTTTCGTACCTTGTCCCCACACAGCTCCAGTCTCCCCTCTGCCTGTGTCATTTGTAGGAATGGGACTAATGATGGATCTCTGCTATATGGGCAGTGCAACAAAGGCTCCATGGAAATCCGTGAAGGAAGCTTTCTCCCTGCAGTCTGCTCCTGCCAGCAGAGCCCTGCACTTCTTACTCGTGTAGCTCTTTGCCTCAAGTCAGCTCGCACCAATAAATCATCTGGGTGCTTTCTGCCCTGGGCTGACACAGGGGCTCAGCAATGAAGATGTGTTTGGGATCTGACCTTGCAATTCCTGCAAGCAGCTTTTGGTGACCACATTACCTACGCACCGGGGATTGGAGTGGCCCTGGGGGAGGCAGGAGGCTTACCGTGCTCTCCCGACTGCGCAGTCCATTGCTGGTAGTGATGACATAATCGTTGCTGCTCCCCTTCTGCAATGGACGCATGAGTTTGGGGTTAGGAAATGGATGCCCTTGGAGCCCCCTCCAAGGGAAACCCACAGCCAACCCATCTCTTGGGAGTTATTATTTTTTTTTTTTTTTGGACTCTCCCAACTCATTAGAGGCAGCAGGCAGCTGAATTTTGATCTTTTAACTTTCTGAATAAGCACAGAGCATAGTGTGTATGGCTGGATATAAAGAGTAATGTTGGGTGCCTATGGGTAAAGGCACTAAAGCAGAAAAAAATGAAAACTGTAGCATTACCTCAGCAAGCTTTAATTTTGGGGAGCTGGCTATATCCTTCTTCAGCAAAATGTGTAAAACTGCATCATGAATGGTGAGGAAGAACATGGATGGCTTGATCTCCTCATCAAAAAAAGCACATCTCTCCAGCTTCTCCAGGAAGCCCTCTGCAGGGGAACAAAATCCAAGGATAAAGTTTTCAGCAGAGGTCCTGACAGTGCTAAAAGAATAACGTATTCTTTGTGTGTCCACAGAGTAAACAGTGATATCAAATAAGGTTTTGTTGACTAGAAGAGTTTTGTTCTAGGCCCAGTTTTGTTGACTAGAACAGATGGATTTCTCTGTGCCAATGTGGGAAGTGGGATGCCTGCCCAATTGGCACTGCCTTGCTTGGGGCAATGCAGATTGGAGCTGGAGAGTGCTGGGAGGTGAAGCTGTTGTTACCCAGGATGGGGAGGTGGAGCTGGGGGATCTCCCAACTCTCAGGGAATGGGGAAAGCAGTGGGGTGAGGCAGGAAGAATTAGTGGGAATGGGGCAGCCATGGAGAGGCTGATGGAAACGCAAGTACTCACCGGGTGCCCCTGCAATGTAAATGTCGATATCGATCCGGACAAACTCTTTCAAAGTCTGTTAAACCGGAAACAGGCATCATTTAGAAACTGATAATTCTGCTGATAACAGCCACTAAGATTAGCCAGAGCAATTTACAATATTGATTGTATATTTAATAATGGCAAGCAGCTCTAATGTCGAACTTCAGTGCACCTGGAGGAAGAACAGATTCTCTAATGGCTGTGGACAGGAAGAAGTGGTCTCTGAAATGGGGAGGTATTAAATGCATTGCACCCATAGTGAAACAGATGATCTTTCATAAACTGTATGGCATTATATGAAACTGAGACTCCAAAAGTTTCTGAGGAAACTTTTCTAACTAGGAATTCAAGCAAAACTACTTTCCCCATTGTACTCTGTGAGCATTTAGTTCCCATGGAAATAGATTTGCCCATATAATGTGGATGTAACAGATAGCTAACCTTAACTATTGCTGTTGGGAAATGTCCTGAGCCTTGCTCAAGGCTGCCCTGGAAAGTGAGAGCAGGAACAGAAACAAAACTATGGTATTCCAGCTCCCAACCCCATGTTTAAAGCCATATTTCATACATGTATTTCCATAAAAGTTTCCCAATGCTCTAAGAAGATTAATTGTTTAATCATTTTTCATGGAAAATATAGATCTGAAATCACATAAATTCAAAGGCTGCCACTGACTTTTCTGTCCATGTGGAAACACCTCTATGCAGCACACCACATTTGTATGTTTTTCTTTTGTGTGATCACTGTCTCATCAGATGGAACTACCTTTTGGAGGACTCTCATAGCAGAAAAATCAAGGAAGGACACTGCTGAGAAGTCCAGCACGATGCTGTGGATGTCGACCCGGGGCACAACGATGCCTGGGGGCAGCTCGGCATTCCAGTTGATCTGAATGGGCAAGTCTGCCATGTCAGTGGGCTGGTCCAGTTCCTCCATCCTGTTGTTGTCTAATTCATCATCCGACTCCTGCATATTGTGAGCCATGCATATCAAGCCTTTCTGTGACAGCAGAGGCAAGTGCCACAGTTAATGCTTCTGGGTTGGAAGAGCAAGGGTGATGTAGAATCATACAATCATTAAGGTTGGAAAAGACCACTAAGATCATCTAGACCAATTATCAACCCATCATCATCATACCAGTAACCCACGTCCCTCAATACCTGTGAGATGGAGCACCTGCACTTTACACTGGAAAAATTGCTTCTCATTTGGATGAGCAAAATGTTGACTTTTCTCTAACCAATCATTTAATCATCATCGGAATCCATTAATGATCATCTTTTCCAGAAGAAGTTAATCTTCCCAGAAGTCAGTGGTTGGACACACTTTGATTCAGTAGTTTTGGAACAAGTCAACAAAAAGCATTTTTTGTCTGTGAGAGCGATTTAAAATCCTATTTTTGAAATTTCAGAATGGCTTGGGTTGGAAGCCCACCCAGCCCCAAACCCTGCCATGGACGGGGACACTTCTCCCCAGATCAGGTCCCAGGGCCCCATCCAACCCAGCCCTGAGTGCCTACAGGGATTGAAGCAACCACAGCTTTTCTGGGCAGCTGTGCCAGGGCCTCACTGCCCTCTGAGTAAAGAATTTCTTCCTTATATCCAACCTAAATCTCTTCTAGTTTAAAGCCATGTACTTATGTGCTTGGCCATGAAGTAGCGACTGGCAATGGCATGTCCAGTCAAGACAGGAGACTGTGAGCCCCCCTTGCACCGTAAGCCAGGGAGCTGGCTGCTTAATTCCTAAGTTCCGTGCCCTTCCTGCCCACCCTTCCCACTTCCACTGCAGTTGCTCTACATACAGGCGTCACTTGTAGCTCTCCTTTCTTCAGCATCTTTCTGATCTTTCTCAGAGCTTTGTTGCGTTTCCTCAGGACTCTGAGTGGGTTGAATCCAACCTGTAGAAGCAGCACTTTGAGTTCTCCAGGTAGAGCCAAATATTCCAAGTACCTTCTCAAGTAATTGTGATGGTGAGGCTAGAAAGCACCCATAATCTCTTGGATAATGATGACACGAGCAAAAAATAAATGAACAAATACTCCTAGCCAAATGAATTATGATGCCTTAAAGGCTCAGACACAGAGTTTGTTTAGGAAAGGTATTGTTTTCTATTCCTGAACTACCTTGAAACTTCACTACCTTTAAACATTTCAGCAATGCCTTTTTGAGCTGTTTTTCTCCAATATCCTGCTGCCTTTTGTGCAGCCACTCACCAAGGTCTCTCCAGCCTTTCTCTGCTGCTACAGATGGTGCCAAAGAGTTATTCAGCACCAGTCAGGGTGCTCTCCTTCTCACAGTTGGATACGTACACACAGGACTACAGTCATAAAATGACATTTGAGTAATTCATGAAAAATATATCTTTATAGTAGGGCTGATCTGCATACCTACTAATTACTCAGAAATTGTATTCAGCCTTAATGTGTCGCACAATTCATCTGTTCATAATGACTGCCCCAGTCACTTACAGCAGAGATGAGTTTCTCTTTGAAGAACTCAATATTAGCAAAGAAGATAGGAGATGAGCATTTGAAGATCTTCACTCCCTCTGGCTCATAGATCTGTCATACAAAGCAAAAGTATTGGTCATGACATCTATTAACGAAACATGAATTCAGCAGATGACCAAAGGGAGGAGAGGTTCCTTACATCGGTGTAATCCTTCCTGTTTCTGTAGATGTTGCTCCTCCCAACGTTTGCCAAAGTAGTGCAGCTCGGACTGCAAACAAACACACACATCTATTTGCGCCCTGTGCTGAAACCTGGTGGAAGGGACAGCTGGGGTTGTCCTCAGTTTCCTGCATGGTTCTAGTAGGGTTAATGTAAGACAGGAGGTCCTGCAATGTTGTCATCACATCCAAGCAGTACTCACATCTGGGAGCGGATCACTACAGTCAGCAGTTCGAATGCCACAGCTGTTGCCAGCCCGATGTCCAGGCCTAGGAAAACGGCCGCCAAGAAGGTCACCACCCAGATTATCTGCAAAGAGTGCGTGGACATCAGCAGTTACATGAGGGAGTGGGACTCCAGCCACGAGCCCAGCATGGGAGCAGCTGCCTATGAGCTGTCTTCTCAGGTCTGGTCCAAGCTGTCCATATGCCTTTTCTTAAAGCAATTTCATCTTTCATAGATTCTTGTAAAACAGGGCCAGACTCGTCAATGATCACCGGGAAGTGCTTCTAAAGATGGCAATTTCTATACAGTACACAAGGATTAATGTCATAGAATTGTGAATCTTCCATAGATGGCTCATAAAATGCTCAATAAAAAATCCAGCAGAAAGGCAAGTTTACCAGGAAATTAGTATTCTGGTAAAATTGAGAGTTGTAAATATGCTTCGGACATCAAAACAGGCAAAATGAGCTGCTGAGAATGAACTTGATTGATAATCACACATGACTAAATAATACAGAGTATTTTAACTGCAGATCTCAAAGCACGCTTTCGCTTAGTGAAAGACTGTTTTGTAGCTGGGAAAACTGAGGCTTGAATCCATTCAGGAACTGAAGGAATTGGCAGATGAGAGAGGCAAGAGACTGTGTCTTCCAAGTGCAAGAGTTAGGAAGCCCTGATTTCCAGACATGAGCTCTTCTGCTGGGAGCAACTCCTTCAAGCCATGGGCTGCTCTTGGGATTTACTAAGTAACTTCCACCTGTCCTACTGCAGGAGTGAACGAAAGGGTGAAAATGTCCTTGAAGCCAGTGCAGAAGATAGTTAGATGTTTCATGTAACTTCTTTCTATATTTGACTTTATACATTGTACTCTATTTTAATATGTTATGATAAAGTGGATGAAAATGAGTGTCTCCAAGAGAGGTGAACAGAGCAAATGGGCTCAGAATAGGTGAGATAAAATTGAAAACATGAGCAAGTGGAGCAAGATTAAAAAGGTGCGTACTGTTGTACTTCCCATGTAGAAAAGTAGGGCACACGTGAAAATAAAGATGACCTTTAAACGTGTTTGCATAATGAGTGACTTTTTGATAGATCTTCATTCCTGAGTACTTGAGGGACTCAACTTACACAGTCGTATTTGTCCTTCCTCCACAGGACGCCTACTTCTCTGAACTGCATGAGCATTCCCTTCAAGTTGCCAAGAGCCAAGGATGCAAGGACTGACTGTTGAGAATAGGAACACATGTACTCAATTTTGAAGCAAACAAAGCATACACTGAATGTTAAGTCTTAAGACATCATGCAATCAGAGCCAAAGTGCAGCTGGAAGGCCAGGCAACCGCCAGTGAGCAAACCCACTCAACTCTGGCACCTAAAAGTTGGTGCTAAAATGTTTGGTGTAGGGCACCCACCTTCCATATGACCCACGTAGTGGGGTCATAATCTTGGAGAAAGAACCTGGTTTTGCAAAAATTCTATTTGTCTCCAACTGAAGTTCAGCAACACTCCAAGTGAGTCCTCCAGCTGGAGGAAGCACAGGGTAAAGCCAGCGAATACCTTTTGTAATGGTGCCAGAAGAAACCCAATGGCCAAGATGACAATCAGGACAATGATAGCAGAGATAATACCAGCAATCTGCATGAAAGAACAATTCCACCATGAATAAGTGCCTGAAGGCATTAGAGTCAGCAAGGAAGAAAGAGACCTTCCTTGTATTAAGTTACACCAGGGTCTGTTGTCTTCTATACCTGCGTTTTGCCTCCTGTGCTCTCCTGCACACCTGATCTTGACAAAGCTGTACTGGAGGCAAACCCTTTGAACGATCCACCTAATATATTACCCAGTCCAAAGGCGATTAGTTCCTGGAGTAAAAACAAAAAAGGCTGTTCTTAAAAGCAGTCCTGAAGGAATGCATTCAAGACAATGCATTCCTAAAATGACTTCTTTCCCATTAGCAAATGCACAGTGCTGTGTCTTTCCTCTACCTGGTTGCCATCTATTGGATAGTCGTGTTTGATGGAATACACTTTAGCCACAGAGAAGGCTACTGCAAATCCAACAATTGCAATGGAGATGCCATCACCAACACACTTTTGAATAATGCCTGCATCAGGTGCAACAGGAGCTTGGAATCTGAAAGACAAAGATCTCTGCTCTTAAAGGACATGTGTAAGGAGATGACCTGCCAAGCAGGTGAGAAAGGCAGCAGTCCTGCTTACTCAGTTTAACTGCTTTGGTCTGACGTGTGATTGCAAATCTGAACCTGTAACACTTTGGGGAATCCTTGATCAGGATGGGGACTCTCCATCTGCACTCATCTCAGCTTATATCTCAGTGGTTTCCATTTAGTTGGCCAGGATCAGCCACAGCTTATCTTGTCTAAAGAGCACACATGGTTTTGCCTTCCAATTATGCATAGATTTTAAAAATCTCTGTAATTCACTGAAGCATTTTAGGCAGCTAAACAAATGTGTACTGAGCCACGTTAGCCTCAGGCTATCTTCTATGTCCTTTATCTTTGCCATGTCCTTCTTCTTGGCTCAGGGGCTTTTGCAGATCCTGGGGAGAATTTCTCAGGTTTGTTTGTTTGTTTTGGTTTCCAATGAACTGAAATCTGGAGAACAGAGAGTTTTGAGCAGGAATAGTTGTTTCTTTGCAAACTTCATCCACTAATACACAGGGGCTACAGGTGCAGAGTGCCCAGGTGAGTAAATGATTGCCCTCTTACCTCTCTACTTCAATGTGTGCTTATTAAGTCTTCATGCCAAGCTTCTGGTATGCCTGGATATATTCTGTATAATGGTTATACTATACATTTAGATAAATACTCCATATGTACAGTTGTGGAATCACTAAGGTTGGAAAAGACCACCTAGTCCAGCTGTCATAGAGGAGTGGACGTGGGGGCCTCGTGAGGATAAGAAGGTGAAGTAGGCAATTTTGGTCAACAAACTGAACCAATTTAGCACTGACAAACAGGAGAGAACATTCTGCTACACAGGCAAACTGTAAGCAAACCACTTACCCTTCTTCTAGTTTTCCCACAACAGCTACTTTAAATTTTGCTTCCAATTTAGCAAAATGGGAAACCAGTGCTGCTAAGACGGTCTGAAAGATTTAAAAAAACCACCTCCATTAGGAACATTCAAATAAGTGGATGGAGAAACCACAAAGAAACATTTCCTCCCCTCTCCCACCTACACCCCAGCATCATCACCAGTGGCAGGACAGTGTCCCAGCTCTGTGCATTCATGATGTGTTCAGATGACTGAACCACTTCGTAGGATGTTTTCATGATCATAAATCCCATGGAGAGTACCTCAGAACATCCTTCTGGCAGCAGAGAATAGCAGTGGGCTGTGAGGCTGCCCCATTGAGGTCCCCACCCGCTGCAGCTCAGGGCAGCCTGGAGCACAATGCCAACCTCATAAAGCACTGCTCCCCACAGAGTGATGGAGCAGTCATAGAATCAGAGGAGAGGTCATTACCACAATGAGCTCGATGGGGATGGGGGCGGGTAGCTTTGCTTTGTAGCGATCATTTATCTCTTTCACCACAAACACAATGAACAAGACGAGAAGGGAGGTGACAAGGTCGGCGATGTTGGTGTCGGTGATCTGGCTGAACACACTCTCCAGAGTCTGCAACGTCAGTAAGAAACATGGTGCTGTTCAACTAACTGATCTGGCTGTAGGTATCCCTGTTCATTTGAGTGGAGTTGGACTAGATGGCTGTTAAATGTCCCTTCCAACTTTTATGATTTTAATGATAATTTTATGATTTTATGATGATTTTATGATTCTAAAATGCTATCTAACTATCCCAGCAACATGATACTGGTGAGAAATGTGAAGATCTGCCATATATTAATAGCCATCTCATATATTTCTCTTGGGTTTCTCCTCCTTGGCTGCTGCTATGCCCAGCATGGTTAATGCAGACAGGTTTTCAGAGCAGTAGCAAATGCTGAAGAGTTTGCACTTACATAGATGATGCCGAATGGTTTATTAAATCCAGGGACAGGCAGCTGAAGCATGAACTTGAGCTGGGACACCAGAACATGGATGGCTGCAGCAGTTGTGAAGCCACTGATTAACGAGTGCGATAAGTAAATGACTATGAATCCAAACTGGAGAAGTCCCAGAAGCAACTGAAATGCAAATGACCACACTTCAGTGGGATTCACTCATGCTTTTAACCAATCTCTGCAATAAAAGGACCCATATTTAACAATAACATCTTCACCTAATCCCAAACATCAGGGATTAAGGAAAATTATGTCATTGGAAACAACTATGAGTTTTAGAAACAGGGGACATATGACTGGTAAAGGTAAAGGTTACAGCAGTTAGAACCTATTATTTTTATTTCAAAACTAAGATACACCTTCTTTAGTCTTGGGTTTTCTGTAGTCATATTTTTACATTATGCCAGTGCTTCATGAACTATAAAAATTAGGAAGGGATTTTAGGAATTATGTATTAGGAAGAAAGAAGGAACTGCTTCATTTTTTTCTGATAAGACAAGTCAAAATCCTTCATTCTTACAACATTATTTTAAGGCCAGTCACCATCCAGCTATTCATACCAGTGAATGTACATATGCAGGTACACACACATATATTGGGCAGTATGTATAATGGGTGATCCTGTGTGGAGCCAGGAGTTGGACTTGGTGATCCTTACGGATCCCTTTCAACCTGGGATATTCTATGATTCCATTTAATTACCAACCTGAAAAATCCCGGATAGAAAGGTGACAGATGCAGCTACCATCACCCTCTGTTCATCTATAGCTGACGTGTTGGTGGCAGTGCCATTTCCAGCAGCATCATCGGGGACCAGCCTGGTGACAACGCCTCCCACCATCAGGCTCAGGACGGGGAAGGGACCTGCACAAAGGGCATCATCAGACCCACAGGGGAAAACTGCACGTGGTCATTTGTGATGAGGGTGATCAGAGTGCCTGCACTTACCCACTGAGATATGTCTGGATGTACCAAAGATAAAATAGACCAGGACTGGGAAAAACACTGCATAGAGTCCATAACCAGGAGGGACATTCACCAGCAAAGCAAATGCGAGACCTACAGGGGCAGAGACAGCAGGACGGCAAGGTGTGTGAGGGGATGGACCAGCAGCCTCCCTCCTGGGCCATGGGCCGTGTCAAAGCAGAGCTACTGGAGCTACCTTGTAGCACTGCCACCAAACCCGTGTTGATGCCAGAGACGATGTCGCTCAGGATCCACTCCCTGAAGCGGTATGCGGGCAGCCACGAGACGACGGGAAACATACGCAGGGCAACCCTTTTGATCCTTTGTGGGGAACAACTGCAAAGACACAAGAGGATACAGCTCTGCCAGCGGCATGTCTCCGTTGGGTCTCAGCAGGTCAGGACATGCTCCCTGTATTCGTAGAATCATGGCTTAGGTTGGAAGTGACCTTGAAGATTGCTGAATCCAACCCTCTGTCACGGGCAGGGTATTCAGAGGGAAAATGAGGGGGTAGGATTGAAGTCAGCTGCCAGAGACCAGACACAATCCTGAGCAACCTGTGATGCTAGCTGGGCTTGCAATGGGATGTGGTGACCTACAGGGTCCCTCCAGCCCCACTGGGGTGAGGCTGTGCTCCAGGTGCCCACGAGAAGACAAGCTGCCTGGGATACAACCGCAGGAAGCCTTAAAGCCAACAGCAGCTGAAATTCTTTTGGAAAACTGTCACAGAGTTGACCAGATCAATCTGTGGCCGTGACAGGGGCGACAGGCCTCTGCCCTCCCCCCCCACCCCAGTCCCACAAAAATGGGAAGGAAGGAAGGGAGGAAAAGAGCAGCGGCAACAATCTATGGAGGAAAACTTATTTTACTATAATATCGGAATACAAAATAACACAATATATACAATTTAGTTGAAATTGAGATTAATAAATCAGACAAGATGAGAGAGAGAGAGTTCCCGGAACCGATTCAAACCTGAAAAGCTTGGAACGGCCAGGAAAGCACCTCCAGCACCCACTGCAAGGCATCAAGAGAGCGCCCCCCCCACCCGGAAGGGCCAGATCCCGTGACTGCTGTAATGTACAGGGATAGGTACTTGGAATTGGGGCAGTGACACTTTAATGCCCCGTACACTACATGATGTTTTGATGTGGAATACTGAAACCAAACAAAAACAAAAGCAAAAACAAAACATAGAACCATGACATTCCACCCCTTATTCTACATCGTTACATCATGCTTACAACAAATAACAAAAAAAGAACACTGAAATTCTCTAGAAAAATGAGTTTTCATTGGCTTTGTGGCATCTGAGATGAACGTTGTCAGAATGCATGCTATCTGCTACATGCATTCCAGGTTGTTTCTTAGATCCTTGTTAGGGATCTTCTTACCGAAAATATAGTTTCAAGTGATCCCAGAAGTTTTTATGGTATCTGTGCAATTTCTCATGCTCTTCATCAAATGAATTCTCTGAGTACACTCGTCTTGCAACAACATAGTGGTTGCCTACAGGTTCAACCATTTCTCTTCAAAGAATGAGGAAGGTGACTGCTGTGTGCTACTCTTTGTTGCTGGTCAATTAAAAACCTGGAAAAAAAGCACAAGATTAGCTCTGTGTGTACTAGGAGGTGAGTAGCCATGGCATGGATGACTGAACTCCTAACTGCGTGTTCCCATGTTTGAAGATCAAAAAACAGATGGCTGATAGACACCTGCTTCATTTTGCCAAGATGACCTCTTGTCCCTCTCCTCCCACTGCTGAGCAGTGTTCCACTGGAGCATGAAGCATTTCTTTCTGAAGATGCAGCCAACAAGCAGGCTGGATGGATTTTGAGATTATTTATCCATGAGTCAGATGTCTGCCACCGATGACTCTCACTCAAGAGGACTGATTTCTTAAGGAACAAACAAGCAAATGCTCAATGGTTTCACTTTGAGGTATGGGGAGAAGCAATGAGCCCAGCCAGGAAGGCTGCGAGCTGGAAGCCTTCAGAAACCAAGGGGAAAAGGGAGAGCCTGAAAAACCAAGGGGAAAAGGCAGAGCCTGGACAAGGCTCAGCCATCTTCTCCTGCACTCAGAGTTAGGGCTTGGGCCACAAGGAACTCAGTAGTAAAAATCATGGTATTGTTGCACTTGCAGTTCTCTGTAAGTTTTGTTTCCATAGGTAGACTGGACTGCTTCTCCTCTGTTGACCCTGGACACCCTGCTCTGGGTGTCCCAACTGGGGCAGGGGTTGGGCCAGAGGGACCCAGAGGGCCCTGCCAGACTCTGTGTAGGTGCCTTCACAGCACCCTGTGCTTCTGCTTCATGCTCACAAACAGCTGTTGCAATGTCATACCTAACTATTACCTTCTGCCTTGTTCCAGCTCACTTCAGTGTGTTTGTGCTCCAGGAAGGACTTCTGACTACTGTGTTGCACATGCAGAGATGGGAGGCCGGCTGCAGTTGGTACCGCTGGATTTTTCAGCAATTAGTTGGTTCTGTCACTGTGCTGTCCACAGTGCTCAGTTATATTTCCCTCAGGCCTCATGTTCTTCTCATGTTAAAGTTACCTGAAAATATTTATCTCCACTGTAGTCGCCATGAGGTATTTAATGCAGTACCAGTCCTAGTCAGGAACAACATGACTTGCTCTTGGCCATCTCATGACACTGACAACAGAGCATTTCTGTTTTCTCTCCCCTATCACAAATGCTCCATCTTGCATTGCCACTTGCTGGTAGCCTCAAATGGGGCACCCTTTCCTCACCCAGATGTGGTGACTAAATTGTGCTGACACAGCCCATGTGCACGTCTAACTTCTGCTTCTGTGGACCCAATGTTTGGAACACACATCCAAGTAGCACAAGGTGGTGTGAGTTGCTATGAACAGGTGGAAAACTGTTTATCTGTGACAGTTTTTGCATTAAAATGTGAATCCCACCCTGAAGCTCGCTGCTTTGCTTGAGCTCAGGGCCTGTCACTGTCCTACCTCAGGAAAATTCAGTTTTGGTTTTCTCTTAGTTTATTCTGGGGAAATTCGTGAATATTAAGAAGCCCAAATAATGTCTTATATGTCCTGCTTTTTGTGGATATTCCAAAAAGATTCCATATTTAAGCAATGAGTTTAACACGTTTACCATCTGATCCTGCCTTTTAAAACTGGCCAGAGAAATCACATCCTGATCCTGTAGCTGTGTACTATCAACCTTCCCTCTGCTTGGTGCCAAAACCAGAGGCAGATGACACTGAAATGAAAAACTTGCTTCATTTTGTTCTTTCTCTGGTAAGCCTCAATGTACATAGGTTTTCAGGAAGAAGTTTCATCAGTCAAAGACTGTAGAATTGCTCTGTTTCCCAGGCTGTGTACCAGTCCTTTAGACCTCACATCACTGAGAGGAACTTGCAGAGCAGTTTTGTTCATTACATTGTAGGGTATAAGATGTACTATTTGTACTCTTTGAAATGTTTATAAGCCATAAAAATAAAAGAAATGTGTGAGTTACTCTTTCATTTCAGATTTTGCCCAGTTCAGCAGCTGCTTTAACTTTCATGAATGCTTTGGTTGTCACCCTGCCCTTTGCCCAGCCTTGATTCCTTCCTCACACCAAATCTTTTGCCCCAAATATCCTTTGTTTTATCAATACTTGTCCTGTTGAAGGTGTAAGTATTTTGTATGTCTTTTTTTCTCTCCTGATAGAAACCCTAGTTCAGTGACCCTCCTGCTGCCTAGCTTTGGGTGGTTGGCTGAGCCCTGCAAAAGGATTCCTGGATCATTGCCTGGAGGGTCTCATCAGAAGGATTTGGACATGGGTCTGCCTTGGAGATTGTGATGCCATTTGGTATTCTCCACATTGAGTTCAGCAAGCCAGAGAGTACCCAAAGTAGGCTGGGCAGTGCCTTCCACCTGTTTGTAGGCAGGACAGGTGAGACCTCGGGCAGCCACCCTGCTGTGGCTCTGTGATCAGTGCTGCTGGCTGCCTTCCAGATGTTCTCATCTTCTTCCCTTTTTCCTTGGGCTGCCAAAGCTATCAGCTGCCGTAACTTCAGTCTGTATTGCTTTCCTCTTGCTCATTCTCATTTTCTTCACAACTACATTCAGAAAGATATTGCCCTTCATAAGGGCAGTGTTATGGCTGTCTTTACCATTATTTGAGATGTTTTTGAGATATCACAGATAAGTAGCAGAGTAGTGAAGGATCTCATTCTCTGCAAATCCCCTAAAGGAGAGGTGTGTGCTGCCTTTCTGGAGTGTTCTCATCATTACGCCCTTGGACTTGTTTGGGAGATGCCCATCAGTGCAGTTCTGATGACTTGTGTAGAGTGCCCATCCACCCACAGGGAGAAGGGGCACACACCAATCTCACACTGCACAGCTATTGGACTAACAACTTGCACTCCCTTCTGACCAAGACTAGATCTGAATGCAAACCCAAAAGTAAGGTTTTAGTTCAGCTGTATTCCATACAGCCTCCGATCCCACGCTCACTGCTGGCATTACCATTTCTCACGCTAAGAAGTCCAGCTCCCCTGCTGAACTCCTGCATTTGTGAACCATTGGAAACGCATGTTCTGATGCCATATTGCTGAGACATGCCTTCTCCTTTTTACCAATTTATCCTAAGTATTGACTAAGTAGCACTCAAAAATCTGATAACTTCAACAGAATAATTAAATATTAACATTTTTTCCCCACTTTTCAGTCTGCGTATACACACTTACAACTTCTATTTCTCCACAATATAAACATTTGAAAAATACAAACAAATTCCACAAGGGAATCTCTCACATTTTACAAAAAATACACAATATGTCTAGAAGCATTTTGTTTACAAACGTTACTTCACATATCCCATATCCTGATTGGCAAGCCAAAATCTTACCTGATGTGTTCACTATGAAGCTCTTCAGAAGAAACCACACAGTGTACAGAAAATGATATCCTTGAATTGTTCAGAGGCAGCCCAGGTATCTTGTGCTGCTCTTCGTTTCAGAGCCTCCCTAAATACCAGCAGCACTTTAATAACTAACTTCGGTTAACTTTTACAAGAAAAGTAAGATTTCACTGTGGCCTTGACCATTGAGTCTACTCTCAGGAGGGATGATAAGAGTCATTTCTTAAAGTTCTCTGGGATATTGCTTAACTTTGTTTGGAGAACTGCTTCTGATTGGACTGCAGAGATTAATGTAGGAAAATAGAGATGAGTAAGAAGGAGTCTGTTGCAATCCTCTGCTGTGCATCTGCCAGGGTTCTGTTGGGCATAGTGGGAGGTGCTGACCAGAGCCTAGATATCGGAGCCCCTTCATTTCTGGAAGACCATAACCTGTGGTATGGGAGTGGGGCTGCTGGGTGGCAGCTCTGGCCAATGTATGCCCCTGTGAGCTCTCCTCCCAGGTATCTTGAAGGGATTCAGCACTGTCTTTCCAGGAACAATTGTGGAATATTCAGATCATTTTCCAGAATAGCCTTGGCAGGGATTTCCAGGGGACAGCTGTGAGTGCTGGATCCTGTGGCTGTGGCATCCTCTGACGTGAGCACGTGTAGGAGGGCTGGGCTGGGCTGGGCTGGGCTGCTTCTCCCCTTTCACTGCCTACGGAGGAACTGAGGCCCCTGAGGCCAAGAAAGCACTTTGCGAGCATTTGCAAGCACTCCTCTAAGATACCTAAAACCTCTTAAGGAGACAGAGGGCTAGAATAACATCTTGATGCCTCAGCGTGCAACTCCAGCAGCAGGTGCCTGAGTTCAGGACATCAGCAAACCCTGATGCTGATGTCTGTGCTGATGTGCTGAGCATACCTTAGCATCAAAGTTTCTCGGTGAAAACTGTCCTCAGGTCATGCCACCACAAACTCTTCACTGATACCTAGAGTACAGAGACAGCCATATGGTTCTCATCTCCTTAAGGCACTCCCTGGTCTGAAGACCAGAGCCTGTCCTAGACTTGAAAGCACAGATTTCATCTCTTAGTGAAGGGGATGGTGAGCAGGGCACCCCGTGTGCTCCCAACGGATGGTCAGGCACACAGGGAGCAGCAGGAGGAGCCTGAGGTGCTGCTCTAAGGGGGTTTGTACACATTTCAGTCAATGATTAAACTAAGAAATGATGAAGCGAGTAGAACCTCAGCACATGTCACTGCAAGGTGCACTGTCTATCTGCCCATGACTCAAGGCTTCTTTCCTGCACTCTAGCCCATGGCTCTGGGTTTATGAAGGATCTTTGAGGCTCCCAGCTTCTTCTGAAAGTTTGTGCTGCATTTTCAGCCAAGCCCATAAGCTTTTCCAGTTAGTAGAAATCCCAGGTCATTTCCTGGAAAGCAGACTTCCTTCTCTGTGACAGCACACCTCTGCTCTTAATAACTGCCATCATGGTTTAAGGTATTTGCTGCACTTTGTAAAGCTGACACAGAGATGACATTTACCATTAAAACCACAAACATTTGAGAAAGTGTACAACAGCTCAAACCATAAAATAATTAAACAGCTTTTAGCCTCTCTCCTTGCCAAAGTGCAGGTACACTGTGGTCACAGAAGTGCTTTAAACTGAGTTCAAAATCTTTAAGGCATTCTTAGTTCTCTGTATTCAACGTATATGAAGAGAATCATCGAGTCACAGAAACACAGAATCATTAAGATTGGAAAGACCACCAAGATCATCCAGTCTAACCACCAACCTATGTCCATGACAGCTCTACACCAAGTCATTCAGTGCCACATTGACCCTTTTCTTGAACACCTCCAGGGACGGTGACTTCACTACCTGCCTGGGCAGCCTGTGCCAGTGCTTCACCACTTTCTGAGAGGAAATGTTTCCTTATATCCAACTGGAACCTCCTCCGGTGCATCTTAAAAGCATTACCTCTTATCCTATCACTGTTACCTGAGAAAAAAGGCTGACCCCTATCTCACTGCAACCTCCTTTAAGTTGGATTGAGCTGCAGTGTGAAACAGAAAGAGATCTTGCTTCAAGTGCAGGAGAGACTCCTGGCTCTGCTGAAGTCATGTCGTGTCAAGTCATGTCATTGGCTTCACCAGGACCACTGTAAATGCTTTACTCCTCGAATACTCCCACCAAGTCACCGAAAAAATGAGGTACTACATGAAGTGGTGAAGAGAATAAATACTCTGTGTTGGCAGCAGTATTGTTAAGAGCACACTTTTCTCTTGTTTGGGCAGGAGGTTTGGTGCACAAGGGTTATGTAGAAGTTGGGTTTGCCCCGTCCCATATTGCAGAAAAAAAACTGTGCTAAACTCTTGTGGCTTTACTGGGTGCTGAAGCACTAGCTAAATGCCACAGCCAGGTGGAAAAGTGTGGCTTTTTTTGCCAAGGAAAAAGCAGAAGAGGAAGAAATCGAAATTTCTCATTGCTCTGTCTCTCGGGCAGCGCCAGAAATATGGATAGCTGAATGCTGTACATAAATCACTGGCTGAACCCTTGCCAAATGTCAAGCACCCTCAGCTTCCTCTTCTTTCATGGGAACTGAAAACCACTCACAGCTCTCCAAATCTGATAGGTGAGCTCCAGAGGGCTTCACGTGTGCTGCCTCCTGCTCTGGTTGGGATGAGAAGGAGTAACAGTGGCTGGAAATAGATAATGCAGTAACAGATTGTCTGAGCAGCTCCTAACTGCAGGGAGAAAGAAGCTGTTTTCCATAGAGAAAGAAGAAAACAGTTCTGCCGCAGTCATAAAAGGAGATGCATTTTCCTTGTCTCATGAAGAGCTCCACGTCTTTCTCTAAGTGTTAAACAAACACCAGTATCAATACGGGGAGATTAGCTGGCTGAGAATGTGCATGACAGCATCAACCTGTGCAGATTTCAAGTGTGTTTCCTAATGTTTTTCTTTGCCATATGCTTTATAGAGCTTCCATTCTCATGGGCAGCTTTCTGGCCATGCCATCCATCCCCTGCTGCCCAGCTGCTCACCCTGCTGTTGAGCTGTAACGAAACCATGCAAGTGCCCCTCTCAGTGCCATCTGCTGTGATCCTTGTAATACAAAACTTTCCAAACTCCAGTTCTTCCAACCCTTTCAAGTACAAAACTGCTCTACTTGGGCAGCTCAGTGGGAAAGCAGAACATATAGTGCTCAGCAGTAAGCATGGCAGTCAGTTGTGGGGTACACCACTGGTGGGTACTGGTTCCTCTGACCTATTCCAGAACAAGGACAGGGACCTCAGTCTGTGGATGGCATCTTTGGGAAGGTGTGAATCCCCTTGGAAGGACCTTCAAGAAAATAAAGCAAAAACGGGTGACCCTGAGAGATCCTCATGGAAAGAGCTAACACCCTGCTAGGATAGGGCTTGTGGAAGTTTTCACCCCTTTGTGAAGAGCACGTGATAAGCAGGAGCACATTATGCTGTTCTGGCAGCATTTCCTGCAGTATGGCTGGAAATTTCCAGTAAAAGGATTGGTATCATGTTCACATACACACGTTTTTAATTCATGCTTATTTTATAATACTTCTGTAATTCTCCGTTGTTATGCACTGAATAGTTATTAGGTCCTGAAAGTCAGAAACCTTGGTCTGGATGATGGCTGTTTATATGATGATATCATATCCCATAAAGAGCACAAACACAAACTCCTGCGTGTTGCTTTTCACAGCAAGGAAAGTTTTGTCATTTTCTTACGTCAGCATTAAAAATTAGGCCTCGTTCTTCAAGGCAAAAATCATATTTTAATCCAATATTAATGCTATTTTCTCTCTGAAGAACTTTCCATATTTGCTCAATACATAAGTAGTTCCGTTGTTGTTACTCGAAGCGCTCTCTTGATTGCATGAAGCAGCTGAGTCACTTAGATTTCTTGCATCAGAGGCAATCAGAGAAACTAGACCTATTAATTCAACATTTAGCTGTATTTTAGCAGCGTGCCTGAATATAGCAGCACATTAGTTGAGATTTGACAGGGCTAAAATCACAGCACGGGGAGGATGCGCAATTACAGAGCCCTGCAGAACTTCTCCCTTTGGCGACAGATGAGTCAGGGGACCTGCAGCAAGCTGTGATCTGTCCTTTGGTATAGAGGTTATCACTCTGCTGCTGCATGCACATGGAGTACGTGTAACACAAAGCGTCATGAGGGTTCAGATATCTGAAAACAAAGCACAGGTGGAGATAATCTTGCTTGTGCTGAGCTGGAACAGGAGGCTCAGCCCTGCTCCTCCACCCTGTGCCGGCTGGCTCCAGGAGGACCTGCTAACATGTGCCTGGGGGACATCTGCATGCCCTTACCACGTGAAAACTAAGTGAAAGACTCCCAGGTGAAGGGAGAGGCATTGCATGGTATCCCCTCAGACACAGGTGTACAGCAGCTATGCATGTGATGCCTCTATGTATTTGCCATCTCGTCCCTGTGTATATCCCATCTCTATGTATATCCCATCTTGAGGAACCCACAAGTGCTCCTGCCGGTGGCCCAACCACAGCCCTGTCCTGCTGACACGGGCAGGTCCACTGTGTGAGTATGTGCCAACAAGGCGGGCAGTCCCAGCGCTGTCTGGGTGTCATGGCAGGTATCTCCTTCTTAGCATGCAGAAACAGGTGACAGAAGGAGGAATAGTTTCTTCCTTTCCTGCCTGGAGTTGGTCAGCTGCATCCCAGGAGGTACGACATGTGCAGGGCTGGAAGGGGTTTGGCGCCCATGTTAGTGGACAAGAAAAGGCCTGTTTGTCCAACCGTTGCTGCTGTAGTACAGTTTGTCCATGAATCTGGCTCCAAGTCATGCCTGTGACCTCAGCTTTGTTCTTGCCTTCACATAGGCCAGCCAGAATTCTTCTAATAGACAGGAAACTGGGCTCGTTCAGCTGGAGAAGAGAGGGCTCTCGGCAGGCTTCATTGCAGCCTTTCAGTATTTAAAAGGAGATTATAAGCAAGGGAAACCAACGTTTTACATAGGTAGATAAAGGTAGGATAAGAGGAATGATTCTGAACTAAAAGAAAGGAGAACTGGATTAGAAGCTGGGGGGAAATTTTCACTCAGAGGGCAATGAGGCCCTGGCACAGCTGCCATAGAGCTGTGTGTGACCCATCCCTGCAGGCGCTCAGGGCCGGGTTGGATGGGGCTCTGAGCAGCTCAGGGCCGGGTTGGATGGGGCTCTGAGCAGCCTGAGCTGGTGGGGGGCAGCCAGCCCACAGCAGGGGTTGGAGCTTTAACGTTCCTTGCAACCCAAACCATTCTGTGATTCTATGATTCTGAGCCTTAAAGAGCACAGCAGTGATCACTCATGTTTCAATTATTGACGACAAATAGTACCTGTAAAATAAGAGCAAAGTCAGACTGGCATGAAAGCAAATCCAGCACCAAGCAGCAATCAGAAATGGCCAACACAATGCCTGGTGTTGGCCTTCTGCAAACAGGTGCCAGTACTATGTTTCCCAAGCAAGCCCCAGATACTGTTCCCCATTTCCTCTTTAAAGCCCATCAGAGCACGCTTTTATTTGCTTATCCATTTTGAAACACCGTTAGAGGTAGTTTTAAAAATAAGCTGAACAAACATATATGCAGTAGACATTTCTAAGAAGTAAGTCAGAACCAGCTCCTTGTAGTTATGTTTGTGCTCTGGGTCTTTCTATGTGGTAAACCTTTGCAGATAGCAGTGCAATAAAAACCTCCATTATCTCCAGATACTTTAGACTGTGCAATTCCTTAAACGGTCTGAATTGAGCCTGAGGTTTTCCTTGGGTAAGAGCAACATGGAAGAATGCATTTCCCAATATTTCTCCATGTGTCTTATCAGTTCTTGGATTCCTATCAGTTTTGGCTTGTTTTGCAAGAATGTGCAAAATGAAATGATGTGAGGTTTTGCTGAGGAAACAACAAGGCTGTGCTGGTCTAGTAGAGGGGCTCTTCCCTCCAGGAAGGGACGATCTTCCCTTTAACCTGCCACAATGCTTCACCTTTAACACGGCTGTGAGTCACAGAGCCTGACAGCACTGCCATTTCCAGCTGCAAGCCTACAGCCTTCAAAAAGTACATTTTGTGACAGAAGAAAGCATCTTGCATAAGGTATTTTTGAGCCTGTGTACAAATGGTGCTGTTCCATAGAAGGGCCATACCCACCTCTGGTGCCCCTGCTGTGGTACACCTGCAGCTCTCTGCCCTTGCAGGCTCCTGGTCTTCCAGATCTGGGGTCTGAGCTTCTCTACACCACCAGCCCAGCTGTTTGCTCAGAGCTGTTTGCCCCAGAGCTGTTCAGTGTATAAATTACATCTGGATTTGGACATTTTAACCTGAGCTCACCTTTTTACCAGCTTGCTTTTCCCCTGGGATTGCATGAACCAGGGGGTCACGGGATGCAGTGTGTTTTGTTTTGATCCTCTGTCAGGATAGCAGCAGATTGTTCAAGGAACCTTGCTTACTTGGCTATTTTGGCAATTATTAGGAGACAAACTTCCAGCTTCTGCATTGCAGTTGAGTATCGCTAAAATTCTTTGATATATACGTGTGATATATACGTGTGTATATTCATTTTTCTATTAATATAAGCAGTCAGTTGAATAACAACTGCAGGGACTGCTTTTACCTTTTCCCTGTGGAGGCCCACAAACATTTCCATACAAGTCTCCCAGCTGTACATCACCATTTCCAGAAGCCTGCTTTTCTGAGTTGTGTTGCAGAGACCCTTAGAAGCAAAGCAGTGACTAACAGGTTCAAAGACTGCATGTTGAAGTAATTTAGATTAAATTTTTAGGTTTGCACCAACAGTCATTTCTTCAAAGTTGAGTTCTGCATCATATCGATGCCACATATTTTAAAAATAATAAGGAACATTAAATATATTAAATAAAGCATTAAACATAATTTTAAATGACTACAATTGTAAATATGAGAAGAGCAAATTAAGAACAAGCTTCAAGAGCTGAATTCAGTTGCAAGCTGAAATTAAACATTTTATTCATCCTTCTCATTCTCCATCTACAAATGAGATGTTTCTCATGATGTTAAAAAACAAACAAAGCAGGCAACCTCTGCAGCGTTCTCACCCCTGAATAATTCTCCTATCTGCTTGCTTGCAAGATGTTACATGGAAATGGCCAAGTATCTCTGTGCAGGTCAGCAGGTGGCCTGACCTGGTGCAGTTTGCCAGGGAGAAGGTAGATGCAGGAAAGATTAAATAGAGGTTGATGAGGTAACTACAGCTGCAGCATTTAGCACTATTTATGTGAAGCAATATACAAGAGTGGCATTTTCTCACAGTAAAATAATAAAAATACCTCACGCAATGAAGTGGTACTAGGTACAGCACTGTTTAAAGGAAGTATTATGGTTTTGTGGGTTGCTATGGCATCCTCTGAAAACAGCTCATGTTCCAACACAAAGGACAGAAGAACACAAGTTCTTTTTTCACTGTTCTGGTTTGGGTGTAGAGTGGGGACTTGGAGCCATTCCTGCCATGATAAGGACTCACAGCACATGCCAGCCCCATTCCAGGAAGAGCCCTTTTTAGAGTTCATCCTCCTATGGCTCTGGTTAGCCCAGTGGTCAACTTTGGATCCCACGCTGGCCCCTACTGCCATTTGTGTCTGCAGCCTTGTTGACTCAAAGCCATGTGTGCCAGTCCTTTTGTAACTGGAAGGCATCAGCAGCAACATTCCCAGCGCTCCAGGAAAATCCCTTGGTCTGGCTCTTCTTCTGTGCAGCTTCTGAGGACCAGACCCTGGCCACTCGTCTGCAGCTCGGGCTGGCGCTACCCTTTGTTCCTGGCTACGGTGCTTCAGCTTGAAGTCATGCCAGAGGGAACAAGTTAAAAATAATGGCTCTAATCAGTATAGGATCAAGGCCTTCTCTGAAAAGGTAACTGCTCCAGGAAATTGTCTTCTTTCTCAACAGCTGACATCACTCCCACTGAGTCACCAATGGGGCTCAGGGTGCTGGACTGTGGAGACTTGTCTTCAGGGCGAAAGTAAAATGGGAATCTGCCATATGCTGAGCTTCTTGCAAAAGGACCTGGAAATAAGGCATTAAGAATTGGAACTGCCTGAAGGGCAGCAGAGGGTCTGGAAAAAAACAACTGTAATCCTGGATACAAGTCCCTTAAGAAGGAGCACATGTGAGTCACTAAACAGCACAGGAATCAAGAGCTAGTAAGGTCTACAAATAAGGGCATTCACAATAGACAGAAAGACTATGGAATAGAACAGGTTTTCCAGTGGAGCTCTCCCCACAGGGCTGAGAAAGCAAATGCTCCTCGGAATGGGATCCTGGGAAATGGGAAACAGCACCTGGGAGCCTCTGCAGGCGACACTGGGTGGTTAGAGGCAAGGGAAAGTGGGGAGCACTGAATCAGCGGGCTGGAAACCTACAGCTGAAGGCCTGCAAGGTGATCCTCCAAAGAGAGCCTTCAGACTCTCCTTCATACAAACATACGAAAAAATGGTTACACAGACCATGCTCTTGGAGTGAGTATGCTTGGGTCATCAAATCTGAGTGTCAGTGGGCACCGAATGCCTGCTCTTTGAAATGCCACAAAACCATGGGTTTCTGAGGCCTGAAGCTCAATCCTGAAACACATATTCAAAAGGGCCAGAGTTTGAGGAGATGCTTTATTCATGTCGCATCCCTTACCCCAGTCAGTTATATCCCTTATAAAAGCTTTAATTATGACTAACTTTCTAGGATTTGTTACTATAAATGTAGTAGCAGCTTTTTATATGATAATAACTTTGATTAAAAAAAAAAACATGCAAATATTTGCATTCTTTTTATTAGCTACCTTTATGATCAAAAGCCTCAGCTTTATATTGCTATCTGTACTTGGATGATGTAACACTTTCCAAGGTCTCCTGGAAATAAATTTTCATTTATGACTCAGGATGGGCCCCACGTAAAAAACATGTGTATAAGCATACCTGATAAATGTGAGTAGTTTGTCGTCTAATGTCACTATCAATACCAGCCCTGATTAAATACCCTCTGTCCTGTGATGTGTCTGTGGAAAAACATCCACACATACTCATATATTCCTTCATTTTAGTTAGTCATTCTGTTTTCTATTCTAGCCAGTCTAGCCCTTTATTTTCTGAACTACAGCCTCAGGGCCTGTTTTAATAGGCACTGAGGAGTCAGACTGCAATTGGTTTTGGATGGCAGTGTTTCACCATCAGGAGAAGGTGCACGTGGATTGCCACCTGAGCTGTAAGGTGCAAGATATAATATGTCGCTGTTGTTCCCATTGGTGTCAGCTCTTAATTAGCAATCAAAATAAATAAACGATATACCCAAAGCTTTTTATGTAGTTTGTAATATCTTAAAGAGTCCTGGTGAGCCCACAAATAGGAAGAGCCATCCAGCTTTCAGAGAGGCCTGCCCCAAAACCTTCCTGTCTTTTTTCCTGGGTGCTTTCTCGAAAGGATATTCCTCTCTGCAAAAAGCCTTCTGCCTTTCTTGAGCATTATAGGAAGTTCCTGAAGCTTCTAGGGTTCTTCAGGTCCACTTCAAGACAAGTCTCAGTTATTCTTATGCACTTGGTTTTTATCTGCCCTTTCAATTATTGATTAAAACATAACTCTTTATAACGAGACATAACAAAAATAGAGACACTGTTTCTGTAATCCCATATCCAGAGCCTCGCCATGACATCAACCCATTTGGGGTCCTGTGGTAGCCAGCCCTGCAGCTGGACCACCCACCTCTGGCAAGATGAAGTCTGTCCCAGGCTGTGGAGGAGCAGAGATGTTTCCATCACCCTGCTCTGGTCCTTCTCCTCCTCCTGTGAACCCATTCCTTCCCATTTTCTTCCCTCCTCAGATGGAGTTTGAAGTTATGGGTGCTCCACTGGAATTGGGCAGGGAAGCAGAAAGTTGTGATCATTCACTCTGGGCTGAAAAAAGAGAATTCTGGATTTAATTTAACAAAATGAGGTAAAGATGCATTTCTTGAGGACAACAAATCATGTCTTCTCTTACCAAACACCTAGTGGTGGAAAACAAAATTGTATTGTGTATACGTGAGCAGGTAATTGAAATCTAAGATTTTTCACCAAAGGTATGACCCAGTTGCAGAACATCCTGCTCAGCCTTGACTGCACTGTACCCCATAGAGCATTTTGTTAATATTTAAACTCAATCTTTTGACTCTTATCCCAGAAGCTGTGGTAAGCAATTGTGATTCAAGCGGGGTTATGTAAGCAGGGCAGTCCTTGCAGGGGGTAGGGAGTGGTACTGCTGTGGAAGTTATCACATGTGAGCTTTGGCAACCCATTGTCCTCTGTTCACATGCTCCTCCATCTCCGTGGCAGCCAGATGCACATGCACACATAATAGAGATGCTTCTGGTGTCTGAAATGAAAGTTTTGCCTTACCTTCAAGTAGCCAGGTAGAAGGATAAACTAAGGATTCTGTTCTTTGGGGTGCTGCAAGAACCAGAATGCCTTTTTTTTTCTCTTCAAAGTTGTTCTGTGGCTTCTTGCCTTTTTTTCCCTATGTAGCAGAGTAGTCTCAGGCAGATCTCCCACCTTATACCTTTAGATTTTATTACTTGGGGCAAATAGGTCAACTAGCACAGTCCTGAAAGGAGAACCATATCTGCAGCTTCTGTTGGGATATGGTTCAGTGCCCCACCATCCTGGGTGACCTGTACAGGTCCTAGGCGAGTCAGGAGAGTCGTGTCCTGGTATGACAACAGGAAGCCTAGCACAGGCCGTACTGTATCTTTATCCTGTTTGCCTTCATTACACTGATTAGGGATCAGTGAGGGTAATACAGGGGACCAGAAACTTGCACAGAGGAGAGCAGCTTTGATGGAAGCTGTGCAAATCTGTCCATGTCTTCCTCGAACCTCATGTGTCATGTGTCACCGAAAAGCTTGGACAGGCTTAGTGTTTTGAAGACAGGGTGGAGGAGATGAAAGTGAATTGTGTTTGTGGCTAAGGAACAAAGTAAAAGCAGAATGCAGAGAAGGAATAAATGATGTGCTGGATCATGGGTGTCTCCTTAAGGCAAGGAAAAATTAGTAGCTAAGTGTGCACAGATAAGATGCCAGACAAATGTATACTAACAATAATTCCAACACAAACAGGGAGGAATATCAACAGCAATATAAACACAAGCATTAGAATAGCTCAGTCATATATAAAAATGAATTGGGGCTCTCCTGATCATTATAAAATATTTTATATATGTATATTGAGAATATACATATATCTGAATATTGCCATTCAGAGGGACCTCGACAGGCTGGAGGGCTGGGCTCGGGTGAACCTAATGAGGTTCAACACGGCAAAGTGCAAGGTTTTGCATTTGGGCCGGAAGAACCCCAGGCACCCGTACAGGCTGGGAGGAGCGGTCCTTGAGAGCAGCTCGGCAGAGAAGGACCTGGGGGTCCTGATGGACGAGAGACTGAACATGAGCCAGCAGTGCGCTCTGGCAGCTTGAAAGGCAAATGGGATCCTGGGCTCCATCAGGAGAGGGGTGGTCAGCAGGGACAGGGAGGTGATCGTCCCTCTCTACTCGGCTCTTGTGAGGCCCCATCTGGAGTACTGTGTCCAGGTGTGGAGCCCTCAGTACAAGAAAGACATTGAGATTTTGGAAAGGGTCCAGAGGAGGGCGACTAAGATGATCAGGGGGCTGGAGCACCTCCCCTATGAGGACAGGCTGAGGGAGTTGGGCTTGTTCAGCCTGGAGAAGAGAAGGCTGCGGGGTGACCTCATTGCAGCCTATCAATACCTGAAGGGAACCTACACCCACGAGGGGAGTAAACTCTTCAAAAGGGCTGACAACAGCAGGACTAGGGGAAATGGATCGAAGTTGAAGGAGGGAAGATTTAGGTTGGATGTTAGGGGGAAGTTCTATACAAGGAGAGTGGTTAGGCCCTGGAACGGGCTGCCCAGGGAGGTTGTGGATGCCCCGTCCTTGGATGTGTTTAAGGCCAGGTTGGACAGGGTCCTGGGCAACCTGATCTGAATGTGTGTGTTTGGTGGCCCTGCTAGGCAGGGGGGTTGGAACTACATGATCCTTGAGGTCCCTTCCAACCCGGGTGATTCTGTGATTCTGTGATTCTGTGATTGATGTTTATATATGTATATTGATAATGATGTCAACACATACATGCTAATTTGCTTTGATGGTATAAAAATAAAGCATCTGAAATGCCATTGAAATCTTACATTCCTGGCTAGCATTTGAAAAGAGATTCAAGGTATAACTGTTTCAAGTAGAATTTATTAACCTACGTCAATAACCCTTACACACTCAAGATAAAGTGTTTGTAAATATGCCCTTCATAGAATCAATTCAGTTTTTAGAAATTGAATTCCATTTCCTCTGTAGAGGAAATTGTTCCTCTATTAGAGGAACAATGTTTTGATTAGAAGAACAATTAATGCTTGTCTAAGTGTCATTTTCACGACTGTTGGTTTATTCTACAGTTAAACATTACCTGAGCTATATCATTATTAAGATATTAATGATATAATATCACTTGTCATTTATAGGACCTTACATTCAAAAAACTTGAATTGCTTTATGACTATTAATGTGACTTTATAACAGTCTTCCATCATAGATAAAGATATGAGATTTCCTTTATTTAAAATAAACTGAGGCATGGAAAAATTACTCAGTGTCACATCAAATGTTGTTTTGCTGCTAGATATTTTGGAAGCTTTCTTTGCAAGGACATCTCTCATGATGGCCAAAGCAGCTCCTGTTAGAGGCAGGTATTAGCTCATAGCAATCAATACTCTTCATTGTTCTGGAATAAAAATAGCCTGGACAGGGCAAGCATTTGGAGAGCCATGTAACAAAGCCTGAAGGTTTGTTTGTTTTCCTGCTGCAGTGACAAGAAGATGGAGGTCATGGGTGCTGGCTGGCAGTAGCCTGAGCAGGCCCTGGGTTACTTTAGGTAGCAAAATTGTTCATACAGGGTAGGCAGCCATGCCCTTGTGTAGGTGGCTGTGCCTCACTGTGTGTTCTGGGTGTTCAGGTCCTATTGTCTGTGTGCTACCACCCACAAGGATGTCTCACCAGATGTCTTTAATTGTTTCCCAAATGTATCTTTATTCCATTATAGTTTTCTCTTATTGCCAGCAGGAATTTCTGCTTGTTGCCAGCAGGAATTGCAGAATTACAGTAACTACACTTGGAGTTGTTTGGGAGGGACATCACAGGTATTCGATATTAGTCTTTCAGACAGTAATGTGAAATACGCAAATATGCCAAGAATGGTAGAGAAATGACACGTGTACCTCTGTGGCAAAGGCTCTGAGTGTGTGTTCTCGATTTCCAAACAAGACAAAGAAAATGTTAAATGAAATTAGGGAGAGAAAAAAAATTGAAACTGATAAGGCAAATCATCTCTCAGTGCACGTCTCAGGGTGAAACTCACACAATGTCATTGAGGCCATTGGACTGTATATAGCCATTAACTGCTAGATTTCATGGCTGTGTTCTACAGGATCCTTTGCCTCTTCCAGATGGGTTGGGTAGCTCAATGAGGAAGGCTGGTGAGGTGAGCTCAACTCTTTTATAGAGAGATGGTCACTTCCAAGGTGTGATTAGTCCATTTTCCTGCAGTGGCTGGCAGCAGGAGGTAGTCTGAATTGTGTCTTGTGAGTATCTGTCACAGTATCCCACTGACTGCAGATACACTCCAGAGGAGTCTCCCAGATGTGGGAGACCATCACCTAGTCGGTGCTGATGTTTGGGATTACTTCAATCCAGGTGCAGAACCTTGCACTTGGCCACACTGAACCTCGTGATGTTTGCATGGATTTCTGATGCCTGCCAAGGTCCTCTGAATGGCACCCCTTACCTCTAGCATGTCAGTTGCATCACTCAGCCTGGTGTCAAGTGAGCTGAGCACATCTTAGGGGTTGTGGATGCTAATGAGGAGGTCCTGCTCCCTCTCCTACACCCTGACACCTGCATTGTGCAGTGCTGATGTGTACTTTGTCCTGCCACAAAAATGTGCTGATGTGTAGCTCAACAAAGGAACAGATACAAAAGGAGTGGTGAAAGATCAATCAAAACTAACAGTGAAGAGACGCTGTGAGACTGCTCTGCAATTTTAGTCACAATATGATTAGTTTAGTTACCATACAATTCCTCAAGCATAGTCAGATCGGAGTTTTATGGCATAAATCACATCAGAAGAACAATGGCAAAGCAAAAACTTTGAAATTAATCTCTGCAACTAGGTTTGCCCTAAAAGCACTCTGAGCAAGTTTTGTGGTGGTAACACACTGCACAGTGCACAGTCCCAATCCTTCCCCAGCCCCCTTGTCGTCACGACTTTTCAAGTTCCCTCAGCTCCCTCTGGAGTTGGGAAGAATAAATATGCTTGAACCATGGTCTTGGGGATACTGGAGCTGAGCTAGAGCATAGTTACTGTGAATTTAATACTAAGTGCATCAAGAGGTAAACTGGTTCAGACGCCTGCATCTATAAGAGAAATCAATGTAAGAATATCTCTGACAAATCATGAAACCATCTCTTCAGAACAAATTGATAGGGGAAGTAAATGTGTATTAACTCATTCTTTTGAATGTTGTTGAATCAGTGTCTAAATATGCCCAAGTTGTATGAAGAAGGACATCGAGGGAGTACCGTAAAACCAGAGGTACGTGCTGAAGTGAAAACATGTTTTGTTGTCCTACATGTTCTGTGTTTAGCACAAATTCCCCATGCTGCTCACTCGCTCCAACCCTGATTCAGCCACATCTACGACTCCCAGCATGACACTGAGCCAGAGCCACAGAGCTGTGGGCACAGCAAATCCCTGCAGCACCTGAGCAGAATGAGCTGCCAGGCTGGGCTCTGCATGCAGAAGTAGTGCATCGCTTAGAGTGAGTGTAAATCTGTGAAATGGATGTTCCTTATTCCTGCAGAGATAGCACTGTTGTACTTTAGGCTACTATTTTGTGATTTGGGATCTTGGAGCATCTAGTGACCTAGCAGTGCATTACCATTCTTTGTGCTTGAAAGCAGCCTTGCAGATCCACAGATATCATTTTCCCAAAGAAGTCAAGTTTGATCCAGGCACTCCCATCACCCTGAAGCAAAGTTTAGGGGTATGGCTGCACTTCAATCCCACTCACGTAGACATTCTTGAACTGGCTAAAACTGGTTAATTCAGATGCTGATAACAGCAAACTAAACTGCCAGAAGTAAGCACAGCCCTGCTGCAGGCAGGTGCATGCAGTACTCAGACTGTGTGGCCAAGGTCTTCACCTGCCACAGGGCTGGGACCTGTTTCCTGCTCATCATTCCTGCCATCACAGCACTGACTGCACTGGAAGCCACAACAGAGGGGAAAAAGAGCTTTTCAGACAGCTCCTATCCCATCTCCATGTTAGTATGTTAAAAACAATGAGACTTTAAGTTAAGATGTGGAAGTTCACATTTTTGGGTTCAGTGTTTGATAAGTCTATCTGGGGAGAAAGAAAAATTAACATTAGTTACCTAGAAATCCCTAAAGATAGCCCCACAGCTATTTTAGAAGGATTAAGTATTTATTGGCAGTCTTTCCTTTTTGTTTCAGTATGAGTGATTTGTCTATCAGGATCATAGTGCAATTTTCTGTACTGTTGAAACACCAACCTCAGTGCATAGACTTGTCACGTATCATTCTACACTGCTTAAATGTTATTGCTTTTCTTTATTCTCTGTAACCTAACAATAAATATAAGATGTATATCTAAAGTTTTACTTTCAGACTTTTGCTTTGAGACTGCAAGTAAAAGCTGTCAGGACTTGCTGGAATACACCCTGGACTACTTAAGGAATCAGAGAAGCAAATTTTGGTGGTCTTCAGAAACCTGGAGAAGGACTGAGATGGTGGCGGTGCTGAAGCATTTCATTTTTAACAGGAGAAATGAGGAACAGGAATTCTAGGCTGTTTTAGCACTTTTATGCACATTTTAGCACCTTGGAGGTAATAAAGAGATAAGAAACTACGAACAGACTTTTTTAAAGAACAAATCGTGTCAAACTGATAAAACATTCTCTTTGATAGATAAACCAGCTTGGGGTAGTCATATGGTAGAGATGAAACTTTCCCACAATAATTATACAAGAGGCAAGGAATAGACCTTCAACAGTGTGAGAACTCTCCTTCTTGGAGCTCCTCAAGAGCAGGTTGGATAACTCTGAGGACAGAGACACAGGTGCCCAAGGCACAGTACCTACCTCTATTTCTATAAATATTTTTGCTCAATGTTCTTGTATTTACTACAAAGCTGTGTGTAAGTAGAACCAAGCTCTACTAAGAGTTAAATGCAGTCCTATCTGCATCCCCATGTAGGTCATTTGTCATTGTTGGCAGCTGGGAGATTTCAGGAAGTGCTTTGTATCTTGCAGTATTAAATTGTTAGGTACTGCTATCAGCACTGCTCCCGTTAAGATCCCAAACATACTTTCTTTTAAGTAGGCATAACTTTGCTCATTAGAAAGGATTTGCTTTCCGTTCATGATAATATAGTAGAGAACTTTATCCAAAATCCAAACATAAAATCATGGAGTGGTAGAGGTTAGAAGGGGCCTCTGGAGGTGATCTGATTCAGATGGTCTAGGTGGGGTCAGGAAGATCTCAGGGCGCTGCCTAGCTGAATTCAGGATATCTCTCCAAGTGGAGACCCCACCGACTCCTTCGTTCCCAGTTCTAGTGTTGGACCACATTTTTGCCTAATATCTAGCAGGAATTTCCTGCATGTCACTTGCCTCTGTCACCATATTTTCTTGCACTGGGAAGAGAAAATTGGATTGAGTTCTGCAGATGTAGTCCCACAAGCACCAAACAGAGGGAAATAATCAGCTCTCTTGACCTTGCTATTGCAGCCCAGGAGGCTGTTGGCCTTCTTGGCTGCCAGGGCACGTTGCCGGCTCATGGCCAGTTTGATGTCCACCAGGACCCCCAGAGCTGTCTCTGGCATAGCCCAGCCTACACTGCAGCAAAGAGTCAGTGCCTCCCAGGAGCATGACCATGTTATAAATGTTATAATGTTCTGTATTAACAGACTGCCACACAGTATTGCAAAAAGCAATGTTAACATATCTAATCTCTATCAATTATGGCTTTTAAAGGGCAAACTGCATTTTAAGGCAGAGCATGCACCTTGATTTTCACAATGTGAGTTTGTTTGTGGAGCTAGATCAGGGTTTTCCCTAGTCCAGGTGCAATACAGCACTTACAGCGTAAAAGGAACAGTGATCTTAGGTGCAGGAAATGCACTACATTTATCACACTGTTATCACTGAGAAAGCCTGAAGATGAATGGTAATACTGTACTTCAGAAAGAACTTTGACTTTCATAAAGGAAAGATTATCTAAAAATGGAAATTTATTACTTCAGAGATTTTCTATTTTCCTGCAAAAAAATACCTCTGACTCCTGGGGTAAAACTTCCTGAGAATCACAAAATCTCTTCTCTCTGTAGATTAGAAGTATTGGGAGATCAGAACAAAAGCAAAGCCATTCCCTGGACTGAAGCTTGCCATTTCTTTGATGTAATATATATCTCTTGAAGGGCATCTGCAAGCTACCAGCCTTGTTATTTAGGTTTCATATATATTTGAATTACCACATTTACTGGAGCATTTGGAATCAAAGGAAGTGAAATACTGCATAGTCACTGCATTTTTAAATGGCTATTTTATGGCACAGAAGTGAGATTTTAGTGAACACGAGAACTTTTGTGAAAACTTTCCACCTCGGTTTAAATTTGCATTTTCCATTGGTAATAAAACCAGTGAATTTTACAAGTATTTAAAAATACAAACTGCTCCTAGTTTCATTTTTATTAAAGTCTTGAAAAATGAAATGAGAGCTTAAAACATATGAAAGTACTTTTTCTTTATTCCTTTTAATATGAAAACTAACTGGCACTTGATGATCAGCTCTCGTATGATCAGTCTGTGGGGAAGTTTAAATGGGCAATGACAAATTCAGCACAGGAAATGAAAAGAATCATTGATATATTCATCTCATCCTAATTCCCATTTCAAATCTTTGAATTACAGCGACTGCACAATTCTGTACTGCAGAGAATCATTTATTTCTCCTACATAACCTAATAGAAATATCACAGGCTTTTGGTCATGTTCAGATGCAGCTTCCATATGATGCATCTGGCCTCATCTGCAGGCTTTGCTCATAGCTATCAAGTCACTAGTTTCAGAACTGAGTAAAGCATGGAGAACCAAACATCACAAGGTACATGAACTTACTGATATGCAAAGCTATCCACTGATGTTGCAAAATAATCCCCAAGAGGAAGTAAGACAGAAAGAAATCATAGGAAAGGACTTCAGAGACAGCTCCCACTTTCTTCCTGAAGCACAGATCTAATAAAAGTGAAGCAAACTGATATGAAGGTTGGCACTACCTCTTCCTGTTTGCAGAGTGGTAGCAGGGTTGTATACCTGTGATGCTGCAGGGAAGGGCCCAGCCTTACAACTCAAGATGTCCACCTAGCTCCCAAGTTTTCCATGGCTGTGGAAGCATTCCCTCACAAATGAGATAAGTTTTTTCCTGCTAGCTTTCTCTACCTCGAAGTCAGATGTTTAATGTAGGTGATCTGTGTTCCTTCTGTGCTCAGCAAAGAGCACAGCTGTGGCCAGCCTTAGCATGACAATCCTTGACTCTCACCTTGGGGTGAGATGAATAACCCTCTCAAAACATAAATCTTCCTGTACTTCCCATAGGTGCCCAGAAGACTTGTCAAAACAGGTGTCTGACTTCTTGATAACTACAGTGAGGCGAAACACATCCTACCCTGATTGTTTGCTTTTGCAATATAATAAAAGCAGAGACAGGAATGTTTGAAGGCCCCAAGCAAGGTTGTGTTGGCCTTAGTGCATGCATATGAGTTAAGCAGACAGTATCTCCTGGGGACTTATTTTCTAAGACACCTGCTGACCGTGCAGGGAATTTGGGTACTCGTTTTAGGAAGATGGCTTCACTAGGTGGCTAACATTTAAATGCAAAGTGTCACTCCCTCAGGTGAGGCAGCTGGATTGCAGCTTCCGTCACAAGACTCTGCCAGAGGCAGGGTGCTGCGTGTTTAGGCACGGTATGCGAGGAGCTCATATGTATGTCAAGGTTACAGCTTGGAATGATGCCCTTTTGTGCAAGCATCACCTGGTGTGAGAGAACCCAAATGGGTCCTGCCAGAAGGTCCAGATCTGGAGCTCTATGGGGAGACTGAGACTCCCATTTAGCTTCCCTCCAACTCAAAAACGCAGCAATTCTGTGCACCTGATGCCTGCTCCTCTACGTGTGTTCCCCTAAGCTCCAGCAACAAAGGAATGTCCCAAACACTTAACTATTCTGCAAGCAGTTGGAAGCTACAGATCTCTGTAAAATACCAACAGAGCAGAGTACATTCCAGGATTCCTGGTATGCTTTTCAGACAGTTGTCCTGCATCCTCTTTGAAACTGAGGTATGCTGCTATTTTGCATCTGGACCTGTCTCACTTGTCTTCCTCCACCCTATTTCTCCCATATTGCCCACATATTGTCATCTCTTTGCTTGGTGCAGAACCTCACATAGAGCAACTCACTGTGGCTGTGGACTTGCTGTAGCTTTCTTACTTGTTGCCTTGCTTTAATTCTCCAGTGACAGGAAGTTCTAAGCAGATCAATAGGTGAAACAGTCCAAAAAGCAATACAGTATCTTGCTTTGGGCAAAGCTGTAAAACAAAATCCCACCTTTGTTTCTTTCTGGACATACCTTACCATGCTACGGTGCTCACTCTTGCCAGAAAGAAGAGTACAACAAAAGGATTTATCAAAGATGGTAGGAATCACTTGAAAACATATTTAGTGTTAAATATGGTTTTTCAAAACATAGGACACTGATAGAGATCACTTGAGTGCAGCAATAGTTCTTTCAGTTCTGCTTTCCCGAGTTAGTGGAATACTCTGACTAGATAGATAGTTTAATCATATTGATATCTGTGTGACAAACCCATGTGTGCATAAGCACATATAAAAATATTATTTGTAATGCAATATGGTACTTGGTATTTCAAAAAATATATATAATCATCTAAGTTTTTATGTGAACATCGCCTAAAGGCATCCTTGCAGATCGTCATTAGTGTATGTGGTCATGATGCCCTCTGTTGACTTCAGCATGTGCCTGCAGCTTTCCTCCTCCAGCTCCGAGTCAGAGCCGATTCTTGTCAGAGTATGCTCCAGTTTATTTTTCTGACCCAAAATCACAGCATGGCTGAGCTGGCAGGGCCCTCTGTGTCCCTCTGCCCAACCCCTCCCCCAGCAGGACCCCAGCAGGGTCATCCAGACCAGGATGCCCAGGGCCACAGCCAGGTGGCTTCTGAAGATCTCCAAAGAGGAGATCCACAGTCTTGAGGCAGCTGTGCCAGTGCTCAGCCACCCTCACAGCACAGAAGTGCTGCCTGATGTTCAGAGGAAACCTCCTGTGTTCCAGTTTGTGATCATGGCCTCTTGTCCTGGCACTGGGAACCCTGAAAAGAGCTTGGCTCCATCCTCTTTGCCCTCTCTCTTCAGGTACTTTTTGACACTGATGAGATCCCCCTGAGCCTTCTCTTCTCCAGGCTGAATAGTCCTAGCTTTCTCAGACTTTCTTATATGAGGTGTTCCCATTTCTTGATGATCTTTGTAGCCCTTTGTTGGTCTCATTCCAGCATTTCCACATATTTCTCACACCAGGGAGCTGACAACTGGACGTGGTACTCCAGCTGTGTTCTCAGCAGCATGGTGCAAAGGGAAGAATCACTTCCTTGGCCTGCTGGCATTGCTTGTTGTTCAGGATACGTTCATCCAGCTTTGCAGAAAGGCTGCATTTCACACATGCTAATACAATACAAATCAGGAGTTATGAAATTGGGATGCAGTAAAAATCGGGAGCATGTACCATAACTTCAGTACTGAGGAAAGGATAGTCACAATGGAGGAAAGGTGAGGCAGAGTCATATTCCAGGAGCAACAGAACAAAAAGCATTTTGTTTTATAATGAACCTGACTGTAAAAGCGATGCACTAGGGATTTGATTTGTACATTACTCAGGAATATGAAACTTCAGTAAACAATTTTAACATCTAAATTGTCAACGGTTTATGGGCTGGTCCGGCCCAGTTCCGTGACCAGCAGGGTGGAGGGATCTGCGGATCCGCGCCTCTGGGAAAGGGGAAGCAGGGGACCCCAAAATACTTGAAAACAACAGCACTGATCTGAGGTGGAACAAATGATTTTACTAAATATAGTATTAGTAAAATACAATGAGAGGGAGAGAGAGTCTGTTTGAATTGTATAGACCTCACCACAATGCTGGGGTGAGAAGTGCAGTCCAGTTGAGTGACTGAAGTACAGACGGTGAAGTGCAGATGGTGAAGCGCAGGCGGCGAAGCGCAGATAGAGAAGCGCAGGCGAAGAAGAAGGATCAGGTGACCTTGCATGGAGTTATATCCCCTTGCTGACCGCAAAGCCTCCTGGGGAAATGTAGTTCTTCTCCGACGGACGAACATTCGGCAGATATCAAACCCCACCCCCAGTGCATTACATGATGTTATGGTGTGGAATACTGATGACCAAAAATCATAAAATCATGACATAAATTCTGTCAAAACCACCAGGAACCTTAAGGAAAGTGATGCCAGCCACTATGAACCCAAGCAAGATGTCAGAGGAGTGTTTAAGGTCAGGCTGCATGGGGACCTGGGCAATCTGATCTAGTACTTGACCTAGTGGCTGCCAACTCTGCCTGTGGCAGGGGGATTGGAAAGTGATCCTTGATGTCCCTTCCAACACAAGCCATTCTATGGTTCCATGATTCTACGAACATGCGGGCAATGGGCAAGGATGCTCAGAGGCAACTGCCAAGCCCCATACTCCTTCACCTCCCTGTTTTTCTCATCCATCAAGTCATGTTCTGCTGCTTTCTATACTTCTCTTGACTCCTATACTCTTTTTGGACTCTGAAGGAACGGCCAAAGGATGCCCATCCCTTTGGTGACCCAAAAAAAATTCACAGCACAAGGTGAACCTGCAGCTGTCCACTCCAGCTTCTCACCTTGCTCAGTGCTTGCATTAGCAATGTGCTTGTTTCATTTTGACGTATGTCTGAAAAAGAAGTGAATTTTCCCACAGACATTTTTTTTTGTAGCCCTGTGCATGGTCTGGGATCCTCTGTGCATGGGCAGAGAAGGCCATGGAGACACAGAAACAGTGAGATGGCCATGGTGACATAAAATCTCTGGGTTGGGAGCCGCCAGTGAGGACAGTTCTTGCATTGTGCTCTCCTTGGTCTGCTCGTTAATGAGGATGGGGGGAGCAATGGGACCCTGACAAGCTCTGCTGACTGCAGGGTGCTTTCTCATTAGCTGGCCTAAGAGATAAGGGATTTAAATGCTGAGAGATCAGATGTGTTCAGACCTCAGGGCCGATGGAGGGCAAGCAGAGAAATCCTGCACAAAGACAGAGGAGTTCTGCCCACTGCTGGCAGCCTTTTGCTTTGAACCAGCTGCTTCCACACAGCGTTGCTGGGCGAAAGTGCGTGTACTTCCTAAACTATTTTCCACAGAACCAACTATATATTGTTAAAAGGACGATTGCTCTTCTCCCTGTAGGTTCTTCTAAATAATTTAAGCCTATAACCAGAAGCCTAGCATTTCTGGACACGATGTCTCCCCTCCAGCAGGCAATTACACAGCGCCCCCTGCCGCTTCTTGCGTCTCATTTGCATATCCCCGCCTACAGTCCAGTGACCACGCCTCCCTGGCCGCACCGCTGGCCGCCTCCTCCAGTCGGCCCCTCGCGGCTCCCGTACAGCCGCCCGTTCCCGGTGCGCCTGCGCGAGTCCGCGGAGTCCTTGGGGTGGCGGCGGGCGCGGGCTGGGCCAGCAGCAGCAGCAGCAGCAGCAGCAGGAACGATAATAATAATAATAATGCAGCGCTGGGGCCGTGTGTCCTGTGCGCTCGCTCGGGTACGGCGTTGGCGGTGGTACTGTGGGGCGGGCGGCGGGAGACGGGTGGGGAGGAACCTCAGTGCTCGGGCTCGGCTTTGGCTTCAGCTTTCCTCACGCCACCTCCTGCCGCTGGGCGGGCGGGCGGAGCGCTTGGGCTCGGCCGCGCTTCTCCGCTTTCACGTCGTGGCCTCGCCGCGGGGCCGCGTTCCGTGCGTGGCTCAACGTTTGTTTTTCTTCGAGGTCGAACTTCAGCTTTAAAGCCGTGGCTTGTTCTCTTCCAGAGGAGCCATTTTGATCGAGTTCATCGCGGTCTCCAGGGAGTTTGTGCCGTGCCGCAGAGGAGCTACGCCGATCAAGGTAATTCACCGCGGGTAAAGCCGCTCTCAGAACGGAAAGCTGAGCTGCGGCCCGCTGGTTGGCCCGGCGCTGCAGGCGGTAACGGGAGCTGCTGCTGCGGGCAGGTGGAGATCGCTGTGCGCTGCTGTCTGTGGTGAGGTGGGGGCTGGCCCTGCTCCCAGCTAAAGGCGATAGGCGAGAGGGAACGGCCTCAGGCTGCTCCGCGGGAGGCTCAGGTTGGATATTAGGAACAATTTATTCTCGGAAAGAGTGGCAAGGCCCTGGCACAGCTGCCATAGAGCTGTGTGTGACCCATCCCTGCAGGCGCTCAGGGCCGGGTTGGATGGGGCTCTGAGCAGCCTGAGCTGGTGGGGGGCAGCCAGCCCACGGCAGGGGTTGGAGCTTTAACGTTCCTTGCAACCCAAACCATTCTGTGATTCTATGATTCTGAGCCTTAAAGAGCAAAGCAGTGATCACTCATGTTTCAATTATTGATGACAAATAGTACCTGTAAAATAAGAGCAAAGTCAGACTGGCATGAAAGCAAATCCAGCACCAAGCAGCAATCAGAAATGGCCAACACAATGCCTGGTGTTGGCCTTCTGCAAACAGGTGCCAGTACTTGTTTCCCAAGCAAGCCCCAGATACTGTTCCCCATTTCCTCTTTAAAGCCCATCAGAGCACGCTTTTATTTGCTTATCCATTTTGAAACACTGTTAGAGGTAGTCTTAAAAATAAGCTGAACAAACATATATGCAGTAGACATTTCTAAGAAAAGTCAGAACAGTCAGCCCACAGCAGGAGCCTGGAACTGAATGGGCTTTGAAGTTCCTTACAACCTGAGCCATTTCTATGAGAAAAGCTTATTTGTCATATTTACTGTCAAACTAAAGGCATAAATAGAAGCTGAGCTTTAATGTAAGAACAGTGACAGTAATTTAATATTGCAGAGGAAGTTATTACTAGAAACAAATGAGGTACAAAGTTCATAGTATCTTCTGTGTTCATAATCAATAGGGCTTGCACAGAAGTTTACCTCAGCCATATTTTCTGCAGTATAATCTAATAATAGTGCAGCATGTACTGCTCATGTATCTTTTGTGCCAAACAACAGAAGAAACTGCATTGTTAAAATGTTTAAATGAACTGTTCAGACAGCTGGAGTTAAAGATTTTATAACAGGAAGGATGGGTTGGATGCATCCTGGCTGTTTAATTTCATTTTACATTATTTTCCCTGTGAAGTTTAAAGCTTTTTCTTTATTTGTAAAATACTTCCACACAACTTTTCCTTTTGTCTGGAAAGTCATTTTGTGAAGTGTAATTTTCCCAGTGTATTAAATTGCATACTTTTTAATAGCAATTTTTATTTTTTTTCCATTATTTGGCATTTCCAAATATGAATAATTTCAAGAACAAATTGGTCCTGCAATGAAGCCTTAATTATTGAAAAAATAAGTCTAATGTTCCCTGTTGCAGTTGATGCGGATGTCACAGTTATTGGTTCTGGTCCGGGAGGTTATGTTGCTGCAATCAAAGCTGCTCAGCTTGGGTTTAAGGTAAGAGCAGACCTTTTGAGACCTTCTGATCACTCTTCAACCACTCCACAACATAAAACATGCAGTGATTCTGTTAGGGGGAGGGGAGGTACCAAAGAGTACTCAGCTGATGTGATTTCCTAATGCCACTGGAGGAATTTGATGGCCATTTGGGAGTTTAGAAGTGAAAATCAGCGTGCTGGTAGGTTTTACTTTCATTCATGAATGTGACATCAGCAGGATTGCTGTTTCTCTTGACTCCTTAACCCAAGACCAATTTACTCTTCTGGCACTGCACCTTTCTTTTCTGAAGTACTTCAGAATCTGAGAAGGCATTGCTAAGTGTACTTGTGCATGTTCTGTTGGCTGGTGTATCCCAGTGCCTCTGAAGTAAGGCAGCAGGACTTCATGAAAAAACCAAGGTGATGAGACCATCTGGCAAGGACAGGAGCTCCTGTTTACAAGAAGAGTTCAGTGAAATGTTGGAGCAGGTCCAGATTGCATGTAGCCTTCGTCCTTAGAGATTTTCAGGGCTTGGCTTATTAAGGCCTTGAGCAACCTGAGACAGCTTTGATGTTAACTGTGTTTGGAGAAGGAAGCTTGGCTGCGTGGCTTCTGGGGAAGGTCTCTTCAGCCTCAATTCTTTGTAGTTCTTAGTGTTGTCCCTCATTGTCCCTCATTCTTCCAACAGCTGAATTTCAGTGATGTCTCTGAGTATGTTTTAGCCTAATGTGTAACAGTACCAAAATAGGATTTTTTAAGAGTCAGTTAAGTTTTACATCTGCTTTTGACCCTAGTGCAGGTAATTAAAATGTCAGACTTTTTTTTTTGGTCTTGGTTTAATAAATATTCTTTCGTGTGTGTGTGTGTGTGTGTGTGTGTGTGTATATATATATATATATATATATATACACATATATATACATATGTTGTCACTGGGCTATTAGGACCTGGAGAAAAGATGGTCATTGCTACAGGTTCCAGTTAAGTTTTATACGATCTGCCATAATGTTTCGTATTTATTTCTCCTAAGATTTTTTTTTTGGTAGCTAGAAGCCTGCTTTTCCTGGAGCAACACTTTACTCAAGACCTTCACGTATTTGCCTACAATAGGTCACCATATAGCAGAATGTTTAAAAAAAAACAAACAGTGCTTTGTTTTCTGCTTTTTCATCCTGGCAAACAGCTTTTATTCTTTCTTTAGAGTTGGTTGGGCAGGCTTGCATGCATCACCTGTAGCACTAAAGAAACTCACATGTTTATGCTGCCCCCAAGGAACATAAGATGCTTTCGTGAGACTGGCAAGTAGATGAATTCTGTAGTTATGTCATCCATGGAATAACCTGAAGCTGCTCTATTGACTTCCTGAATTTGAACCTTCAGTACTGCTGCTTCAACTAGCACAAGCTAAAACCTTGTATCACCACTACAGCATCCCGTGTTATTGCCAACAAGGTTCCTTGGGTGTTGGCTTTGGAACAGCTTTGCTTGGCCTTGTCAGTGAAGTTAATTTAAAGTGGATGAGGCAAAGCCCTATCAGGTAAAGGTGAGAGTGGTCTAGTGTTGTTTGATCCACAGTGCAGCTGTTAAAGCACTTGGATCATTTTGTGTTTGTCTGCTTAAAACAGGAACAGGAGAAGATCTCCATGTGGTTCTTTGATTTGACGCAAGTCCTCTTTTTCGTGGTACTGTCACTGCTGCTTCCCACAAAAGCAGCAAGTTAAATGATGACAGGCTTTCCTCTGTGGAGTCACTTCTCTGCAAATTTATTTCCTTGGAGTGTAAACCAAGAGATTTGTTATTTTGTGCATATGTTCCATGCTCATCAAAGAAGGAAGGGACATTTCTTTTTGCTCCTGCAAAAAGGTTACAATTCTCTTCCCTCCTTTTTTTCCTCAGACTGTCTGTGTAGAAAAAAATGAAACCTTGGGTGGAACCTGTCTGAATGTTGGATGTATTCCTTCAAAGGTAAGGGTGCATTGTTTATCATAACTTCAGTAAAATCCACAGCTCCTACATTCATCTCTTTAAAACCTCTACTTATCTTTTTCCAAGATTGACATACATTGTTTAAAAAAATAACTTGCAACCAAATGATTTGCATGAATAAAAGTAATAATAAGGACTGCAATACTTACTAATTCAGTAGGAATGTTCTACTTACAAACTGTTTTGTGGGGTTTCTAAATGAGAGGAAGAGGGATAAAAACAGAGGTGTATGCAGGTGCATCTGCTCTCTGGTGAGCTGGTCAGTCTGTGTGGTAACCACTAACTAAATACAGCATTTAAATGCCTTTTAAAAACAGTTTAAAGTGGTTTTGTCTTAAAGTCTGCTGCGTGCAATTCTCAATCCTTTCAAGTCTTTTATTTTCAATATACTTGTAGTTTTGTCTAGAATGTTGCACTTAGAGTAAAGGAATGATTCGTTGCTGCTTATTCAGTCACTAGAGGTACAGAATGTGAATCTAAATTGTAGGGATGGAGACACCAATGAAAAATAACAGTTTTTTGATGGGATGTGCTGTGCTCTGAACATGACTGTCTCACTCCACCAATAGTAACTCTTGTAATAGTCATGTAAGTTAAAAATAGTATTCTCACTGCCTCCAAAAGATGTCTTGAAAAGTGAGGCTGGTGGTGCTTGTGTGGAGTAATGCCAGTGGGGAGAGAAAAGGGTGTGTGCTCTGAAAGAAAGGAGGAATAAGAAATTCCTGAGTACCAAGTGTTGGATGTTAAGTTGGATGTTGTCAGTCATGTTTTAAGCAACTTCAAAATGAGAGCTTTATAAGAACTGTGCTATTGCTAGGTGGAGTGTTCCTCATTAATACCCAGCAGATGAAGGAAGGTATTGGTAATCAGCTTTGTGCTGCCTATAGTAACACACAGCTTTTTTGTGAAGGTTCCTCGTAACGGTATTGCTTTTCTAATCTGTTTGCTGATAGAGGTTCTGTTAGCAGCTCAGCAGAAAACACTGTAGAGTACAGAAGGAGTGCAAAGTTCTGAAAAGTAGTGTGTCACTTTGCCTAGACATTTCAGTAGTGTATCTGATGAAACTCAGAACTTATACTGAAGAAAAAACTCAAAAATGAGTTGTAGATCAGCACAGCACGACTGTGCAAGTTTGGCATTCTGCTGGTATCCATTGAAGTGACTTTTCTTCTCGAACCTTTGATTAGTTTTATGCCATTGAAGTTCTTTTGAAAGCAGTTCTGAAGCCCTGGCTAAACCTGAGTGCTATTCAGAACTTTTTCCAGTGGCAGTAAACTTCTTATGAAGTGGTTATGTAGGGTACATGTGCTGAAGCAATAACAAATATTCAGATATTCCTTTCCAAAAAAGCCACTCAAAATACATTGAACGTGGATTTCTTTTTTCCTTGGTAGTTGCTGAAGGCCTTTGCAGGGCTCTGTCTTTGGTTGATGTTTTGGATTATCACAGATTCAGGGCTGTGACAGATAAAACGGGCAAATAAATTTAAGGGTGACAGTTGGTTGTTCTTATTGACAAAAATGAAATTATCTTGGTCCTGTAGAAGGATGTTGGCAGTTTCATGGTTGCAGAGATGATTGTAGTAAAAGGTGTAAATTTTTCTTCCCAAGACCCTTCTTATATTGCAGTTTCTAATCAAATTACACTTTGGAGACTCTGTATTTCAAGCTGCTCGTCTTTAAATGCACTTAGAAAGGAACTGTGCTAATTTTATTTTTGAATTGCGATAACCCTGTGATCTGAACTGGCTCTAAACCATGTAGTTTCAGCTCTGCCAGCTGTACAGTTATAATGACTTCAGTGTAACTCAGCTACACAATTTAAACTGATGTTTACACAGGCTAAAATTTAACAGCGATTTCAGTGGATTTTCTCCTCCTCCAGCTTTTCTGTATCTTTCTTTCTGTATTTTTGTTGACATTTTCTCTTCCGAGTTGATAAGGAAGTTCTACTGAGTCATAGCCATCTATTGTTTTCCTTTGCTTAAAGTATGTTCCTACCTCTTTATTCTCAGTGATATCATTTCCAGTTTCTCTAGTGAAAAGGGCAAAAAGTGTAGGAGTGATCTTAACTACTCTCTGCATGTAATTGGTACATTTGAGATGCACCTTTTAAAATACAAATGTCAGATTTATTAGATTTATTGTTTTCCAAATAACTTCTTTTTTTTTTTTAATATTGTGGTAAAAAATCCAGTTGCATCTGTGTGTCTCAGTTTACATTTTTGTATGTATCTTTTAGGCCTTGCTGAACAACTCACATCTGTATCATTTGGCCCATGGAAAAGACTTTGCTAGCAGAGGAATTGAAAGTGAGTGTGCAGAGCAACTTGTTGGTGCCTATTGAACTAAATGGCTTCCGTCAAGAAACTAATGTTAATGGTTCAGGTCTGACTACTATAATTGTAGGAAAGTTGGTCATAAAGCTTTGTTGACTTGCAACCAGTATTCTTTCTCTGCCAGCTAGAGATTTAGGAATGTGATTGCTGGCTGGGAAAGTTACACTTGAAAAGAATAATACTGCTTTGTGACATATCAATTGTTAAACATAACCTTTAATGTTTAATGGGTCGTTTGGGGCATCTCCCTGTCAGAGCTGTTCTCTGTAGGTTGGTTCCTGTAAGTAAAAGTGGAATGCTCCATTGAAGCTTTTCAATTTCAGTTACAGGAATCCGCTTGAATCTGGAGAAGATGATGGAACAGAAGAGCGGTGCGGTGAAGGCCTTAACGGGTGGAATTGCTCATTTATTTAAACAGAACAAGGTCAGTTTGGATTATTTACTGAAGTAAATGTATGTATTTTTTTCTCGCTTATGTCACTTCTTGCATTCTCACATTCTTGCCACGTAAACTTATTTGATCAAGGGATTTGGCAAGGGCAGACTGAGTGCTTCACTTGTAAGATATTTTAAATGAACAGCTTGTTCTTGGGTCTACTTAAAACAACAGTGCTGACTTTGTGATTTGTTCTGGATGCCAATGCAAAGGTTTGCATTAGCAGCTTCTCTCTGGTGAGATTCATATTAAGTGGACTCGATGATCTTTAAGGTCTTTTTCAACCTGAGTGATTCTATGCTTCTAAATATAGCATAACTTACGTAATTTGAACCTTAACTTACTGTGTTCTTGGTTATTAAAGGTTGTACATGTATCTGGGTTTGGGAAAATAACTGGCAAAAACCAAGTCACTGCAACCAAAGATGATGGCAGCACACAAGTTATCAATACAAAGAACATACTCATAGCTACAGGCTCAGAAGTTGCTCCCTTCCCTGGAATCACTGTACGTATTTGAAATCTTGGTGCTACTTTCTTTCATTGTGAAACAACTGCGTAACTTAATGTATAATACTTTTGCATCTGTTTGGAATTCATGTGATGTACAAAAGAGATTGTAAATTTCCCTTTGTGGCTTTCTTTGCTGTTAGATTGATGAAGATAATATTGTGTCGTCCACTGGTGCTCTGTCCCTGAAAAAAGTCCCTGAGAAGATGGTTGTCATTGGTGCAGGAGTCATTGGTGTGGAACTGGTAAGAGATTATCTAAAGCTCTTAATCCTTTATTTATGAGGTAACTGTTATTTTTTCACTGCATTTGATGTTGTTGCTGTGATTTAGCCTGTGTTGTTGAACTCTCCCACTTAATGGCATGCTAGCTTTTTTTTGTTGTTGTTCTTACCTTAGAAGCTAGGAAGTGTTTGGGTCAGTGTTCTTGCAGCTGGTTAACTAAGGGGAGAAAATAGAGAGGAATGTGTAGGCCTTGTGTGTAGTTTTGGGTTTGGTTTTTTGTTTAACTTCCACTGAAGTTTGTTCTGTATATAGATAAGAGAACTTCCTCTTATAATGTAAATAAACTTGAAACCATGCTAAATACCTGCGTGTAGCAGTTAATCCCCCAAATATTTTGTGATACAATTGCAAGCACTGTGTCTAATAATAAAAGGAGTGAAGACTTTGTATTCTGCCTAGGTCTGAAGGTCTGAGTCCTTTTGCCTCATACCTGCATAGTATTAAGAACATCTATTTGCTGGTCTGCAACTGCCTGAAAATCTGCAGACCTGCGTAGTGGTTGCCTTAGCTGCCACTGGTCAGCTGCCTGCTGGCCACTGAGCAGGGCAAGTGTAAGTGAAGATAAATACTGTTGAGATGGGTGTGGGTAACTTTCGAGGTAAATGGAATTAAATGGAATGTATGTGGTTTTAGGGAAGGTGATGATAGTGGTTATGGTTGTAAATAAATGCAAAAGCAGCAGTAGTTATATTCTATTGCAGAAAATTTCTATAACTCATTATTGTTTTGCTTTAGTTTGGTATTAGGGCACTATAGAATTCTTAGTTTGAGTTTTCTGAGCTACGTTCCAATTGATTTGATTTTTAATTTTTCTATGCCTGTGTGTGTAAATATATATGTACCTAATTGTTTTCTTAACTATTTATTTAAAAGCTTAATTCCATAAGTTAAATCACTAAAGCATTAGGGATGCAAACAAGCAGTGATAAATCCATCTTTTCAGTAAGGCTGTTGGGAACAGACATGTTATGTCCTACACTCTAATGGTTTGTAAACGTTGATCAGTTTGCTATTATCTGTTGTCCCTCTTTTGCAGTTTCCAGTCTCAGTGGTAAATATTGCAGTAAGGAAACCTGAAGTTTTCCTTCAAAAAACTTTTCCTTTAAGTATATTGTTGTGACCACAGGGTTCAGTTTGGCAGCGCCTCGGTGCGGATGTGACGGCTGTTGAGTTCATGGGCCATGTTGGTGGAATGGGAATTGACATGGAGATCTCCAAAAACTTCCAACGTATTCTTCAGAAGCAGGGACTCAAGTTTAAGCTAAACACCAAAGTTACGGGTGCTACCAAGAAACCGGATGGGAAAATTGATGTAGCGTAAGTATTTCCCTTAGAACCAGTGGGACACAGGTTGTATTTGTCCTGCTCAGTCCTTCAAACCTATTCTAAAATATTCTGATGTTATTATTGAAACGGGAAGAAATGAAACTTAATCTTCAGTGAAGTTTTTATCCTGTATTGTAACTTAGTGTGTTCATAACTTTGGCTTTATTGAAATCAAGCTTGCGTATATAGGAGAGGTTCCACTGGCTTGGGTTGGTGTGCTAGTGTAAAGCCAGTGGATTTTTAGTGAGAAACCTAAATTGTGCTGTTTGTGAAAGTTCTTTGTTTTTGGTATAATTAACATAAATGCAGTTATTCATATCATTATTAGTACTTTGGTGCTTATTGGGAGAGTTATGTTGTCCTTTCTTCCCTGTCTCTAAATAAGCATGGTAAAGATTGATTACTTCTAATTAGAAATAAATGAAGCTGTCTCAGACTGTTTTTTAATGGCCAGATTAGAGCCTATTGAAGATTTAAGTGAACAACTAATACTGAAAAGCATAAAGCAAATTTTCCTTGTAAATGTCCATACCTATATGCTGCTGCTTTTCTTGTCAACTTATTCTCTGTGCAGACTGGTAGCATAAGCTGTAGCTTGAGTCGTAAGAAAATATGTAGTGTTTCTTAATGAACATAAGCTTAAGTGCCTTTTTCATTGGAATCTCAGTACAAGGAATTGTATCTGCTGCATGTCCATAGCTCAGGGTAGTCTGTCCTCCACCACTGGAGAAGTCCTAGATTTGGGCCTCTGTGAACTGCTGTACTGATACTGCCTAGATTTCTCCTGTAGTCTCTGCTTAGAGTTTCATTCTGGTTCAGAACTATGCTTTTGAAGCAAGTGTCCTAATTAACCCTGCTTATTCCTTGGTTCATTCTTGCACTCTGGATGCAAACTAAACTTGTTCTAGATGCCCTTGAGGGATGCACTTTATGGAAGGCAACTGCTAACAGTTCTTCTGTGTGGGGCCAGGAGAAAGTTCGCACAGAGTGCGTGACTCTGCCTCACTCTGAAATATAAATAACTTGGATGATGTGTACTCAGCACCGATTGCTTTGCTGTACAGATTTGCTCCTAGCAGGTTGTGCTACTTGTTAACAGATGCATAACCTGAATTTCTGTATCCAGGAGTTGTTTACAAATGTAGTAAGAGTTGCTAGCCCTTGCTTCCTCTCCTACTCATCAAGTCTTGCAAAGAAGAAGAGGGGGATAGGCCAGAGGCAAGTGTTGGGATGCCAGGTTCAGCCACTAGGTCACCATCTGGATCGTATTAATCACTAATCAGCAAAATGCAGTACTGCAGGTTTACAGCTTAGCATTCTTGTTTTTATGTAGTGTTGAAGCTGCTGCTGGTGGAAAGGCAGAAGTCATAACTTGCGATGTGCTCCTGGTGTGCATTGGCAGGCGTCCGTTCACAAAAAATCTAGGACTTGAAGACATTGGAATTGAACTTGATAAGAGAGGGAGAATCCCAGTCAATAACAGATTCCAAACCAAAATTCCAAAGTAAGTAATATTTAGTGATTTTTTACTTTCTTCAGACCAGGACTCTTGTTTTTAAAAGTTTATCTTAAGACACTTTAAAAATTGCTTAATATAGTTTTTTTTTCCTGAAAGAGAAGCTCAATTTATGTTTATTTCAGCAATTCAGGATTTTTTAGTCAACCTTTTAATGTTCTGTAATTTGAAAGTCAGGATGTGCTGGCAGTGGTTCTTAAGTGTGTTCATTCAGTGGAAGCTGTTCATGTAATCTCCAGATTTCTTCTGCATATTAGTTGTTTAATCTGATTTTGCAGAAAACTCCTGTCATGTTTTAAACTATTATATGTAGTAGCTGAGGTGTGCTAGTACATCTTTAAACAGCATCTAATTGTGTTTCATTGATCTGATAGCATCTATGCTATTGGTGATGTAGTTGCTGGACCTATGCTGGCCCACAAAGCTGAGGACGAAGGCATTCTGTGTGTTGAAGGGATGGCTGGAGGTGCAGTTCACATTGATTATAACTGCGTCCCCTCTGTCATTTACACTCACCCCGAAGTGGCCTGGGTTGGCAAATCAGAAGAACAGCTGAAAGAAGAGGTACTGTTTTCTTCCTGGACAAAACTGTTTTTCTGTCTTGGATGTGGTTTCATAGTGTGATAATGGCTGTTGCTTTATTTAGCTGCTTCTCATGGGAGAATTTCTTTCTGAATTTATTGCGTAGCGTGTATGGCTGAATGATTCCTTCCTGCATGCTACTCTCACAAAGGATCACAGTCCTCTTTAATAACTTCTGTTTTGTGAAGTTCATACCATTTCTATGCTATTTTTTCTGGTACTTCTTTCTGCCTGTTATTCTCACACGTTGTTCTGTGCACGTCTCCTTCTAGTTCTGTATTAGACCTATTTTTATCGCTATCCGACTGGCTGCATCATTCCTGTTGAGCTTCCGATCGTTAACTCAGTGTCAGTAACAAATACCTGTTTTGTAGGGAGTAGAGTACAAAATTGGGAAATTTCCATTTGCTGCAAACAGTAGAGCAAAGACAAATGCTGACACAGATGGCATGGTGAAGATTCTTAGTCAGAAGTCAACAGACAGGATGTTGGGCGCACACATCTTAGGCGCAGTAAGTATTGTAAAGTGTGTTGCTGTCTTGGTAGCATTAAGGGTGGTTCATTTTGCCACATGGTGCTTGTAAAAAGGTAGATTTGTCTCACAGAATTCCATGGATTTTACTGATTTTTCTCTTTTACAGCCCTCCTGCTCACATCCCTGTTTTACTGTTATTTTGGCAATGGACACAGCTTTTTCCTTCTTTTCTATTCCCTGAAAATGCGAGGGTTACGCAGTCTCTTACAGTTTCATCTTTATGAATATTGCCAAATATTTAAGAGAGCAGCAGAAATGGACTCAAGTTCTGGATGTTGGAGTAGCTGGACAGATTGCGGTTTTCTTCCATTGCTTTTCTTTTTTTCTCTGGTTTTCTCTACTCCTGCAGAGTTGGTAGTCTTGTGCTGCAGTCACTGAGTGTGGACTCAGTCACTGATGAAGATCCACATTCTCTAAAGAAAGCACAGCTCAGCTTTATCAGTGTGAGCCAGGCAGTAGTTTTAATTGGTAAATGGAAGGGGCAGGCAAGAAATCTTCAGATTGTGATCTTAATTCTGAAAATATAATTACTTATTCACTGTTTTATTTTCAACTATCCAGATATTTTTCTCTGGCTAAGTCCCCACAAATACAACTAATATTTAATGAAAATGAGGCTGCAGATATAGCAGTGTACCTCAGTTTGTTTGGTTATCTGATTAATTTTCTAGGAGGGCTTTAAAGAGCATTAAAGTTTTGGGGTTTTTTGGTTGTTTTTTTCCTTCCCTGCAGTGATAATGTACAGTACCTTGGATCAGAACATAGGTAGCGTCTGACCAATCCCATGTGGAACAAAGCCCAGATTTTGCACAGACCTCAGCAATGAGAGAGCAAGTACTCTGTTCTAGCACTGTGTTCAGTTTTAAGCTCAGCTCAGCTGAGCCACCAAATTGACAGAGTACTTAGGACTGACACAAGAACACAGCTGAAGCACATCATAGTAAGGTTTTCTTCTTAGCAGAAGATGCTTATTTAAAGCTGGGTATTTCTTAATTAGCAATTCAGAGGAAGCAAGACAATTGCATAAAGATCTGTTCTAATTACAAACATTAAACTGCAGGGTGCTGGCGAGATGGTTAACGAAGCAGCCCTTGCTATGGAGTACGGAGCATCGTGTGAAGATGTGGCCAGAGTTTGCCATGCCCATCCAGTAAGTTTTTCTGAAGCAATTGTTGAACACGGGGGTTACACAGACGTGCTGTGACTGCATGTAGGTATTAATGACTTGTACCTTTGGTTTGTTCTCTGCAGACGGTGTCAGAAGCCTTCAGGGAAGCTAACCTAGCAGCATCTTTTGGCAAAGCTATCAACTTCTAAAGTGAAAGAGCAGTTCTTTGAACATCCGTAGTACGTCTGAAAACGGACTGCGAGCCCTTGTGGAAGGCGAGTTTGAGGACTTTAGGATTGAATTAAACGAATCTTTTCATTTTAGACATCAGATATTTAAACAAGTAGAGTTTGGAACAAGTGGAATTATCCAGTCTCTGTAAATTAAATACTTACTATTCCATGTTTATTTGCATCATGAATGTTGCAGAAAAACAGCCTGACAGAACTCTTTTGTTCAAAACCAAACATTTTGCTGCTGCATGGGATAATCAGGTGTGCTGGTCACAGCTCTGTACAGGTGTCCAGATACCTGGTGTGTTCTTCTTTGAAGTAGTGATAGACTAAAGCAGTTGAATGCTGGCACTTAACATGCCACTGGCACTTAAAATGCCACTGTCACTTCCGCACAAAAATGTATTTCCTTGTGAAAGGATTAACTAAGTATTTAACCTACTTACATATGAGTACCAGAGTTAGTTTTGGTCTAGTAATGTTAGCATTTGGGGAAAAGAGGGACTTGTGTAAATTGATTAATACTATGTTGACTTTTTTAAGATAAAAATCACTCTATGTGTGATTCTCCACACATCTTGTTTTCATATTGAAAACTCACTGGGGAAAAAATCAAGTGTTGATGGAGAAATGAAAGACTGAAGGAAAACTACTCTTACTGTTATTTAACTTCCTGTTTGTAAAGCTTCCATTGTCCAACTCTTTGACCTTGAAGTGATAAAACTGGGCAGTGAAGCCTCGCTTGCTGTTAAGTGTGATGATGTGAGGGTTATTCTGCACCTTCCACACATAAGGGCTGCACTGTCAGCTCTCCATACAGTTCAGACATACTTCTTTCTCTCCTGTTTTTTATTTTATGCTCTCTTTGTGCCTCTTCTGTTTCGAGAGAGCTTAATAAATATTTAATGTTGCTGGAGGATCGTCTTGGGTTTTGTTTGCTGACTTGTTAGTGTCCAACAGTTAGTCTAGGTGGATAGAAGAAGACTAGCAAACAAATAGCAGGTAAAGGGAATGTGCCCAATGCCAGTAGCTCTCTTGTTTTGCAGGATGCCACTTTATTTTATTAGAATCTCTGCTTTCATGAGAATCTTAGTGTGTGCTAGTATTGTCCTTTTTCATTATGCCAGTGGCTCACGGGCAGAAGGAGAATTGTTTTAAACCAAAAGAGGAAATATACAGATGGGATATTATGAGGAAATTCTTCACTTTCAGAGTGAGGCCCTGGCACAGCTGCCCATAGAGCTGTGGGTGCCCCATCCCTGGAGGTTGGATGGGGACCTGGCAGCCTGAGCTGGTGGGGTGGCAGCCAGCCCACGGCAGGAGTTGGGTCTGGATGAGCTTTGAAGTCCCTTGCAACCCAAACCCCTCTATGATTTGGCAATTTCTTTTCTAGTTGAGAGCTTGTAAAGATAGAAATATCACTAAGCTCCCTGTAAATGAGCTGATGGCAATTGTTTGAATGCTTCAAAGTTTGAAGATGTAAAAAGCTGTTGAGCATACTGGCAGTGAAACAGTGCATGATGCTGCTGTGGTAATCACTGTCTCTGGATTTTTTGCTCTAGCATTTGTAACCTAGAGCAAAATTACTTAAATGTGTTGCTCTTCAGTTTACACAGGTGGTGCTATGTAGTGCTGTAGTTGCCCAGACCAACTTCTGCTATCCTTGGTGAAGGTGAGGTTAATTACTGATCAAGAAGTATTTACCCAAACATATTTCTCATGTCAGTGAGCAGTCAGTGGGTGTAAATGCACGCTGCCACTGGGGACGCTGACTTATGCATACATCACTGGTGAATACTGCAGAACAATTTCTGCAGGACTGAGCAGTTAGCTGAAGGTGCACTGTTCTATGGAAACTTGGAGCTTAAAATTAATGCAATTTATGGTATCACTCGCCTTTTTTAAGTCCAATGTGTGTTTTGTTCAGTACAAGCTGTTGATAGGGAGCCTCAGTGTGCTGCTTCAGTAACGTGTGTGTACAGCTCCCTAACTGATTCATGTTCAGTGCTCTATGAACTTTTCTCCCTTCAACCATGGCTTACTATGCAAATTTGGTTCTTGAAATGTACACCACACTTATGTCCTCAGTGCTAACCTCTATTCCTACCTCATAAATCAGAAGTGTTTCAGTGAAATGAAACTTGCTTACACCACTTTCATGCAGAGAGTACACATCCCTTGTAAACGATGTAATTGCCAGCTAACCATGAGAGGGGAGGTATTTCTTCTTTTACTGCTAACTTTGTTCTGAGTTATCATCCTATACTTCACAGTAATCAGAGCTCTTATTTAGAATGTTGTAGTTGGAGCCAGTATTTTATTAGGAGATCTCTAGCTAGTTTAAAAACAAGACTTGCAGAAATTCATGGATTAGTTTCACCTACTGAAAATAACATGGAACTTAATGAGTCATACTAAGTACATACAGTGATACAAAAGTACTGTTTATTTTCAGTGTCAAAAAGTTAATTCTCTTTGGTTCTGTGACTTAGAAGTCAGTATCAAACCTGCTCACTTTATCAGGTCTTAGTGTACTGTCAAAAACAACTAGTATAATACTTGTATAAACCCATCCTGAACACAACTGTTTCCTGCTCCCATTTATAAGCAGGTGCTGTACACAGCAACTTTCTGGCTGATTGTCTGTAAGAGGGAGCGAACTGTCTCTTCCAGCTCCACCAGCTGCTTGGCTTTGTCTTCCAGAACTTTCTGATTGTTTTCATATGTATTTTCCAATTCTGTCAGCAAAGGAAGAGGAAGAACAGCTTAATTAGGTATGTTTTAGTGTGATAAAATATCAAACGTAACTTACGAAAAAACTACCATTCAAACTTATTATCTTGTGGAAGAAAAACTGATCTACAGTAGCAAAGGCTGTCATGGCACCTTCTGTTTCTTTTGTACTGGGACATAAAACAACAGAAGTAATTTTCTGTAAGTGCAAAAACTGTGCTTTGATTCATGTTGACAATAACTGCTATTCCCTACTGTTAGAGGATCTTCTGTTGATGTGAAAAGTTTTGGCCTGTTACAGTCAAAATATTCAGTGAGTGATTGTAGCTGTGCAGGAACAAGTGAGAGGAAGCATGAGTTCCCAGCCTGGCAAAAACAGAAGGAAAACCTTCCTTCCTCTCTGATGGGCTGACTGCCCCCTCTGTTTCAGTCAGCTTTAACTGGCCATTGTGTTAGATTCATCTGTAAGCTGGAACTGTTGTATCCTCATTACTCTTTGATTTAAATACGTTCCAGGGTGTGTGAGGGGAATTGCAGATGGTATTCTGGGTTGTCTGTCAGGAGTTTGACTGCTTTTGGTGTTGCTGACCAATTGTGGTTACTTATGTTGTAATTCTTCTGTGTAGTGTTTCTCTGAGCAGTGTAGGTGCCACTGCAGAAGTTTGTGTCTCTTAAGTTTTTGCTCTCTTTGATACAAGGATTCATGATCATATTTGTCCAAAATAAGAAAAGCTGTTTGAACTTCAGCACCAAAGAATTAACTTTTTTTCTTTTCCTGCTGCTGGTGAACACTTGGTTGAACAGCACGATAGTGCTTTGTATTCTACAGAATACCTTACCTCCTCAGAACAGCCTTACCTTTGAGCAGCTGCAGCTTGCTGTTGGCTTGAGCCAGCAATGCCTTTGCTTCCTCTTGCAACATGCCGGCTTTCCTCCTCGCGTCAGCCGACTCCTCTGTCTTTTTGGTGATGAGATCCTCCACGGTTTTGTACTTGCTGTTCAGCTCGGTGTCGAGGACCTGTTGTTCCAGGCACAAACACAAGATGGAGCCACTCAAAAGACAATGCAGAGGGAGCTGCCCAATGTCCGGGCTAAGGAGAGCAGTGTCAGCTCAGGTAACAAAAACAGCAACAGGGTCGAGGGATTTCCTGTTAAATATGCAAGACTTAAAGAGTCCGTGCGAAGACTCATCAATGTCTCTTGCACATCTGTGGCTGTTCTACAGCTCCAACACTAACACAGCATGGACTGCAGTTACACAGTTCTGGAGCTCGGGGAAGTCAGAGCCCCTGACACACTGGGGCAGTGGGGGAGGAACAGCATTGCTGCCTTTTCAGTAAGAACAGCTGCCTGGCTCTCAAAAGTGAGGGTACTGGAGATGACATCAGGTTCACTTCTCAGCTGTGCTTTTTCCCTGTGAGGTTAAGGAGTACTACACCACAAATGAATTCAACTAGTAAGCAAGTCTGCAGCAGTACTAGAACCCTCTGGGGTCTGATGACCACCTGAAATACTACTTAGTGTTTGGAAATAATTGTTTGGTGGATAATGCATTCCTCTTAACAGAAAATGTCTCTCGAGACTGATGGGTTAATTCCAGCCAAAGGACTGGAGAAATGAAAACTTCCTTTGGCAGATTTGTCAAGTGTTTTGTTAATGAACATTCTTTTGGTATTACGAAGGTGTATAGCAGACACTGGAAATTATGCCATATGGTCAGAGTGAATTCTGCATCTCTGATATTTAGAAATGAGACTGGTTTCATAGTGAGCTAAGGATTTATTCTTGCCACTTGATTCCGTATATGCCCAACTAGGGTTTCTTTGGCCTGAACATCATTGTAGAAACAGTTTTATTTTTCATCTACGTTTGCCAGTTGACCTGTAGCAGACAGTGAAGCTGAGGGACAGAAACAGATCTGTGAAAGGCTGATAAGTGGTAATGAGGCATATTTCCTGCAACTATTTTTGAACCTGACAACTTCCTAATGCTTCTCTCTTTACATTTAAAAAAAAGTAAACAAACACCTCAGTAAGTGCATTAAGCACTTTTTTTTTTTTTTTTTTTTTTTTTTAATCACCAGCCCTTGGCTGATAAACAAAGTAGATCAAATGAATTCAGCACCTACCCAACCCCGGGGTGAGTTTTGTTGTCTTTACTGTCTTTCCCAAACTTCTCACCTGTTTAACTTCTTCAGCATTCTGTTTTGCAGAAACAATTTTTTCTTCTATGTTGCCCACATTTTCTGAATTTGTAGCAGCCTTTTGCTTAAGGTCTTCAACGCTCCTCTCAAGTGCAAACAGACGTAAAGTGGCATTGTTCAGTGTTTCTTCAGATGCGGCGTTTTCAGACTGAATCTAACAGGAAGAGGAACAAAGATACACTTTCAAAAGACTCTGAGTATCATATAAGCTTTCTTGTAAGTTCTGATCCACTCATTAGGTCACAACAATAGATCTAATACTTAAGTGTTTTATTTTGTTAAAAATGGACAATTGCAATTGGGGTGAAAGAGCCCACTGCTTTAAGATGAAGTACACTGAAATCTCCGGAAGCATTAAGAGTTTCATTAGGAATCACTTGATTGCATTGCACATGCTTAAGAGTTGCTTCATCTGCAAACAGAACTTCACAAGTTCATTATCAAATGATAGTGCTAAGTGTCTGAAGTTGTCCATCTCTTAAGCTGGCCAAACTGAATGGGCAGAGTTAGCACTATGGTCTCGTGAGAGCTGTGAGTTAAAGCCTGAAAATCCATTATCTAACAATTACAGCAATTACCACTTCAATCTAGCATCAGTTTTCTCCTGTTGCAATGAATGGCACTTTTAGACAGCGTGGTTATGCCAATACACTGCTGCCAAGGGCCTGACATGTATGACTTCATAGGGATCTTGGCACACCTGCTACAATACTACTTGTGTAACTTTAGTGGTGCATGATATGGGGTGAGAAAAGCCTTTTTTCTTTAAGAGCTTGTAGGCCTCATGTTATCTCATATTCTGACTCAGATGTTTATATAGTAAAGGCCAGAATGGTTTAGACTCATTCTAAGTGCAGTCTTTGATTTGCCTTCCTTAGACATCCCTACATTGGTTTCTGAATATCAGAAATGTTCCTGTTAGTGCATCTTAAAGCATACTTGGAAATAACTTACTGAGGTCAGCAGGTCTTGAGTTCCTTTAATATCTTCATCAGCTTGTTTTATTGCTTTTTCAGCTGCATTTTGAGCCTTTTCAGCTTCCTCTAGTGCTGCTTTCACCATGTCTGCAGTGACTTTAACATCTGTTGCACCTTTGCTGTGGAGCAAAACTAGGTTAGCATGAAAACTGCTTTTACTTTGCAGTGCCATACGCTGCAAAGGGCCGTTTTTGCCCCACAGTCAATGAATGGGAAGTCTGCTTTGGGGTAAGATAAACTCTGCGTTCCCTGGTAGAGTGAGATGGAAGTCTCATTCCAGTTCCTGGTGACAGTAACTACCAAATGCAAAATGGGGTTGTATACCTTGCTTTCTTAGCTTCCTCCAGTAGCATTTCTGCTCTTGCAATGTCTCCAGCACTCTGCTGCAGAATGACCTCGACATCAGAAAGGCTTTCCACACGTTCACGGATGTCTTCTGTCAGGGCTTGTAGCTGCTGGGGGGTGCTGGGCATCTCCATGTTCAGCACTTCATTAGCCACTGCCTCAATGCTATCCAGGTCAGCACTGTCTTCTACAGATAGGCAGAAATGACACAGGTGTGAGTCAAAGCTTCCTGCTGTCAGGTCTCAGTATTCAACATTTCTGTCCACGTGCTCCCTCAAGAAGCAAAATCATGGAAAAAGCTTCCTCCTCCAGACTGCAGTACATCAGGGCATTAAAAAGGCTTCCTTAGGGTGACACTTCTCTCTAAGGAGAGGCCCAGCAGGCACAAAGGCCCTCCTCCTAGCATCATTCTCTTGGAAGCCTTTTGCTGATGTCAGTGATCAGCTACCTCATGCCATGGCTGCGGTGGGCTGCAAACGCAGCAGAAGGGAAGCCAACAGCTACATGTAAATGTATTGGTGCTAACAGTATACTCAGCCTTGTGCTAACAGAAGGAATGGGTTTGCCATGCTGCCACTCAACAATGAAAAGTGGCCCTCATTTATCCTTTACCCGTTATCTCACGTGGAGAAAACGTCAGAGTTTCTAACCATGGCTGTCCTCCCCTTTAATAGCACTGTGCTATTAGTTCTGGCCTAAGTTCTGGCCAGAAATTAGGAACACACTTGGCAAGTTAGAGAAGTACAATGGTCTCAGCTGAAAGGAACGAAACAATGGGCTACAGATCAGTCTTTCTCCTATTGTTTTGGTTTTCTCACTCCCAGATTTCATCATACTCAGTAAATCTGGCTGAAAACAGCCAGGGGAGGATGATGACTATTGTGTTACCCCTTGGAGAATGATGCCAAAGAAAGAAAAAGAGTTTTCACAGACGTAGAAACAAGAGATAATGTGAGTGTAAGGTTTTTACGCATGAGGAAGTCTCTGATCTGCTTAATAAGATTTCTCAGATCTTCATTGCTTCTGTCCACTTGTTCCTTTGTAGCATTGGTTTTGAGCAGAACTTCTTGTGCATTCTGTTTGGCTTCATCAGCTCTCTGCTTTGCTTCAGAAACCTGAAGAGAAGAAAGTAGAGGGCTTGACTGCATATTTGTGTATGCATTCAGGCCTGATTTACAACAAAAATTCAGTTGGAGTCAGAGGTAACAATAATGAGAAATACTTCTTCTCATAAAACTCACAGAACACTTTCAAGAGCTGGCTGTGATCCACATCACCAGTGTTAGTTTAAACAACTCATGGTGATGTTTGGAGTAACGCATGAAACTTTACTTCAGCAAGCTGAAGTCTGAGTATTTTTACAAGTTTGATGATGTTACGCAACTAGAAAGAAAGACTGTGAAGTAAACCAGGCACATACTTTGTCAATTAGTGTCTAAACTTGGGTTACCACTGTAAGATTTCTGTTTTCTTTTTTATTGCAACAAATGATTTATGTATTACCATTCTGGAGAGTTGCTCAACTTCTGCCAACGCACTGAGGATGTCTCTGTCAAAGTCCATGGCCTTCTGCCATGCGTTGTGAGCGACAGTGACCAGCCCATCACAGCCAGGTCCTCCACACTTCCTCTGCCCTGCAGCAGTCCGGCAGTGCAGCCCCCCACATTCTGACTCAGCACAAGAGGCTCCCACTGGTGTGCCACACATCTGTGAATGAGACAAGGGCAGGATTACAGCCTTGTTTTTATTGCTGAGGCGTGAGGGGATGGCATCCTAAATACCACAGCACAACGAAATACATATGGCCATCTTTATGGGTCCCTTCCAACTTGGGATATTCTATGATAGCAAATGAGGCTGAAGTAGAGCAGATGGTTCCTGCATCAGTCCGTATCAGCATGATGTCAGTCCTTCTGCACCCTTTCCACAACTCTCTGCCTTTAACTTGATTTCAGCTAGCCAGCTCCCTGCTGCTGGAGTAGCTTGAGGGCAGCTGTGCCTTCATTGTCCGCTTTTCCTGTCAGCCTAACCAGAAAGGTGCCTTCAGGCTCTTTTACAGGCTGGAAGCTACTACTGCCTGTACGCCTTCTGTTTGATACCAGTCTTACTAACATTGGAGGAAACAGTGGCTAATCCAAGCAGCTTTTTTAAAAAAGAAGAATGTGTTCTGTACAGGATAGGCTCTTTTCCTTTGCTACCTTGGGGAGAGCAAAGGAAAATAAATAAAATACCAAACAGGAAACTTCTTCACCTCTCTTGAAAAGCTGTCCCATTCCCTTCCGTCAAATGTTTGTTCTATCACAGTGCTTTCCAATTTGCGATAATGAAATCAGAAGAGACCAACTTTGTTGTTTTTTTAAAGTAAAACTACTCTAATTGGCAGTTTTTACTAAGCTTATCCACTATTGTGGCCAACTGGACAATGAAATCATCAGAAGTTGTTTTAGCCAGATGGAAAATCCTTTACTCCTGTGAGGCTCTCTTCCCGTTCCACCCCACTCCTTATGCCAAAGGATCGTCACAAACTGATGTACTTTCAGCCAAGAATCTCTCTGGGAACACTGAGGGGCTGTGCCAAGTTAGCTGCAGCTGGCTCCTGTGAAGTGTAATGGATTCCCTCTTACCTGTTTGGCACGCAACCCAGCAGTAGCTAGAAAGCAAAAAGATTTTGTTTCTGCATCCCATGATTACACCTCCAAGCAACTAACTCAGTGTTTACTACTTTGATAACATCTAACCAGGATTTTCAGTCCTCAAGAACACATTAGGCAGGAATGTAGGGGCAGGGAAACTAAACAAAAAGATTCCTTTTCTTCTCTTCCCAAGAAAAAGGAGACAGGACTGGGGTGGGTGGTTGTCATTGTAAAGGACCAGGACAATTCACTGTGTGAAGACCTCATCCTCTCACGAAGGCCCAGCCCTGCCCAGAGGAGTTAATGAGCTCTCCCTTCTGTGGGACTTCAAGTGGGATTGTTCTCTGAATGCAGTCGGCTGCCTTCAAAGGGAAGCTGAAGGAACACCCTGCCTCACCCCAGAGAAAACCACTCTTGATCATATTTACAGATGAGCAGGCAGCTTCAACAGGGACTGTGCCCTTTTGACTCCAGCTCCCCGTAAATTCTGCTTTGTTTAAAGCAGAATGGTGGGAGTGTGGCAATACCAAGGAGGGCAGCATGAGCACCAGCACTGCACAGGCATGGCGTGTACTCTGAAATGCTGCAAAAACAAGGCAGCCCAGGAAAAGCAAGCATGTTAACTGAGATTTAAGAGGTCGGCTCTTGGTCCAATGGACTCACTAAACTTTGCTGCACTTGAGAGCTCTGCCTGCAGCAAAGAGATTTGGTTTAGGATGTTTTGAAAAGGTGCTCTGTCAGGGCTGAGCTTCTAAAAGCAAGAGGGAGAACAACATAAAGGACTGATGCCTGAAGACCTATAGGTGTCTTGGAGCTCATGCAATTCCCCATCATCAATGAAATCTGTTTTTTTAAGGAAAAAACTGTACTGCCCACTGTCCAGCTAAACAGCTTCTTCCTGCCTGCTGCTTCTTCACAAGCCCAACTTTTTGCTGTAGGTTTTATCCCAGCAGTTCTCAGCCAAATACCTTTGCTGATGCTTCGGCGAGATCCAGGCTTTGCAGCTTGCCGGCGAGTTCATCCAGGAGGCGCGACTGCTCCTCTTGCTTAGCCTTGAACTGGGCCTCCTTCTCATTGATTAAGTCTTCCACTTCCTGCCGTGTCTGTGCTGACAGCTCCACGGCGCTCTCAGGGTGGACAGTGGAAGCATTGACCCTTTCCTCTGCCTCCAGGGACATCTGGAAATACTTGGTGATGCTGTCCAGGGCTCCTGCAGAAATCAGACAGAAATCAGACAGAGCCGCTCAGAAATCCGTTAAGTAACATGGAGTAATTTAAATCGCGGAGGCTGGCGGATGGCAAATCTGGGTTAGCATCAAGTCAAAGCAAACAACAGCCTCTTTAGCTGCACTCCGTCCTGCTGTAAGGATGACAAAATTTGTCCTGTTGTTTGAATACTCAATTTTTTTTTTTTGGTTGAAAGTGTGTCAGGTTTGCTGGTTTTAAAGTTAAGCAGTTCTCTGACACAAGAACTGACTTAGGCCCTGACAGTGAATCGAGACCCAACCTTTCAGGTTCACAGGGCAACGTTCTATTTTCTAAGGATTTGCACGTGCCGTTATTTCTTGTTGCTGCATAGATGTCTGGTGTAGTAGCAGTGGAGTAACTGCTTGGAAACTGGTCAGAGTTCTCCCAGGAAACAACTTTCTGATGAAAGGCTCTGATTTATGGAAGCATTCATTTTGGATAACTACTGGAGAGGCCCCAGGAGGGTCAAGGGACCCCCGCAGAAGCAGCCACACTCTGCACCTCGGAGCAGCTCTCCTCCACACAGTGCCACAAGCCAGGGACTCCCCAGTTCCTACAACCTTTTTGCCTCATTCTGTGAAACCCTACATTCATTGGAAACGACCTCAGACTTCCTGCAAAGCAGGAAATTAAAAAATAAATAAATACTTTAAGTTGGAATTAGGTCAGCTTTCAAAACTTCCCCAGAATTCGGCGGCCTGCCTCTCTCAGCAAACTCTGACCGTGACAGAAGCCTGGCACGGCACCACTCCAGTGGGCACAAAGGTTTGCTCTCCTGGGAAGAACTGGGCTCTTGTGGTATGCTCCTGTCACAAAGGGACAGGGAGTTTTTCAAACACAATTTAACAGCCTGGCAAGAGCAACCGAAAGGTGCAGATGTATCCTGGAATCTGCTTCGCTTCCAACTGTTGTGCCCCCATCTAAAATGTATTTAATTGAAATCTTAAAGTCTCTGAAGTTCTCATGCCCCAGGAACTTGAGCCAGCATTGCAATGCACAGAGGGAGAGAGGAAGGGGTGAGGGGGCAAAACAGAACTTCTGCTGCATCAGCAACTCCACTAATGCACAGTGAGAAGCTGCCTCTAAGAACTGAGTTTCATTACAAGTTAGAAGATTAACCTGGGATTTTAAACCATGCACTAATTAAATCTTCAACCACCCCACTGCTTTCTCCCCCTCCGTGTGACACTCACCCCGAACATCAGAGATCTTGATGAACTCTAGCTGTTCTGCCAGCTCCTTCACGACACGATCCAGGCTTTTAGCATCTGTCTCCAGCGCGCTCAGGTCAGCATCGGTGCTATTGCTCTTCTCTGCTAAGGTTGAGAGGCTTGCTTCTATATCCGCTGTCTTAACGGTAACGTCAGCTGTCAGCTTGCTGCAGAACAGAGGAGGAGCACTTAGTGGGGGCAGAAGAAGAGCTCTAAGCTCAGTTCAGCTCAGCAATGGTTAGAGCTGTGCCATGCTGCTCCCACGGCAGGGCTCAGCCTCCCTCGGCAGAGCTGTGATTTGTAACAACATGCCTACCTAGAATGCTGCTTTGTTTCCTTTATCACACAAAACTACTTTTTAATCTACAGCACGTTTATAAACTCAAAGCACCAAATTACTCAGAAAACAGCTGCTTTGTGTAAGATTAACTGGAGGCAGATTCCAGAGGACTGGTGTAATGCTCTTGTACCATGGCAACTGCATAGGTCAGAGCTGACTACTATGATCCATACATAATTTGCTCCCCCCCCCCCACCACAGCTACAAATGCAGTTTTGATTACTATGAACTCATGGGACAGATCTGAACTTCAGGAAGGGGGGAGGGGGGGAGGGGATTGGAATAGTTTGATGGTTTGGTTTTAATACAATGGATTCTTTTAGCTCCTCTGTAAAGATCTCTTCCCATCATCCATTCTCTGGGGCTAAGGAGAACCTCCTGCATGGCCTTAGTGCACCCAGGAGCAGGCTTCAGCTGCTGGGATAACCCTAAAAGGAAAGACAACTGCACGATACAAGGCAGAGCTGTTGCAGAACAGAGCTGGGCACAGGAAACTTCCCATCCATGGCAATCCCACCACACCCAGCAATTCCTCACGCTGTGAGAACTGGGCAGCATTTAATCTCTGTGATCAGTTTCCATCTCCCCCAACAGCTCAGCAGGCTGCTGTTTGCCAGCAGCCCTTCAAAATCCAATACTTCCTTCTCTGTACAGCCAGAGATGAGCTCTAACACACCAGTTAGAGAAGATCAGCTACACAGGTGCTCCCTCAGTACACAGAGCCAACACAGCAACAGCAGCACAGGGGCTTTCCAGCTGAAGAGGGGGTTGCAGGGCACAAGCCCATTCTTAATTGAGATATTTGTGCTTTGATCCTCGCCCACTTGCTTTGTGCAGTCCCCTGACAATGCACAAACAAAGCTCTAGCAGTTGCACAACTGTCCCATCTGTGAAAGCACAAACCCCCTTTTTCAGTATGCTCAGCTCTAAAACAAAATACAGGCTCTGACCCCAAGCAGCATGGAAACAAGTGCTGTGACCGAGCAGCTGCTCCCTCCACCCCAAGCTCAGAGTGCAGAAAGAAAGCCTGAAGAAGTTTCCAACCCATCGGCTACAGGCGGAAATCCAGGAATTTAATCTCTCCTCTCTTCATTCTCTCACACAATAGCAGTGGTTGTCCTTTGCCCCGGAGAGATCGCAAAGCAAGCGTGAGCAGCTGGGTGCTAATTAGCAGCCGGTAATTAGCTGCCCCATGCAGCCTGTGCTGCTCCTGCCCTCCTGGCCAGGTTTCTACTTATGGGATGCGGTTTTGGTACCACGCTGAGACGCTCCAACAGGGCCATGCCGTGCACTGCCAGGGTGCCTTCTAAGCCAGTGTGCGGCCTACACCTGCTCCCTCAGCCCCAGCCCGGCAGCATTCCCACTCCTCCCCAAGCTAAATTTATCCACCTAACCGCAACCGTACTCACTCTGCTTCCTCAAAGAGATTCCCAATGTTCTTCAGTGGCTCAGCGGCCGGATTTTGAGCGATGATGGCTTTGATTTCACCCAGCTTCTCTTCCAGGGTGCTGAGCGTCTGCTGGTAGGGGCCGACGACCCCTGTGATTTTCAGAGCATTTGCCCTATCCAGGAACTGCTGGGTGCGGTTGGTCAGCTCACCGACGATGACATCCCAGAGGGCGAAGCACTGGTGGCAGGGCACACAGTCAGGGAAGAAGCCCGAGTAGCCCCGGGAGCACTTGTCGCAGCGCGGCCCTTCCACTCCCTCGTTGCAGATGCACCGCCCTGTGGCACGGTCACACTGCGGGGTCTGGATGCCGCGGGGGTTGCAGTCGCAAGCTGGAAGGAGAAAAGGGTACTGTGAGAGCTGAGGAACATAAAAGCAGATGGAATGGAATGGTGAAATGAGGACGGAGGTGGTCTGTGGATTATTAGCAGCTGACTGTGGCTGTGTCTGCTTGGGTATGGGGAACCGGGGCTGAGCTGGAGGCAGTGACAGGAGGGCAGAAGCCCCAGGACAGGATGGGAGCACCCCATCTGCACACATCAGAAATGGCCCAACAGTGGGGTGAGGGAGGGCACATCCTGCAGTGCTGGGCATCCGTCTGACAGCCACCAAAAGATCCTGTTTCACTAATACCAGGGTAAGCGGAGCAAGGCTGCCCCGATGGGAAAAGACATGTCAGACAGGCACCCAGCAGAAGGCTTAAGAGAAAGACATGACTGAAATGGAAAAGGTGAACAAGGAACAACCGGTCACTGTCTCTCCCAGCACAGCCACAGGGAGTAACTGAGGAATGCAACACACACTGAGAAACAAACAGCCTCCCCTGCACCTCCCACAGAAAACACCAGCAGATAGCTGGTTACAGTGGTGAGCTAAACTGCAGAGCTCCCTTCCACAAGACACTGCAGGTCCTAAAAGCTGAAGTGACTCCAGAGAAGACCAAAACCAATCCATGGACTGACAGCATAGAGCACAAAGGCTGGGCCTGGCCTTGGGTGCCTTCCCAGACACTTGGAAATATTTGGGGGGTGGGATGTGTAGGGATTGGGATGCAGCACTGAGGGCCTGGCACAGCACTGATGTTCTGCCTACACAAAAGATGGGTAAAAATCAGGCAGTGAGAAACAGAGCAGGGAGATGCAAAATGATATATGTTGTTGTGGGCAGCCCTGCCCAAGGGGAGGAAAGGAGCCTGCTCCAGCATGGGTGCTGCCAGCCTGCTGCACACTGCTCGTCACCCTCCGGGTGGAATCAGGCCCATTAACTGATTTTCTGCAAATTAATTCACATGATGAGTGATAAATTCAAGTGATGAGATTTGGGCAACACCCTTTCTAACAAGCTTTTAGAAGAATAAATGCACTTCTTCAGCACTAACCTGTGCGAAGAGGAGTTAATCTGCTCACTTTTTGATGCATGGTCATTTCTGAAAGCACACTCTGCACGCAGAGCAGAGGCAGTTTCCATGCAGCAGAGCTGCTGCTTTCCCTCTCCTCAATTGCAGAGGAAACTATCAGCCTGCAAAGCTCTCAGCAAAGGGATGCCACAAAGAATAAAAAGAGGCTCTGAAAATATACAGGTCATCTACCTGCCATCATGTCACTTGTAAAGCTGGAGCAGGTCAAGCACAAGTTCAGGGACTGCAATACTTGATAAAAGCCTTCACTTAAACATCCATTTACCAAGCATCCCTGAAGGAGGTTCTTGGCTCAAAATGGTCCATAAATGAATTCACGCACCCCAAGCACACACCCCTTTGAAGAAGGGCAAAACAAAGCTGTTTTCAAGATTGGGCATTGTTTGCTCCAACTCAAAACACAGTGGTGGTCTTCAGTTCAAGAACTGCACAAAGAGCCTCAGCCGAACAAATCAGTCCTCAGCAAAATGACTTTCTTGTACAATGTGAATATGATAGGCAAGAGACAAAAATAACTTCTGCTGCCTGCACAATTGAGCAAAACGGGCCTTTGTTCTTTGAATTATACCCTGACACAAGAGATTGTTTTTACTTTACATTGAAAGTGCTTAAGCAGTCAGCCTGCCATGGGATATCTTCCCTGCAGGCAAACTGGCGAGTTCCTGTTTGCAGGAGGTCAGTTAACCCTTGTGACAGCTAATAAGGCTCTGGGTAGAATGATGAATTGTCCACATTCCTCTGCACAGAAAAGAGGCAAAACGGCATGTGGCTTTTCTCAGGGATCTGATCAAGTTACCCAAATACGTGCTGCTGGAAAATCAGATCACTGTATTTACATCTGGATTTAAAACGCTTAAAGAGGAATTAATTAATTAATGTTGGTAATTCTACTTCTGAATACCTGCATGTTCAGGAAAGGTGGTTGATACAGCTTTAGTAATGTTTACCTGGTAATGTGGATTACAAAAACTCTGGAGCCAGAATAAGCTGAGAGTGAGGAGGAAGATATTAAGCACTAACACATTCACAAAGCTACAGCTCAAACTCTACAACTGCCTGTTGGGAAAGGAGACAATAAATAGCAAAGAGTCATTTGTTCTAAATACAGCGCAGCACTTGGAAGGTCATCACATTTCCTGAATTCTATGAAATGTCCAAACTGAGCTTTGTGGGACACAAAGAAAACCGTACAAGGTGAACAGAAACACAACTATGGGCTACTTCTCCATTTAGGATTCCGCACCAAGGTTAGAAGTGGGCACTGCTGGCTTTGCCTGAGTTCAGCTGTATGACTGTGACATGTATTAAATAGCTTTCAAAAGCGTTGGACTTCCCCTTTTTTACCATCTACCCAGTACACTATCCATGCACAGGACCACACCAGCTTTGAAAATAAAAGTAAAACTGTCAGGTAAAGGGAAACAAGAAAAATCTCCCTCAGCACTGGAATAGGGAGATTCTGGTATGTTATTTTCTTGCCACTTTGTACATTTTGGATGTGTTTCTACATTTGTGGTATGGTCTACAGCTACAGCCTATGGACAGCTTCATACTGTGGCACTGACTGCAACATTTCTGAGATTCTCACCAAGTGACTCTTTCAGAGTCTGGATGGCCTTAGTGAAGTGTCCAGCCACTGCTGGAACCACCTCTGTTCCTCACCAGCCAGACTCTGGGGACTTCTATCAGACATTGGAGCCCTATTTCTAGATACTGCATTACTAATGATATTTAGCCAGTCAGAAATCCATGAGAGCTGCTCTGCTCTCCAAGGCCCCATGGAACAGTACCTCTACCACCTCCAGCTCCGCTTGCATAGAATCACAGAATGGCCTGGGTTGAAAAGGACCACAGTGATCATCCAGTTCCAACCCCCTGCTGTGTGCAGGGTCACCAACCACCAGACCAGGCTGCCCAGAGCCACATCCATCCGGCCTTGAATGCCTCCAGGGATGGGGCATCCACAACCTCCTTGGGCAGCCTGTTCCAGTGCGTCACCACCCTCTGTGTGAAAAACTTCTTCCTAATGTCTAACACCTAAACCTGCCCTGTCTCAGTTTAAAGCCATTCCCCCTTGTCCTACCGCTATCCACTCACATAAACAGCCATTCCCCCATCCTGTTTATACACCTATTTATACTAGAAGGCCACAATGAGGCCTCCCTGGAGCCTTCTCCTCTCCAAGCTAAACAAGCCTGTCTCCTGGACCCTGGCTATTCCACATGTTGATCCACCAAAAGATTCGTGTGACATTTGACCACCATCATCGCTGAAATCAAAACAGAAAACCCCTCAATTCCTAGATATGAAGTGAATGCCATGACAGAATGATCCAGCATACCACGTCCAGCCTATGTTTTGGTGAAAATACCCTACCATCACCTGTAGCCACAGCAGATCTTGCTTTTCGACCACCTTGCTCATTAATGTCCAGATATGGCCACCGTGTGGCCTGTCTCCTACATGGCTCCCTGAGAAGGATTCTCTCTGCTACAGAAGTTTCGCTTCTCACGTACTCCAGCAGGTGAAGTCAAACCCTCCAGAGTACAGCTGGGCTCTGGAGAGTTTGACTTAACCAGCACTCTCATTACTCTGACATAGCACTTGAGTAGCTTCACCACAGCTAATTTTAGCACATGCTTGGTTATCTTTTTTGATATCTTAAGTTTTTCCCTAGAAAAATGAGGAACACACAGGTACATCTAGGGATGCATGTGTCTTTTAGGTATTATTTAGTTGCGAGTGATGGATGGCTTTACATGGCTTTATTTCATGTTATTCATTTGGAATAGGGAAAAACAAACTAAACCTGTAAACTCCTTTTAAATGCCGTATCTACTAGAGTACTTCAGCAACTAGAAACGGGAAAAAGTAATTCATTTTGTCCTATAAAACCACACAGATGCAGAGTTTATTACAAGAGATTAAGATGCCCTAACCAATTTGGGTTGGAAACAGCCTCCAAGACAAACAGCTGACTATTCTCCTTTTGCTGACAGGAGTGGAAGAGGGTCGGGGTGAAGGTCTGAAAGTTAATGCAGACTGGCTGCTTGCTTTGAAGATCAGTGTTGGGCACGGATCAAATCTGTCCCCTGGTAAGCAGAGCAGGAAACTTAAGTACCTCCCATGGAAAATAGAGGGGAGTAAAAGAAGCTTTTGAAATCACTAGCCAAGGATTTGAGGGTTTTCAAAGAAGCATTTACTAAATCAAACAATAGCTTTCTGTTCTGAAATGTCATTTTGGAACTGGATGTATTGTTTTCTTTAATGGAGTGTTTAACTCAGTCATACATTCTGCTGTGGCATTCTCCAATTTAAACAAAGTCACATTTTTAGCAGGAAAATTTTCTAGCCAAATTCTTCACTCAGATCTGCTGATAAGCAATTTCTGACTAAAAACACTGTATGGCGTCTACTCACAAATATGTGCACACTGAACACACAGAGGATCCATAATTTTCATAGTATCTTCATGGACACATTTCAAGTAATTTTTTTCCTGATCTCCAAGACAAAATTAGCACTCACACATTTCACCGTGGCCTTGTAGAAACATAGAGAAGAAATCCCAAAATCAAACAGCAGCTCTGCTACCTTTTCCACTGATTTAAGTATTTGCAATTCACTTCCATTTCAACTGCAGTGAATCAGTTTATTGCTGCTATAGCCAGGATGTTCTAATAGATAATGAAAGGGGTGGACAAAGGGAAGTCAAGGCGTTTAATGCCTTAGAACAGGATGATAGGAACAAGCAAGTATCATAAGCGATCCTACACAAAACTGATGAGAAATCATTTCTGTAGACATATTTTTGTTACTGCTTGAGGTGAGGGATGGAGAGCATGAAATGGCAACTCCTCCATGGCAAAAAAAACAATGGGTTTGTTCAAATGTGATTTCCTGGCATCATTTCCTGGTGGTACTGAAGCATTATGATAAAACCATTCAGCAATTTGTAAGGTTGAAAATTTTGCAGAGCTAGCAAATTTCTTCTGAATCATTGCCTATTGACTCTAATTACACTGCAAGCATATTGCCAACTCCTCAGCATTATGATTCTCAGTATGTTAAGATAAGATCCCAGCTCAGAATTAACAGACTTGTGCACACTTTTAGCACACTAGCAGACTGGGCCAAAAGGGCAATTTGCTGCAAACCACCAACATAAATTACAGTATTTTGACCACAGGTCAATTTAAATTGAAAAAATGCAAAGTCGTATTTCCTTTAGCGTTCACCTGACTTCCTTTAGAGAAAAGGAGATGAAATACCTGCTCATCTCCCTGCCAAAAAAGACCTGAAGGTACTTGTGGATGGCAGCTGGACCTGAGCCAGCAGTGTGCCCAGAAAGCCAACCGTATCCTGGGCTGCATCTAAAGTAGCATGGCCAGCAGGGTAAGGGAGGTGATCCTGCCCCTCAGTACAGGACAGATATGGACCTGCTGGACCACATCCAGAGGAGGGCCACAGGAATGATCCAAGGGATGGAATACCTCCCCTACAGGAACAGGCTGAGAGCTGGAGCTGTTCAGCTTGCAGAAGAGAAGGCTGCAGGGAGACCTGAGAGCAGCCTTTCAGTATCTAAAGGAGAACTACAGAAAAGAAGGGGACAGACTCTTTAGCAGAATCTGAGGTGACAGAACAAGAAGTGGTTTCAAGCTTAAAGAGGGTACGTTAAGATTGGATATAAAGAAAAAGTCTTTTGCAGCGAGGGTGATGAGGCACTGGAACAGGTTGCCTAGTTTAAGGCTCAGATATTTGGAAAAGTTCCAGCAGAATTCTCCAGAGACTTGAGTTTCGTTTGTAATCTTTGTAATCCTACTATTTACTACCTTAGCAAGAATTATATGCACACAAACACTCACGTGCACACTTGCACAGCTGCACACAGCCTACAGCTGAAACAACTGCCAGAGCAAATGGGCTGGCTCCAACCCTCAGCCCAGCTTCTGCTCACTGCACTCCTCACAGGGATCTGCACAAGGCTGGGAGATGCACTGGGATTTTCCTCATCTTCTACACCTCTCTTATGCTATTTTCAGGTGTTATGTTAAAATAAACGAAAAATCATTGTGCTTTTTTTTGAAGTATGGAGTAAGGAGTTTGCAGAGAAGCAGTCCTACAGACTTGAGGGTGCTCTCTGCAGTGTGTGTTCCCCATGGGTGGTGGCACCAAACCTAGTAAAGGGGGGTTGCAGTGCTGCCCAAATGGAGGCATGCACCCAGTGGTCTGGCCCTACTGCCATCAGTGGCATGACAGAGGGGAGACACCAGGAGATGCTTTACATCCACTACAGGGAGCACAGGCTGCAAATCCAAGTACCCAGACCAAGAGCAAAAACCTCTTGCCTGACTGCAGCACTGGATACCTCCAGCCTCTCCCATCTCCCCTTTCACCATCACCTGCTTTACAAAGAAGGGTGTCACAGGGCAGAACAGCCCTGATTTCTCAGCAGGATCTGCTATCTACTGGCGCCAGCTTGTGAAGAGGTCACACATTACCACCTCTCGAGCCATGTACCTTGAGATTTCCATCCTTCAGCAGAGGCTACTTTCCCAGGCCAGTGGAGGATCCCACTGTGGAGATCATGCTCACACTCCACATAAGCCTGGTGCCTGCACTGAAGCTTGTTAGTACTCACTCACTCACGGTTCAGAGCTCTGACAGCTCTCAGTCCACATTAGTGTCTTCTTCCCAAATGTTGTACAGAACATGGCCATTCTGGCTGCCTGGACTGAGCAAGGGCTCATCTTTGTCACAAATCCCCTTCTACCTCAATTCCACCTTCATTCTGGCTACAGGCCTCACTGAAATTATTTTCTAAGGGCACTGCTCTGTAATTCCTTTAACAGCACAGTTGTTCAGGTCTCCTACAAACAACTTATCTCAGAAAGCTGCGACCTTCCCACACAGCGGTTGCATTTCTGCCAGTGTTCCACCAGCTGGGGCTGAACAAGGGCTAAGAAGTTATTCTGCTCCCTCAGAGGCCATCACTTGGAAGCAAACAGGGCAATGGATTTGAAGGAAATTGTAGTGCTTTCGTGGAAAAAATTAGGTTCCAAGGAATACATCCTCTTTCTATTTCACAAAGGTTAAAAGCAGGTTTCCACATGCTCAAAAGGCAGCAGAAAGTTGATGAGAGGTCAGAAATGTTGATATGCAGCAAAATCATGCTGATAAGGTATGCAGATGGACTCCATCAATAAACTCTGATGGAGACAGCTGATACCAGGAGACAACCACTACTCTGCAGCATCATGAGGCAGCCAGCACTGCCAGAACACACGCAGCCTCTGAACAGAGAAACCTAATATGCACTCAGGAACCAGGACAATTCCCCAGCTCTTTCATCTGCAGCATTAACCAGGTGCCTGTGACCCTCCTAAGTGCTCAGATAATGGGTGCTGAGGTGACCCTATTGTAAAGGATTTATTAAGACCACAGCAAACACATTCTTCCCTGCAGGAAAAAATACCTTAATCAATTGCAAACCCTCCTGGCAAAGACTCCTATTTGAACACATCAGAGATACAAGTTTGTTCTGGTCTGGACAATGTTTGAAATTTCTTTTTCAGCTAATGAACAGACTTGTTTATAATGAAAGGACAGAGAGAATCCAGTTTTCTAAACAACCGACTTCACTGCACTTTGTTTTCGCATATGCAGCTACAGCTAACTAGCTATATGGTCTCCACTCTCTCTTCTGTTTTAACCTGAAATAAAAGGAAAATCTCCCAAGTCAAAAACCTTACTTTGTCAGCCAGTCTCCCTCACACAGCACAAACAGGGACAGGAGTCTTCTACTAAGTAAAATCAAAACACAAAGAAACATACTTCCAGATCAATCTTCAAACCCAAACGAGGGTTTTCTAACCAGGCTAGTCTACCTACCAGCACTGCAAAGTAAAGGTCAGAGAATAATTCCTTTCTTAACAGAGATGTCTGTTTCTACGGAAGAGTCCAATAAGACACACAAAAACCCACATAAATAGCGCCCCAGGCTCCTGCCACATCGCCAGGAAGGCATCAAAGCATTGAGGTGGACCCCATTAAACTCCCTCTCTCCTGAGGTGGGAAAACTACAGGGTACTGGACTCACCTTGGCACTCCACATTTGGATCGCCCCAGAAGTGCTCCTGGCACTCCCGGCAGCTCCGGCCTCCGAAGCCCGGCATGCAATGGCACTGCCCTGTGAACTGCCGGAAACAGGGATACAGCCGCCTCAGCGTCGTCACCACAGCCCAAAGGTTCTTACCCTCCCCAACCCAGCACCTGTAGCATACATGGACATCACTAGCAGAGCCAGAGAAGGGACCTTTAAGATCACTGAGTCCAGCTCACTTGCCATAGGCAGCAACACTTCCCCTAGACCAGGCTTCCCAGGACCCCGTCCCACCTGGCCTTGAACACCTCCAGGGATGGGGCGCCCATAGCTTCTCTGGGCAGCTGTGCCAGGGCCTCACCACCCTCTAAGTAAAGAATTTCTTCTTTCTGTCTAATCTAATTCTATCCTTTAGCTTAAAATCTTTGCCTGCTGCCCTGTCACTACAGGCCCTGGCAAAAAGTCTCTCTCCATCTCCCCCACAGGCCTTCTTTAAGTACTGAAAGATCACAATAGTGTCTCCCCGGAGCTTTCTTCTCTCCAGGTTGAACAGCCCCAGCCCTCTCAGACGCTTCTCACAGGAGAGCTGCCCCAGCCCTCTGACCAAGCTCCTGGTGGTTTTGGGCAGCAGGCTGTGGCGATGGCCAACATGCTGCAACTATCTAAGGTAACTTTATCCCCTATCTCCCTCACACCTCATCCCACAGCCCCTGGTTGCCATGCAAGCGGGGCGACCCATGGCTCCAACACCTCATAGCCCAGGACCAGCATTTGGCAAAAACATCCCCTCACGGCTCCCTGCAGCCTTCTCACCTCATTGCAGGCCGGCCCAAGGGAGCGGGCAGCGTCGCAGTCGCAGGGCTCGCAGCCGGTGCCGCTGGCCAGCCTCCAGGTGTGGGGTGCACAGCGGTCGCAGGTCTGCCCCACCACGCCGGGCAGGCAGCGGCACTGCCCTGTGGCCGCCTCACAGCGGCAGTTCTCTGTGTCATCGCAGTCCTCTCGCACAGTGCCCAGGTAGTTGCAGACGCACTCTGCCAAGAGAAGAGGTGCCAGCTTGGGTGTGTGGCACAGCAGGGCGGTGTGCACCCCTCAGCCCCCCTGGGTCCCAAGATGGCCACTTCTACAGCCACTGCCCCAGTGCATGTGTTGTGGCTGGAGGCCTGTAACGGGTCACTGTGGCCTCCAGCCTCCTACTCTTCTCATCTCTTCCTTTACAAACGAGGCCCAGATCTTCCTGGCTCCTATCAGCTTGATGCAAGTCAGATCTGCTCAGAGCAACCAGTGACACATGCAGCAGAGCAGGACCTGCGTGCTGTGCTGGATGGGGAGAAGCAGCAAACTGTACCCACCCCACTCCTGCTATGAAGAGGAGCAGGCAGGGCTGTGCTGGGCCACCAGGGGAGCAGAGAGAGCTTCCGAGGCAGGCTCCTGCTAATCAGTCACATCTGCAGAAATCTTTGTGTAAACAAAAGCCAAATCTCACCCCACCAGGGATGATCTGCAGATAAGAGGAAAACAAAGAGCACTAACAAGAGGGCAAGGAATGCTCCTCTGTCCAAAGCCCTATCCTTTCAGCACATGCAACCACTGCCCCTTCTCCCCTTTCTGAACACACAGCTGCACACAAGCCCAGCAGGAGGTAATTCCATTTTCCCACCCCCCACAAGGGTCTTGGTCAATTATAAAGAGCTCTGTCATTGTTTGGTACATCTCCCCACTCACTTCTGCAGTCCTGCTGCAGGGCACTCCCATAGTAGCCCTGCCTACAGAGATGGCAGTTTTCACCCTCTGTGTGGTACAGGCACTTGACACACGTCCCTGTCCTCTTGTCGCAGGCCTCAGGATCGGTGGTGTCAATGTTGTTGTTGCACTGGCAGGGCTGGCAGGCACCACCGACCTCGTCGGGGCTGCCAAAGAAGCCAGACGCACATTCATCACAGCGACTGCCTGTTTGAACAAGCAGCACGACATGAATTACCATCACGGCTCAAGAGCACACAGCCCCATAAATGGCAATAAGGGCTGTTAGATGGGGAGACGCTCACTGGATTGCGCTCAAGACACAGGCAGCCTACCTATATAGCCTGTGCTACAGACACACACGACCTGCAGGGTGACCGGGTCCTGGTAACAGCCACTGGCAAACTGGCGTCCACTCTCAGGGCCGTCGGGGCAAGGACAGGGGCGGCAGTGGTCACCTGAGCCCAGGATGGGGTCTCCGTAGTAGCCAGCCTCGCACCTGTGTGATGGGGTAGACAGCATACATGGGACCACAGGCAGATGGATGGATAAATTAAGCTCAAACACTGAAAGAAGGTGAAGACCCCAAGGGCAAACAGACCCTTGCAATCCTCCTGTGCCATGCACACTCTGAGCAGCTGTCTCATGCCAGGCTAAGAACAGGAGACGCGTGGCAGATGCTTCCACTACAAGAAAGACATTGAGGTCTTGGAGCATGTCCAGAGAAGGGCAACAGAACTGAAGGGGCTGGAGCAGAGGTCTGATGGGGAGCGGCTGAGGGAACTGGGATGCTTCAGTCTGGAGAAGAGGAGGCTCAGGGGAGACCTTATTGCTCTCTACAGCTGAAAGGAGACTGGCGAGGTGGGGGTCTCAGGTAACAGAATAGGATGAGAGGGAATGGCCTCAAGTTGCACTAGGGGAGGTTCAGGTTGGATATTAGGAGACATTTCTTCTCAGAAATAGTAGTGAGATATTGGAACAGGTTGCCCAGGGAGGCAGTGGAGTCATCATCCCCAGAGGTTTTCAAAAAATGGGTAGATGGCTTTAAACTAAGGGGAAATGGCTTTAAATTGGAAGAGGGCAGATTTAGACAAGATATTAGGATAAAATTCTTTACTGTGAAGGTGGTGAGACACTGGAACAGGTTGCTCAAAGAAGTTATGGATGCTCCCACCCTAGAGGCATTCAAAGGTGAGCAGCCTCGTCTAGAGGGAGGTGTACCTGCCTATAAGTGGGGGGGCTGGAACTAGATCTTAAAGGTCCCTTCCAACCCAAACCATTCTATAATTCTATGAGGCAATTAAGGACACGTTTTAGTGGGCATGGTGGTGATGGGTTGATAGTTGGACTAGATGATCTTTGAGGTCTTTTCCAACCTTAATGATTCTACGATTCTCAGGAGGGTTTCAATTGGGAAAGCCTGGTGTGAAATGGGAAGCTATGGGCAGTGTGGTCCCCCCCTCCATTCCTCCTCTGGCATGAGGACTCACTTCCCCCCGCATATTCTGCATTTCACAGCAAAGGCATTGCTGGCTTTGACTGCTGTAAGGCCACAAGTACCTCTCACAGTTGGGGCCAGCCGTGTGGTCCCGGCAGTGCAGACACTCCCCGGTGTAGGGGCTGCAGTCATCGGCGTGGCCATTGCAGTGGCAGGGCTGGCAGCTGGGGAAGCCCCAGAATCCAGGCAGGCAGCGGTCACACTGCCGTCCATACACACCAGGGAAGCAGTGGCACTGGCCCGTCTCCGCATCACAGAATGAGTTGTATGAGCCTCGTAGGTGGCACTCACAAGCTGCAAGGAGAGCATGAAAGGGTTTTGGTGCGTTTTGGTGGCCAGCGCTCTACCATCAGCAGCCCAGCCCAGGGCACGACGTCTCACGTACGCCTGCATCCGCTCGGCCCAAATCCAAAGGTGCCGGGTGCACATCTGTTGCACTGTCTTCCAACCACATTGGGACGGCACTGGCACTGTCCTCCGTTGGGGTCACACACTGAACTCAGTGAGCCCTGGGGGTCACATTGGCAGGCTGGGCAGAAAGAAAAGAAGCACCAAGGGCAGTGAGTATCATGGCACAGGACACACACCCCACACTCCCTGTGCACACTTGGAAGCACCATCAAGCTTCCAGGTGCAGTCTGCTCTATTAAGCAGGTAGTTACATACACAAGGCAGTCTCGTGCAATAGCGCAGAAATGCTGAAGATGATGTTCTTGCAGACATCTGTCATTGGAGTTTTCACAACGCTCCTGCTGTTTTCCAGACACCGGTATCTCTGGAACGTTTCCCAAGCGCTGTTGGTGACCACATCTTCACCTGAGCCTCCCACGGTGAATATTTCCAGTGATTTGCAGTACGGCATGAGGACAAGCTATAGAAGTATTTCATAGAGGCACTGTGTCATTTTTTATAAATAGCCTCCACCAAAACTGCAAAAACATGCTAGTATCCCACTTCCCATTATGCTTTTTAGCCCAGAAACCAAACAGGTAGACAGAAATTGGAAGCAATGAACAATTATAGAGAACTACTGCACTTTCTTCGTGGCACAGTTTTCCTATTACCAATTCTATTCATTCAGAAGAAAGAGTTGGATGCACTGTGAAAGTCCGGATCTGTGGTCCAGTAAAAGACAACCAAAGCCTTTGTACACAGAAGGGCAATATACACACTTTGTTCCTGAAGAAATCTGTTTGAAATCTGGATTCAGCCTTAAGCAACAACTTCATAAGGTAGCATTCTGAATTTACACAGATGCATCCCAAAAGAAACACAAACTTTCAGGATTTTAAAAACACTTTTCCTTCAGAGCATCCCCTAGGAAATTTCTGCTTACAGAGTCAATGAGTGTGTAGGGGTTCTCCATCTCAGATTCCACCAAGGAGTACTGGGACAGCTCCAGGCGGATGGTGTAGTTCAGCCCCTTCTCAAAGCAGACCGGCCGTGGGAGAACAACATATCTGGATTGAGAACAGGAAACATTTCTCACTTGAAACAACCAGCACTGTAAGGCATCTCAGGTGGCCCCCATAAAGCAATTGAGATAATGGCGAGCAGCCAAGAATGAGCAGAACAAAAGCTACAATGTGAAGGAGCTGTTTTGGAAGCTTGTGCAAGTCAGAACCAGAAAAACTTATCGGCAAGGTAAAGAGTAACAGTGATGTCCACTTGCAGGCTGTACAAACACGTTTTTTTTTCAGACAACAAGAGTAAACTTAAAAGCTTTTGACTGCAGACACAATACTAAATTCATTTTTTATAACCCACTGGAAATTAAATTTCGTTTTCATAGAGGCCAACGCAAGCTGATAACATGACAACTCTATTTCAGCTATACTGAGACCACTTTGACAAACTCATTCCAAACTGCAGGGGAAGGTATGAAGATACAGATGCCTCACAGCATCCTGCTTTTGGTCAAGTTGCAACCTGGCCTTTTTTCTGGTTTTGGTCTACTCAGTTATACTAACCTGGAGCCAGGTGGCAATGAGACAACCTGATTATCGTCATCAGGAACCGTGTTGCCACACCGGCTACCTGCGGGAATCTTGCCTGGGCGCGACACAGTGATCACAGCTTTTTCCCACTGATCTGGCAACTGGTGAAGTCAAAAAGAAAGGCTGATCAACGTTAAGCAAAGTTAAGCAAAGTTAAGCAGTCCTGGAAGCATCCAGCACTGAGGCAAGGAACAGCTGCAGAGAGGAAGAGGCAGAAGCTCCAGCACCACTGGGGCATCTGCCGGCAGTGGGCTTGGGCTGAGACAGGGAGAGGCAGGAGCTCCAGCTTCCTCCTCTATCCTAAAAAACACAACTCAAATCATGATATCAGTGGGAGGGAGGGGTTTAGCCTCTGCTCTCCTCACATCTGTATACCAGATCTGAGTCAGCTTTTCTCCACAGTCAGCTGCTGCCAAACTTTAGGTAAGGAACATCTTTTATTGTGGGTATTTCTCTTGACCTCCCTCTGCTGTGAAACACCACAGTCAAAAATAACTATTCACAAACTCTTAGCAGCAGGTGTTCAACATCCAAGATGGACAATTTGTCTCCTAAGCTGTGTAACAGCATTTCTACTCATTGCAAGTCTGTCTGACTGATATCAAATTCATATTCTAATCTGTTCTGAGGGGATTTGTCATTTTTAATTTGCTTATAAACAGCTGTCTCAACACACAATAATGACGCTTTTTAAAATTGTAAAGTAAATAACAGCAGAGACAGTAAAAATCCTTCTGTATTGTTGTGCATCTCGAACACTTAACTAAGCTGCCATCCTTGTCTGCGTGTCTTGATGCTTCCAGGAAGCCCTGGGCTCCCATTGGCCATACACTGGGATACCAAGCAGGTGCCAGAGAGCAGCGACCCACCTGGGGCTCGTAGCGGATCACGATGTCGTACTCCATGGAGTAGGGGATGTTGTCGATGTAGAATTCCAGGTATGCCCCCTCAGGGACCCTCACAAATCCTACGCCTGTCCACGACGGTGTGCGGTCCTGTGTGGACTGGCGCTCAATTATGTTTACTCCCTACAGAAACAGGAAAGAGAGCTTTTAGTACCAATGCACGGATTTTGTGAGCTCCACTGGAGGACATGAAGTTCTATGGATGGATTACTTCTGGATTGCCACTTCATCTGCATCCCAGAGAATACGAACTCTCTCCCTTAAACACGTGTGTACGAACACCACTGCCTACCCATTCAAAAAATGGTTGGAGTTGGAAGGGGCCCTAAAGATCATCTAGTTCCAACTCCCTACCATGGGCAGGGACACCTTCCATACGTCTGTGTATTGAGAGAAAGAAAGATAGAACAACTCTGCACAACTCTTCACCCACTTACCTGTTACTGTGGGAAATAAAATCTAAAATCTTGCTGGGAGTAACTCACTGACCACCTACAGCATCTAGTTCACCCTACACAGATGTATGATTTGCACCAATGCAGGATGTAACTGGACTGCTGTAATAACTTTCTCACCACATTTGTAGCAGTAGAATTTACTGCAGTGGCACAGAACTGCTCTGCTGACTCCCAGTCTGAGTGCTAATTGCTTCCTGATTACATTGGGCCAGGCCAAACCAAACCACTGCCTAGCATAACATCTGAAAGCAAGTCACAGCTGTCATTAACAAGGTGTCACTAAGTAAGAGATCCTAAACACCTCTAGACATTAAACATCCAAGTTGATGCTGGCTACTCCTTTCAGTCTGAGATGTCAGTTTTTTAAGTTTCTCTTTATATTAAGCAAGAAAGAGGAAAAAGTTAACAGAAAGGGGAAAGCTGTGATGTTCAAATTTCCTGTTTCAAATATATCTGCATCCATGAATAGTTCTTGCTATAAAACAACATCCTGAGCATTCGTATGAAAGCTGCTTCAGTAGAAAGGGACAAAATGAAAGGAAATGTCAATATATCTGTCACTCCAGCTTGCCCCCTCATGTATTCTCACACCCTTTGAAGTGAGCCAAGCTATAAATTATTACCCTTTGGCTTTGAACAAAGGGACGGAGCTCCCACAAAGGACTGCAGGAGGAACATAAGTGAGAGTGTGCAGGGATTGTGCACAGGGACTTGTGACTGCCTGAAAACCCCTAAAACTCCATGCCATTTTGTTTCATCTTGTGCTGGGGCCGTACCTGAGCATTCAGATCTTATTCTGCCAGCAGATTAATAACAAAGTTTTATTTGCCCAATATCAGCACTGTTTAAAATGGTTTGTTCTGCAGGTTTGCAAAGCCAAGCAACAGCTCACTTCCCAGCTTGGTGAGGCAGCTCTTCAGGCTGAGCTCCTTGCCCCAAATACCTGGGACCTCCAGCACCGCCCCTCCAGCTGGAAAGACAAATGCACCCAAACACGTGCCAGCAAGCACACCCTGCTGCTGGCCAAGTTGTGCTTGATGCTATCTAGCACAGATATCTAGCAGGCAAAATGCTCTGCCCTGGCTTGAAACCTGACATTCTGCCTGAAACAAATAAATTAGGAAACAGTGCCCCAGGCAGACTAGGATCTGGTGCCTCAGAGCACTCATTATCTGAGGAGGAGAAGTCCCTTGTCCTTGCTGGAGGCAAAAGTAATCAATGTAATCATCTGGCCTCTGTAAATGAATTAAAAGCAAGGCTGTGTGCTCAGGAATTGGAAGGAGCCAGAGAGCCTGATGTACCTCACGAGTGACTAAAACAAACTGGACATAACATCACTTACAAATCAATGTTTTGCACAATTAACCACTTATTTAGTCATTAATTAAAAAAATTTCTCTAATGTACAGGAACTCTAAATCACACAGCAAAGTGCTTGAATGTGTATGCTGCTCCATCCAGGTGTCAGTGATACCGAGAGGAAAATCCAGCATTGGTATTCCACCACACTCGAGGTAAGAGGGCAAAGAGAGGTGGGTGCATATGCAGTGGGTAAGAAGGGTGCAGACAGAAAATGAACTATATAGTCATGATCAAAGAAACAGATCAAAAAAGGAAAATGGGAGTTTCCTGCCTAAAACACTACATAATTTATCGATACGACTAAACAAGGAGGAGCAGGCAGTGCTCCATCTGGCACAACTCCACAGTGTCTTTGCGCAACACTGACATTATAAAACAGCCTCTTTCCAACACCCAAATTGCGAAACAGAGCTTTCCCACAGACCAGCACACTCCAGCTGCTACTCACAGGACCCAGGTTGGCTTCCTCAGCCTCGTAGATGTAGTGGTCAAGCGAGATGAAGTAATATCCAGGCTCCACTTGGTTGCACTGACGTCCAAACATGTGGGGCCGGCACTCACATTGACCAGATTCACTTGAGCAGCTAAAACAGAAAAGCAGTGAATGCACAGCACAGCTTGGCTAAGACAGACTGAGCTGGCTCATCTGCACTGACAGAACATCAGCCTGGTCCCAGGCACAGCCATGGTTCACTCCAGCTGTGCTCCTGGGTACAGGCGAGGAGTGAGAACAGGCCAGGACCATTTCCAACAGACAGCTTGCATGTGGTTTCCTCTGTTTAGATATTGAGAGGATTGAATGTTACAGATCCCTGGGGCCACACAGCGGTTCTGGGAGTGCTTTGCTTTGCTTGCTTACAAAGCCAAACACAGCCAAAAGGCAAGTCTGTCCTTCAACTCCAGGCTCGCAGGCCATGCATGCAGCTATCTGCTCATCTGGGCTTGGGCAGAGCAAGAACATGCACGACTCTGCATGCCTGGGATGCTGAGCTGCTCTTGTACTTAGCAAAGCACATCCCAAAAGGCTGCCCATAGGCAGCTCTGCTCAGGGCAGAACCACACACAGCTTATTCAGATTTGGGTGGACAAAAAGATGTGGGACAGACTGAGACACTGCTGGAGGGATGGAGAAGGTCTGTCCATTCCCTTTGTAACAAGACATTTTCTCTGTATAGCTTTATTTCAAAATGACCTTTTGTAGCTTCACTGCTCCCAGTGTCTGCTCCGCATTATGAAGAACTTGGGGGTTCTTTATTTTTGATGGGGTCTGGTCATACTTTTTCATAGGAAAGTTTCTTGGTCCAATAAAAATGTTCCTTTCCTTACATTTCAATTTAATATAGAAACCTTTTTGAAATCAAAACCTTCTGTGTTTCCATGGAAAATCTCCAGGCTTTTTTAAGACTGAAAGTAGTTTGTACCTGAAATCAGTTTTGAAACTATGGACATACATTTCAACAGTGTTTGCTTTCAGATGCCAAAGTGCTCCAGAAGGGGAGCAAGAAAGTTTCCCCTCTGGGGATGTTAATAACTCCCATGCCCAAGCTGCAACCTCTGTGCTTTGTGTGGAAAGGAGTTTGGGGCAAGGTGTGGTTGCCCAGGTGCTGCAGGCAGCAGAGGGAAAAAAGCCCATGAGAGTGGCATCAATCCACCCCCTTGGGAAACTGCTGTGGTTTCAGACAAAAGCAAACTATTTCAAAGGGTTTGTGGAGGGAAGGAAAGATAAAAGAGAGCACAGAAGTATGTCACTGTAGAAAAGCCATGCACCCAATGCAGGGAAAGCTGCTCTGATGAAAGTACTGGTCTGATTACCTGAAATCCCTGCACTGACAGGTATATAAGCCAGGGCTTCCCATACTCTTACTAATGGATGCATCTCCAAAACCCAAGTTTCTGAACAACCCCCACTTTCCCAATGGACATGTGCAGACCTACTTGCCCCATGCAGTGCTGCAGGAGCAGTGCAGCAGTACTGTACTGCTGGCATGCTGTACTGCTGGCATGCTTCTCCGGTGCTGATGGACAGACAGACTGGCTAAAGGGCCAACGTGCAGGCCAGACCAAGAGCCAGCTCAGCACAGATGCCTCTACCACCCCCTGCAGCAATCAAGATCTGCCACTTTCTGCACACAGGAGCAGAAAGATGATCCCAAGCACTGCCCTCTAGAAAATATGAAGGTGTTGTGATTGCAAATGGGGCAAACCTCGCTGGGGTGAGTGATTAAAAGAGAGAACTGGGGGTGGAACTCACTTGTTATGCAGTGCTCCTCCCTGGTCGCAGTCACAGGGTCGACATCCATCCATGTCATTGCTCAGGCCCCAGTGCTCAGGCTGCAGGAAGAGATATCACTGATGTAATCACATCCAGCCCACAGCCACGTTCTGCAGCGCACAATGTGAGCCACTCCTGGTTGGCCCCTTGAAAAGCCACAACCATCAACAAAACTTCTCCATCTGCTCTCCTCCAATCTTCCAAGTGGCCCAGAGGCTTGAGAAATAAAATCCTTTTCCACCAAACTTTAAAAAATAACTTCCAAAGGACTCAATCCCCTTTACTTCACTCCTACCGCATCATTTAAACCAGTTTGGGTGCAGGCTACTGACCCACAAAGGGCTTCAGAACTGCAGCCCAGCTCACTGCACCCAAGCAGAGAGTAGCATAAGGGCCAGCAGGGCTTTGTGCTGGGCTATGTCTTTGTAGGGCTGTTCCTCCACGGCTTGCTCAGCAGAAAGGCAGACAGACAGCCTTGTTTAGCTTTTCCATAGTTTATTGTCAGATAAGAGAGCCTGTCAGTGTTTATACAAACATATCCCTTTATTAGACAGCGTGTTTCTATAACACTCCAGCGCACACAAACATTGTATGGAAATGTATGTGTAGCAATTAATCCCTGTCTAAGAAATGGCCAGTATAGAAAATCTCATATTTTGCTTCTCAGTCCATTTTGCCTTTCACCCCAACAAGGGCTCAGGCAGAACTGCCCCAGACCCACATTATCGCAAAGGAACCACAACAGTTATCCTAACATCTCACTCCTTGAACACAATGAAGTAACAGGAATTAATTTCCAGATGCTCTCACCTGCCTCAACTCACCCCCAGCACACAACTCCCTCCCTGTAACATAGCTTCACGGCTCCCGACACCAGCCCACATGCCAGACGCCTGCCTGCTAGCATCCCTCACACCAGTGTCTCGTCATTATTCTTACAGTAATCTACTTACCAGGCACTGATTGCATTGCTTTCCTGTCACCAGGCGCTTACAATAGCAGTTTCCTGTCTCTGAATCACAAGGATTCCCTCCAGGATGGGTACCCAGAGGATTACATGCACAAGCTGGATTGGGAAATACAAACAGGCAGGTCAAAACACAGGATTTCAGCTACAGTATCCAATTTAAACATTTATATTAAAGCTTCCCCTAATTTCCCAGGTCAGAGATTAATTGCACACTTTGCCTACCACCCATCCCAGTAAAACTCCTCTGGCTTAGAGACTTAAAAAGAAATACAATTCCGCTACTTCCACTGCATGTATTCCCCAGGACCAGCTGGGGAGATGAGTTTCAGAAGAGAGTGGACTCCAAGCTGCAGCAGATCTACAAGAATGATTTTTTTCTTTAGCAAAACATGAAACAAAGGAGAAGAAAAACAACCCCACAAAACTACCCTCTCCCAGGGCTAGCAGCACCTCAAAGAGCTTTTGATCCCACATAAAGGAACATATGTTTTTACTCACATTGACAGCCCGCTGGGTCATCGGCACTGAGTCCATAGAAACCTTCTTTGCAGAGATCACAACGTTCCCCCTCGACGAATAATTTACAGCGGCACTGGCCAGCAATGAGGCCCGTAGAGAAGTCTGTGTAGCGATCACATATGCCACCATTTTGGGAGCCAGCTGGGTCACAATTACAAGCTAAGAAGGAAGCATTGCACACATTTTGTTGACTGCTACAACAGAAAAGGCCAAGTCTCACACTGAGTAACATAAACTCAGCTGCTGCATAGAGTACAGTTATCCCAAGGAGTAGAGATGACACAAGTTGAGCATGAAACCACCAAATACATTTGCAGATTCTTGAAGAAAACAAAACAAAGCTAGGCTCACTCAACTCCTCCAAGCTAACCTCCAAGCTCCCCTCCAGATCTTTGCGATGAAGGGAGGGGGGGGAAAGAGAGCAGCAGCTATGATAAATCCCAAATCTCCGACAGCAAGCCCTGAGGACCACAACCCAGACCCCTCATCCATCCCACCAGGCACAGGGCCATCCTTACGCTCGCAGACGTCGGGGTCCCGCAGGTCTCTCTCTGGGTGCTGGAAGTAGAAGGGCTTGCACTGCTCGCAGTTGCGCCCCACCGTGTTGTGCTGGCAGTCGTCGCACACCCCCCCGCTGGTGTTCCCTGTCGCCATGTACACGGCCATGTCGAAGTGGCACTGTGCAGAGTGGCCATTGCAATTACACTCTGTGACAAAGATGAACATCGAGAGTAGCCTCAGAGGAGACGAGTCAACTGAAGAACATGCAGAACTTTACACACCGTCACAGATTCCACGAGTCGCTCACACAACAATGCATAATGCTACAAGCGAGCAACACCAGGCTTTAGATTTGCGTTTGACCCAAACTCACTTTTGCATGCGTTACTATTGCGGCCTTCGGCAGGTCGCCAAGGTAAGTCATGGTAGAAATCCAAACACTGCTCACAATTCAAGCCCTTGGTATTATGCCTGCACATGCAGTGCCCGTGGACCTGTCATTAAAATAAAAACATATATATATATATATAAAATTGAAAAAATAGTTGATTTAATAATCAATTCAGGGAGGGTGGAGAAAAAAAACAGGCTTCTCCAATTCACTCAAAATACAACTAGTGGAAATACTTCTGGAGTCTTTGCATTATAAAGCATATAATGCAGGTAAGTGGAAATGAAGGGCCACAGAAGTATCTCTTGCCTGCTTACATTAAGAATGCCCTCATAACAAACCTGTCCTAGACTTACTGGAACTCATGCATGAATAAATGCTTTTAGGCACAAACAAGGGGAACACAGTTCCACCTAAATAGTCACAGAAGCCTCTTAGAGCTAGTAATTAGCTATTTATTAGCTGTTAATTAAATATTAACATGCATCAAGTCATATCAGCATGTCAGCTCTAGCCCACTGCTGCCATACCTTCTCAAAGGAAAGATAACCACATTTTGGATGGGTCTCATCCATCAGGCCAAGGCTTTGTCATCAACACACGAGCACTGAGCAGACAGTGTTGGTGTGACAGCCACTGCCTTTGGTGATGGGAACTACCAGCACTGGAGCCACAATTCTAAGGCAAAGGGCTGCTGTCAGGTGGAGACCCTGGCAGAGAACAAGGAGCAATGGAGAATACCCATATCCTGCAGCCCCTGAGGCAAGCACACAGCTTTCCCCTATGCCTCCACATTTTCATCTAGTTAATAACTCACTCATTAACACTCCTGCTATTATTGCTCGTTAGACAAAAATCATGGGGAAACCCAGAACCAAGAAGGGATGGGACACACACAACGGCACACAAGGCAGGCATCAGAATTTTCCTGCAGAGCTTGCTGTTAATTAATCAGGGCTGCAACTATGCAAATTGCTTCTCAGCTGATAAGGACTGATACAAATGCAGATCTTGTTTGATTCATGAAACTTTCTTTCCCTAAGGCCACTCTTTCCTTCAATTTTAGGGCAAGGATGTCAGCACACACTTATCTCCTGCTCCTTACAGAAATATTCCCTTTCTACCTTCCTGCCTTTTAATTCCATCAGTTCTTTAACATCATTAGAAAATGAATGCTAAAACATTTCACTGAATCTAAGCTCTCTGTGCTTGATTAATGTCAGTAAGGACAGATAATAGCTTTGCTGTTAAAGAATGACTTCAATGGTTTTCTTGTTGGTAAGGAAAGAGTGGAGAGGAACTCAAATTTCTCCTATCACATTTTCACCTCACTGTTTCCATATTGCAACTGAAACCCACGATCAGGAATAGCTATGTGGAGAAAAGTGGGAATATTCACCATTCCTTCCACTTCTTCGTTGAAGCCCTCTACCGGCGCGCACTCACTGGCGTGGCCATAGCAGAAGCAGTTCCCGCGCACCACCATGTCGTAAATGGCATAATAGTACTTCTCCCTGATCTCCATCCTCGAATCCAGGAGGTTATCTCCCAGCGTGTGCAGCTTGGTGAACTTGACTCTTAGATTTGTGATCTTCAACAGGTCTGCAGGGGACACCAGAAAAACATGTTTTGGAGTTATTTACCAGATACTGTACTGAATGGGAGGAAGCCAGCAGTGACTTCCCAAACACACTTCCTTTGGGCAGATTAGATCAGGTTTAATTTCAGCTCTTACATGCTACATATCATATCACATCACTTCATACTCCCCACTTCTAAAAATTACACTAACTTACTGCAGGCTGATACTGTGTAAGCCAGTTTAAGCTTAATTAAAAATACTAGCTTGTTTTACTATAGGCATACACAGGCAAGAGCACAAATATTAAAGGCACGTACACCAGTCCCCACCAGATGAGACAGCGGTTCTCTCTAGACACTCTGGAGTTCCAAGTGTAAGATGTGGACAGCAGGAGAAAGGGAGGGGATCAATATTAAGCAACTGCTGACTTTGAGCTTTAAGAGTCTTTTGAATAAAAATCTAAGATGGAAATAAGACACAAATATATTCTTCTTTCTTATACATCCAACTTTCCCAGCAAATTTAATAAGCTGATGAAAGCAGCCTCTCTCTCTTTTAAAAATTTGGGTTAAAACATTCAACCAATCTAGCAACTAGCAGACGCTCTCCTACTTCAGATATTTTCTTCTACTACAGTTAACTTTGCACAGAAGGATGTGAACTGAAGCTAAGAAGGAAAACGAAATTAGAGGTCAACTTTAAGGCCAAGCACAACCATTCCCTACTCAAACCAAATGCCAAAAGAGGTTAAACTTTGACCACACTAAGCAACAGGTCTGCACATATCTCCGCTTCCCTTGCTTGCAATGACTCTACACACCTGCTACAGGCATTTTTGGTTTATGGTCATGTCTGTGTGGACCAGCTACACAGATTTACTAAGGCCAGTCACTCAAATGATTCAGATGTTCATGATTCAGATGTTCTAAATTCTAAAATATAGATCACAACACCCTTGATTTTATCTCAAAACACAAAATGATCAAAGTCCATTTCTAGTTCCGATTCTTTGCTTTCTGAAAACTGTACAATTACAGGATAACACTCCAAGGCTTCTCTTGGTGATTGCATGTATTTTGCAGAGAAGGATCTTTAAACTAAACTCTTTTCCTCAACCAATACGGAAAGAACCAACTACAACAAAGGTGGTAAGACTGACCACATGAGCTGATGACACCGACAGCTATTTCCCAGTAGATCACTGAGTCAGGAAAAGAAGTCACACCAGGAACGCATTCATATGACTTCAAAATTATCATGAGGGCTAATGTTTGACATTGACTGTGGATTGCTGCTATAAGTACAGAAATACTTCCAAATGAGCCTAGAAGATAAGTGCATACATACTTTGAATTCTTGGACTGTATGGATCTTCAATCCTGAAAGCAGGATCTAAAACACGATATATGACCTGGGGAAAAACAGTACAAAAGAAGGCTCAGGGAAGCTGAATTTGTGTGGAAGACGTTTACGCAACAAGCGTTTGAAAAAAGAAACATCTGACCTCTCCCTCAGTTGAAGGCTCAATGTCGGAGTATCGGGAATCACAGATGATATCGTCCACCTTCTTCATGGGTCCAGTTGAAATCCCAGGAAATGAGCTCTCACAGTCATATGCAAAATACCTATATACTTGCCATGTTTTTCCAAAGTCAGATGATCTTTCTATCAGCATTGCAGCGGGGCGGAATGTCTAGTAATGAGAAAACCAAAGGAGGTTGTATTTTGTTAGCTATTACTCACATTTACATGGAACACTTCTAACTGTGAGGAATCAACACGTCTGGATTTTCATCTCTCCTCTCTCTGTAGAGAGTATTTGCCCTTTCACCCTTTACTGCTGATATCCTACTTTCTGTTCAGAAGCAGATCTTCAACGCAACGCACATCAAATCAAAGATCATCTATCTTTAGAAAAGACTGCATTCAGTGATCAAGCAGTTAAGTGCCCAAACTTAAAGTTTCTCAGATTTCAAATCCTATCTCAAAACTAGAGATTAAAGCAGGGCTCCAGAGACAAAGGGATTTTTTCCACTGCTTGTGAAAAGCAGCACAGTCTTCTGCCTTGCCATACCTCCTCCCATCTTCTGCAGGGAGACCTCATGGGCCTGTGATAATAATGTTTCAATCAATTGCATTTCAGAACGCAGATATGAATACCTGACTTGCATCAAGAAGAGCCACAAGTCGCATCATTAACAGCATGGATTCAGAGAAAGCCATCAAGGAGCCAAGCACAAAAACATCTCAGTCATGTTTAGAACCAAATTTTTTTTCTGGTTCCTAGCTGAAAATATCACCCTCCTTACAAACTGGTATCTCACCCAACAGAAAATGAAGCCAACCAGAGGTAATGCAGCTCAAGAGCCTTCCACACAAAGACAACTAGTCACCACTAAAATTGTTTTTCCCCCTAGCCTTCCTCCTGACCAAGCACCCAGTGAGCCCAGCACCACCAGCACCAGGCCAGGGCTCCTCAGGGAACCCTCACTGCCAGGGACATGCAGTGTGACCAGAAGAGACCACCTCAGCCACCACTTGTCAGAAAAACAAGCAGATTTCACAAGAAAAACTAACCGCCTCTCCTGGAAAGCCAATCCCTGCAGGAAAGGACCTGGGTGAACAACAGGTTGGCCATGAGCCAGCAGTGTGCCCTTGCAGCCAAGAAGGCCAATGATTTCCTGAGGTGCGTTAAAAGCAGCACAGCAAGCAGGTCAAGGGAGGTGATCCTCCCCCCCTGCTCTGCCTTGCTGAGGCCACAGCTGGAGTGCTGTGCCCAGTTCTGGGCTACTCAGTGCAAGAAAGACAGGGATGTTCTAGAGAGAGTCCAGCAGAGGTAGTTGAACAAGCTGCCTAGAGAGATTGTGGATTCTCCTTCCTTGAAGATCATTAAAACCCATATGGGCACTTTTCTGTGCAGCCTACCATAGGGGACCTGCTATAGCAGGGAGGTCAGACTAGATCTCCCTCCAACCCCTACAATTCCGCATAAATTAAGAGATTTGTCTACATGTAGAGAGCATGGATTTAGCCTTGCAGGAGCTGCAGCCCCTAAACTGAGCTGAAGGCTGCTGCTAGCACTTGCCTGTGATTTAGGATGTACAGGACATAATCTGCCATTCCAAGACATCTGTTTGGCGAGAAACAAAGACACTCTGTGTACAGATGTTTCTTCTTCCTGAAGACCTTCCCATTTGCCAAATGAAAGCTGATAACAGCCAATTTTTTTTAAAGAAAAATCCTCACTTCTAAATGATCTAGCTAATATCTGTACACACAACCACCATAGAGACAAATAACCTGGATTTTGTATAACTCCTTCTGCAGCCTCACACACTTGATGTTTAAGCACAACACAAGCCACACAGTCATAGCTGAGCAACTTCAGGAGTTAGTTAATGGTTGACAGATCTGAAAATCAGGCTAACCAACTCACACGGAGCCCATGTCCCAAATACCAAAAGACTGTGACGACTCTCTTGTCCCTGTCTTTAGGAGACGCATGGGGCTTTGTGCAGAGCTCACACCACAGGTAAGGCTGCAGCATCCTTACCTTGAAGGTCATGATGAGATGAGTGAAATGAAACTCAGCCTCCAGGTTCAGCTGGATTGTCACATTCTCCAGACCTGCAAGAGCAGAGAAAAGGGACTGTGCAGCAAGGAAGGACACTTGGCAGCCTCTGCATCAATACTTCACCAAGACTCTGTGCTCTGGTGACACTGGGATTCTATTCTTTGCCACTTGACTCTAACATCAAAAAGGGATATAGTGCATTAATGAGTTACAAGGAGACATTATGGACCTGCTGAAGACTGCATTATGCATGGGATTATTGTGCATGCAAAAACACGCTGTACCCAAAGCATGAGCCTGCACTGCCTTTACTTCAGACCGCAATGTATCTAACAGCACCAGGTGCGGGACAGCTGTAGAACCCAGCCAACCTATAGCTCAGTGCTCAGGGACTGGCAGGAGTGAGGACACCACAAGCCCAGCCCCAGGCTGTCTGCACACATTGCAGCCGCAGAGCGGCACACCAGCTGTGAGCCTCTGCAGTCCTGACATCTAGCACCTCATCTCATGGGGAGTGCTCCCCACCTTTTTTCTCTCTCTGAACTCTCTTGTCCATCTGGGCACAGAACTGTTTCTATACGGTATCTTTTTTTATGTACTCCCAAACCAGCCACCCCAGCCCTGCTTTGCAATCACAAGGGCTTGGAAATCATGACAAGCAAAACGTTTTTCAAGTGGTGCAGTGTGACTACCTATGGTCAAGGACTCTGTACAGAAACAACAAGTTGCAAATATTATATTGTCATATAAAAGACTTCCCAAAACAGCCGGGTACCAACCACACTGCAGTCAGAAATATTTTAAAAAAATCAAGTGAGATCTACAGAGAGGAGGAAGGTTAAAAAATGAAAAGAATAAACCAACAAAGTGCTTAAATGTTCAACCAGTTGTGACTTGACGTGTAGTGTACAGCAGTGTACTCTTCTGTTGCATGCCTGAATGGGGAAAAACATGAATTGGACAGAAAGAATCATTTGTTTTTCGTTGTTGAAGGACATTTTCATGACCTTATGAGCTAAGAACTTTTCTGTGTGGATGCTGCCAAGCCTTTGCAAAAAACATGAATTATTTGGAATGCTAGAAGAGAACCAGTAGGACAAGTGGCTCGGTAGTCTGATCTATATGGTCAAATACAGTTAAAAAGGACTTAAGGAAAAATTTTCCCACCAAGCAACAGAAATGTTACAAATATTACCATGTTATTTTAACAGAGTCAGATAGCTCCTGCCAGCGCATTTGCAGAAATCCCATCCTGTCCATCTGGCTTTAGGGCAGGATGAAAATCTAGATGCCTTGCTTTCTATAGAAAAGCATGCCAAAAGCAGAACCATAAAAGCCAGAAGGGCAGAGGAAGGGCAAAAAATAAAATAAAGGCCACCAAACTAACATGCAACTTGTTGAATTTTTTAGCTTGCTGGCTCATTTCTGGTATTAGTGTAAGCCTTTGGCACATGGGAGCAGGAACCCAGGCTCGTGGCAGCAGGACAGCAGCCTGCAGTCCCGGCAGTGCGGGGAAGCCCCGCAGTGAAGCCCTTCCTTGGCAGCGCTGCCCTGGATCTGCACGGCTGGAAGGCTGCTCTGCTCTCCTGCCCAGACACGAGACGGCCTGGAGCCGCTCTGGGAAACTTCTCTTTTTAGGAAAGGATTCTCGCTAGGGCGGGAGAGCTCTTTCCAACACTCCTGGAGGGCTCACGGGGTTTTGTTACGGATATGCAGCCACTCCAGGACACACAAAAGCAGCGTTTTACTCAGCTCTCAGCTAACAGCGTGATCCTTTCCTCAGCAGCAATTACCAGCCCTGAGCTAACAGCAAACACGGAGGTACCGCAGACAAAGGGAGAGCGCCTGAGACCCAGCTCCCAGCCGCACCACGTACCATTTTCCGATTGCCACCAAAGCTTCAGACGATTTGGAGCGAATGTGGTGACCACGTTCTCAATGCGATGGCTGTCGGGATTGAGAGTGTCATGGAAGGGGTCCTCAGAATCGCATATGAAACATTTTTTGTCCTCCTGAAACAACAAGATAACCAGCATTACCGATTTTATCCACGGGCGATAGTTGCTTCCTGCAGATAAGAGTATTTTTCATTCATACTACATTCCATGCATTTTGCCTTTGGGAGGCATTGAAGGTGTGGTGCTTTGTTTCTCAATTAATTGATAAGTGTATTTACCTTTATAAATTGATGCAAAACGCCAAACGGAAAATATGCCAGGAATTCCATAAACTGTACTTTTATGGGTGGTATGCTTTCTATCTAAGCTGCAAAGCTCAGGAAATCCCTGCCAGCAGGCAGAAGAGCTCCCAACCAGAGGCAGCATCTCCAGAAATCCCTGAACTGAAACGTGCACACAAAGCTGTATGTGTGAAATAGCCGTGGTTCTTAGGAGCTCACTCGGGGATGTGAGTTCTTCACATCTGGAGTCATCTCCAGTGCATGCAGAGAGCCCACTGGCATTCAGCAACCAGTGTCCCCTCTCTGAATCCAACTTTTCAGGCTTCTACCAGCACTTCACCTCAGACTGCAATCTCAAGCTGTGCCCACAAACCCAGCTTGCACCGTCTACAAAAAAAACCCAGTGGGTGCAAGCGTGGTATGTACCACTTGGGAAGCTGGACAAGCACTTCTCACCACACCAGGGCACCAGGTCTGTGCCAAGCCAACTTTCCATCTCACCGACTTCATCCTTGTCCCTGAGCAGCTGCAAAGCCACACATCCCATAGCAACTAGTCTTGCTTGGTCCCAGGGCAAAGAGGGGATGCTCCTGCACCCACAGCCTGGCAGTGCTTAGAAGTAGGCACAGACACACCAGACAGACACTGGAGTGGGCCTGGCATCAGTAACGCGGGCACATCTCAACTCCCGAAGTGGTGTTTCTGGATATAAACAGCACCTCGGCATTTCAGCACTTTGGGGATGGCAAAAGCCAATAAAGCGCGTTTGTCTGCCCCCATTGTGTCTGCAGCAGCCCTGCCCCGGGGCTATCTCCTTACTTTCCGTATAACCGAGCTGCCGATTATCGAAATTCCATTCCTATCCTCCATCTCCGCTGAACGCAGAGCTTTTAAGCTTAAGCAGCAACGGCCTTTGTGTTTCCCACAGATGAACCCGACAGCCCCACTCGCGTCCCGTCCGTCGCAGCCCATACAAATATAATTAAGTTACGGGCGCAGCGGCCGAGCACTACAGACCACTTGCAATCAGGAAGTTGTCTAGACGGCTGCGTGCAAGGCTGAAATAAAGGAAAAGCACTGACGGAACTCACGGCGGCCCGTTCCGTCTCACCGACTCGTCTCACGGCACGGGGCCGCCTCGCAACGGGCGCCGACGGCGCGGGGCTCCCCGGTCCCGCTGTTCCCCAATGGGCTCTGCACGGCGCCGCTCACCTGGAGGTGGCTGACGATGCAGTAGGGCTCTGGCTGGCGGAGGCCGCACGTCGAGGAGGCGGAGAGGCGGGCGGCGCGGCCGATGAGGAGGTCGCCTGTGGCGGGGTAGCAGCTGCCCTCGGCGCAGCCGTAGCTGTACTCGGGCTCCTGAGCCACCGCGACCCGGAGCGCTGCGGGAGAGAAGAGAGAGAAGGGGGCACCACCGTCAGAAGGAGCCCAGCTCAGCCCCCCCGCGCCGGACCGGGGCTCCCCGCGCCCCGACGGCGGCGGGAACGCGAATAGGAGGGAGCGGGGCCGGGCGAGAGCTACCGAGGCAGCAGCAGAGGTAGAGCGGGAGGCGGCCCATGGCGAGCGGCGGGACGGGACGGGTCTGGACGGGACGGGACGAGACCCCCGCTCCGGAAGCTCCGCGCCGCCGACAGCCTCAGAGCCGCCGCTGCACGCAGGCGCTGCTGCTCCACGCGGCTCTCGGGGAGCGGCTCCGCGCCGCCGGGCGCCCCCGGCCCTCCCCCTCCGCCCCGCCACCCCCGCGGGGCCGGGCCGGGCCCGGCTGCACGGCGCTCCCGGCCCGACGGCGGGGCGGGCCCAGGACGGCCCCTCCCAACGAGGGGCCCCGCCGCAGCGGTATGGCCGGGGAGGAGGCGGTGAAGGAGCGGTGCGTCGCGGTGCGTCGCGTGCTCCGGTGTGGGGATGAGCGTACCCGACGGGGCGACGCCCGCCAGAGATGTTATCGGCGAAGAAACCGTGTGGGAATGGGCTTGGAGACCGACCTGCGCGCTGCCCGCCGTCCGAGGCCGGGCAAGGTGCTGGCCGCCCCTGGGACAGCTAATATCGTGCAGTGCTCGGTGGCCACGAAGCACGAGGAGAGGCCGCCGGCTGCCTCTCCCCAGCTCCAGACACACAGCATCGGGATGGTGGTGGAGGGACGGTTTGAGGAGAGCAGACCGATTTGCTAGTGCAGCGGGAGCTCTGCTGGCAGGCTGAAGCTGCAGCGTTTGTCCTCCTGCTGCGAGTGAGGCTGGAAATGGAGGATCCCGTGGGCTCTGTGTGCTGAGACGGGTCCTGAGTTCTGCACACGCGGTGTGCTGTGCACTCACAGGCGGTACGTAAATTTCTGCCAGGTACCGGTGTCCCTCAAGAACACTTTGCCCTCACTGTTTGCAGTCACTGAATGGAAACGTGCGGCGGGCTGCGTCCCACAAAACCCTGCCGGGTAGGTAAATATGCTCGCTCTCGTTTTACAGATGGATAAGCAGAAACAAAGAGATACGAAGTGGCCTGCCCTAAAGGTTAAACACCAGGTCTGGAACATAACCCAGGGCTCACTACCTAAGGGCTCATGGCTGTGTTTCATTAAAAATGCCCAGGAAATTAAACCATTCTTTGCTGGTAGGGCAGGTATTGAGGTATTGTTATTCTAAACCTCTTTCGCAATGTGGTCTTTGAATTCACGGAACTCATAGAATTTCACAGTCCTGTCATGCAAATCACAGCGTGGCTTTGCTTCAGTTTCAATACAACAACTGCATTTGTCCTACTTAGAAAATGCATTACTCTGCTAGTCGGTGAGCTCCAGCAGTAAGGGGCAGAAGGTGCTCTGCGGTGTCCCTTCTGTCTGTGTGCAATAACAGTGTTTCCACTGGATTCTTTTGTGTGGCATATTTTTCTAATTTTTATTGAGGTTTTTCTTCTCCTTTTTTTCTCTCTTTCATGGTCCTGCTGAACTGTTGCCCTCTCTGTATCTAACCCAGACTGTGTGTGCCCACGGAGCTGCATGTGTGCCTGGCTCAGGGATGTCTCTGACCTCAAGGAAGCCCAATTCACTGCCTGTTGTAGCACGGCTGTGGTTGAATGCCCAGAAACATCTGACAAGATCCTGTTTGATTGAATATCTGTTTGATTTCACATGGTTTTGATTAAATGTTGTTTGTTTCCACAAGAAAGAGAAGTGGGGTTGGGAGGACTGTACGAAGTGAGTTTGATCCAGATCAAGCATGTGCATGCAGACTGACTTCACAAAAACACTTTAAAAAGTTTCCTCCCATGGATCCATCTCATCTCCAGGCTTGCTTTATTGCCTCTCACAGGTGATTTTTTTTGAAGTGCTAAAATTCAGGAAAAGGTAAAATGCAAATTCTGTGCAAATTCTGTGCACCCAGCCTGCACGTGCCTTTGCCAGGTCACATCAAAGTTACAGTTGTACAGCAGGAGCTGCGATGCATGTGGCACTCTGCCTGCTGTGCAGCTGGTCAGAGTCACAGGAACAACACTGAGATCTCTGTGCCAACTGTTCCTATCCAAGCCCCCCCACCAGGTACAGATGCTTTTAACTCCAATAACTGCAGAGGTTACATCTCCTTGGGCAGACGCAAGGCAGGCTCTCACGTGAGGCCTGTTGTACGTGCGCTGCTGGCACCGGGCTGCCTCAGGACTGATGGAGGCAGTGCCCGGCTCCTCACAGCACACACACAGCCCACGATGAGTGCATGCTCCCTGTGGGGCAGTGCAGGTGGGCATGGCCATTTTTATTGAGGGAAAGCTGGAGATGCTCTGCTCAGCTCCAGGAGTACCAAGGGTGAGATTTTGAAGCAGAGGCCTTGCTCTCTTTGGCCTTTCTAACACTATACCCTTTCTGTAGCCTTTATCTAACTCCCACCTAATATTAGAAACAAATTCTAAACTAAAACTTAGGACGAATCCTGCGTTTTGTATGGCTGCAAGGAGCTGCTGTGCAAAACCTGGCTGCTGTAAAGCACCACGTGTAGGGGAATTGCTGAGAAACTTCTTCAGAGTGTGCAGCCTTCAGCTCCACGGCTTGGGCTGAAATGCTGGGGCCGTTCTCAAGCCGGAGAGCGCGTGTTAATGAAAAACGTGGGCCACCCCTTAGGAACACACAAAAAAGGTGCTGCTGTGATTTCAGTGTCGATTTCTGTGTTAAACATCTGTGCACTGCCATCCAGTGGGCACTGGGGGCTTTGCTGCCTGTTACCCACCTCTCCTGGTGGTCCGGTGCGGTTCTGGATTCCCCCGAGGGTCAGGTGGCCCCCTGCTCTGTCTCAGCAAGGCTCTGCCCTGGTCTGCAGGCAGCCCCAGGCACTTGGAGGGTTCAGCAACATAACTGAGAGTGCTGGGAGCCATCTCTGAGGCAGCTGTCTGGTGATCTCTTACAAATCGTCCTTTTTCAACCTTCTTAGTCCACGCATCTTAACATCATAGAATCACCAGGGATGGAAAAGACTTCCAAGATCATCCAGTCCAACTGTCCACCTACCACCAATATCTCCCTACTAAATACAACATCTAAATGTTTCTTTACGCCTCCAGGGACACCGGCTCCACCTCTTCCCTGGTAATACATTGGCACAGGCTGCCCAGAGAAGTGGTGGAGTCACTGTCCCTGGAGGCACTCAAGAAACATGGAGACATGGCACTGTGGGACATGGGTTAGTGGGCACAGTGGGAGTGGGTCAATGGCTGGACTGGATGATCTTAGTGGTCTTTTCCAACTGAATGATTCTATGATTTCCAGCCCTTGCAATGAGAAGTCACAGGCTGTGGATAGCTGTGAATTTTGAGTTCCCCTCAGGATTGTATCCTGATTACTTAGTTGGGTGTTCTATTAAAAGTTTATTAAAAGTTGTTCATACTCCATATAAACTCAGACTAAAAACCAAGAGAAAGTTACATTACGCCCCACACCAAAATTCTGTACACACCTTCAGACTTACATACGGAGGACAGCCACCCTGTGCTCATGAGGTGGTATACACAGAGGCCTCTGTTGCACTTTACCTGCCCAGCCCTTAGCTTTTGCACGTTGAGTACTTGCTTTCCTGCTCTGTGATTTCATTTTTAATGGCTATCACTTGTTCCTCTAATTGTCTGAGTTGCTCCGCCTTGTCTTGCTTGGTTTGATTCAGGTCCTGAAGCTTCTTCTCCAAATCTGCAAGAGTAAAGTCACATGCAGCAATGCACTTATGTGTTCTGTAAGCAAAATCCAGGGATTAACAGCGTTCCTTTTTCCAGCAGTTTTGGAGGCAATAAGCCCATTTCAAATGGAGAATGTTATATATGCAACTGGGGGGAAAAACCTGGCTTCTAGACAGTGAGAAAAACATGACAGCTTTAAAACAGTTCATTTCTCAGCATGTGCTTTTGTCTGTCAGCTATGATGGAGCAGGACATAGAGCTCTTAAAGCAGCTGGTTTAATTGAAAACATTCAGAGGGGCACTGCAGCTACTAATGTGTGTAAAGCCTAGAAAATTTGAATGTAATGGGCTTAGGTCTTCTTCATTTACAGAAGTATTTTCCTAGTACCTGTGAAGATAAACCAGTGAGAAAATAATGGCACCCTATTTGCTGCCTGTTCCCAAAGCATGGGCGTTTGGAAAGACTGAAATTCTCTCAATACTTCTTTTCAAAATGCCTGCTCAAAATATTTATTTGGCTCCTGTCTTGAAAGATTTGCTCCTGGGATGCAATTTCTGCTTCAGTTCTGCTGACATTACATGGCAGTTTTGGATACTGAACAGCATCCTATGCCCAAGAATTCCCAGTGGGGGTGCCCAGATCTTCACTACATGCAGAATTAGCTCCTCTGAGTGCAATTATGTGAGCTGTACTGGAAGTTTGCCCTGCAGCCTCCCTGCATGTGGATGTGCACCTTCTCTTTTGATGGAAAAACATCTACCTGCATCTCTTGGTAACACAAGTTGTCATCCAGGTAGTGTAAGAAAAGGCAGAGTGCAGAGGAAAGATGAAAAGTCCAAGTACCCAAATCAAAGCTCCTGGCTACATCTGCAGCTACAGTTTTAAAGCCCGTCTCTGAGAACCTGAAACAGGCTGCACAGATTTTGCACGTCCTGCTTTTACTCTGCCTGAATCAAATCACTGCAAGTCTCACTATGGACACTTCTTGACCTCTGCTTATTGCAACCAACATATGTCAAAAAACAATACAAAACAACAAAAAAAACCCCACTACTCCAAGCAATTCAACTACGGGGAAACTGTTAGTGAACGTTCAAGCAGTGATTTTCACTAGTTTAACTATTTTAAACCCAATTTCAGGTGAACCTGGCCTGCTAACATCAGTGGGAAAGGCTTCCAGTTTAATTTCCACAATTTCTTCTGCTTGCTATAGAAAGGAGAACATCACCTGTTATTCTTCTAATTTTTTTTTCAGTCTCTTCAGCCAGTTTTTCTGCTTCTTCCTTCAGCTGCTTCACTTTCTCTAGAGTTACTTTTGGAGATCCTTTTGCTTTCAGCTTGTCTTGAAGAATGGTGTACTTCCTTTTAATGTCAGTGAATTCCTGTAACGAAACCCCATTACTTAGTTTAGGAGCATCTTATAATTAACCTGGCATACCAAAGGGTATTTAAAAAAAAAAAAAAAGTGTAGAAAAACCATCTGTTTGAACCAAGCTTAAAATCTTTCAATCTTTTAAACCTTAAAACAATCCATCATAAGTGCACACCGAAGAGTGCTCTGCAAAGCCAAGTATAAATTGATGAAACAAACTGCCCACGGAGGAATCTGGAGTGTCAGTGAGGATGAAGATGTAAAGAAAAAAACAGTTAAAGATTTTTAGAACTTACGTACGCTGTTTTTATTTCTTTTGATAGGGCTTTTCTATATATTTCATTTTTGCTATGAGGCTTGATTCACATGTAATGCATTACCTATAATATTTTTTAAAAACATTTTTTCACTGGAATATTTACTGGCTACTTCCATTTTGCGCTGATTTGGGGTGCCTAGGAGGCTGCAGGTTAGATTTCTACATCGGTTTCTTACAACCTGGATGCTCAGTCATGCTCTGCCTTTGGAGCCATGGGTGTCTGGTTCTCTTCACACAGCCTTTTAGCAAATTTCCAGCTGCCTCAGAGCATTCTCAAGAAACTGGAACTATTGAAAAGCACCCAGCCAACCCCAGCCTCCACAGAACTCCCACCAGGTTTTTCTCTAATGGTGAACAGCACGAGACGAGTGAACAGAGTGCTTCCATCGCTCACATATTTTAATATCTGGTTTTGTGATTTGCTCTGTTGTGTTTGCTGGTGCCCATGGTGACTTTGAGTCTTATACACAGTGCAAGGAAAAATGTCATGGAGTAGCCAGTGAAATGTGTATGTTTTCTTTCATTCAAGCAAACTGAAGTGCTGGCTGTTAGAAACTTTAAAATAAAACAGAAATTATACATAACCTAGGGAATTATACATGGCGTGGCATAAGGAAAACTTAAAAGAGTTTTGAGGAAAACGGGCTAACACAATTCACTTCTGAATCAATAACAGTATCAAACATAGAAGGAATGTTTTTTCCTTTCATGTGAGACAGAAAGGCTTACATTATCAATTTTCTGAGCTCGCTTGTATGTTGCTTCTGCCCCTGTTCTCACATTTGTAGCTTGATTTTTGTTCATCAGCATTTTCATCTGCAGTGTGGTAATTTCATCTTCCAAATTGGACTGTTTTGCTGAAAAGTCATTGAGTTCATTGCTTGTCTTGTTCATTTGGTTCCCAGCCTGGAAAAGAACAGTTGGAGGTTGTGGTTTCTCGTGCCTTGTCCATCCCACCTGCAGAGCTTGGTAATGAAGGAGATGAATAGCAACTGACAGACAAGAGGAGCCCCTTACATGTTATGGAATTTGTATTGTATCTGAGACATATTTTGATTTTAATTTACAGTTACATTAAGGAAAAACTGGGATAAGCTCAATCATACATTAAAAGCTTTACAGCAAGATACCTGTGAGATTTGTGCTTTGATTCCTTGTATCTCTTCATTTAACTTCATGAGGGTATTTTTGGAGCGTCCTTGGGAGCTCACAACATTTTTTAGTTCGTCATTAATTTTGTCCACAGGGGGAAGAGCTTTAGCTGCTTTGCTAAAATGGAAAAATAGAAAGTGCATGTAGTATTGTGCTGTTGAGAGCAGAGCAAACACATTTCAAATGCACCCGTGCTCACATGCAGAAATGTTCCCTCAAGTCGACAACAACCTAAAAGTGTGGTTCATGAAAGCAAAACACTGGTAGTGGCCTTGTGTGTGGGAGAGCATCAACTGCTGTGCTGAAGGAGAGGATGGATGCTGCGAGCTGCCTGGCAGAGCAGTGTTGGCAAGGAATGCTCATTTATGAGGTGAACATACTTTCTTCTTCCTCAGTTTTGGCTGGTTCTTGCTCACCCATGTTTAAATCTCTCGTGGAACGAGATACGATGCTGCCCCAGGTCCCACATGGAAGCAGCTAGCTCCCTTGGTCTTTTGTGTTCAGCCAGCAAGACCAGGAGCTGGTGGCAGCTACCACCTCTTGTAGTACGTCAGATCCTACAGCCTAGGCCACTGTGGCTGCTCACTGCTGGAAAACAGCAGTCTGAAATCTGAGCTTTCCCTCCAGAGTTCCTAGACACTCAGTGTCTGGGGTAGGGACTGTGCTACTGCCCATAGTGCAATCTCAGCTGGATTTTGCACATTGTTAAGGGAACAGCTTACTCACTCGGCAGCCCATGCCTCCACCAGCAGTGTCTGAGCCACTTCCCTTTTCCTGTTTCTCTTATTTGCGTTCAGTTTGTAGCTCTCACAGTGGGCCATAATGCTTCTGATTTTACCAAGCATGCTTGTTAGTTTTCTTGGAGTCAGGGGAAGGTTTATCTGCAGGACATAACTTGCCACCTGCTCGATGTCTTCTGGAGGCACACTCTCATCTGCAACAGAAATTGAGCTTGAGACGTTCTGAAGTGCATGCTTTCTCCCAGCAAATGCAAAGGATCGTTATGGTTGCCTAGACATCGAGCTGTGCGGCAGAATAAAGCTGACAAGCACAGCGAGGGGGTAAGAGAATTACCTCCAACATTTTGTGAATTAATATTATGCTTCCAGGTAGTGCTGTTAGTGTTGTCAGAGCTGGCTGAACTGAGGATTTGAACTCACTTTGAACTAGGTTATTAAAATTCTGATGCAGAACTGAACACACAGAAGGCTTTAAGTTGGTGCACCACGCAGCCAGATGTGTCAGAACCCATTTCTCCCTTGGCCCCCAGATCAAAGAGGCACTGGGGAGACCAGGCTGTGAGTGAGACTTTCCAAGCCAGCTGGTGGGGGTAATCCATTCCCTAGAGTTGCCACAGTGCTCAGAAAGAGGTTCCTTCACAGGTTAATGAGGAAGGCTAAGCTGCAGAGAGGGATTTGGGCCAGGCTGAGATAGGGTGGGAATTCAGAGTGAGAAAAACATGTTTTATCAACTCTTCCAAGTACTCCCATTGCAGTACTAGCAGTGCTAAGAGGGGCAGGTACACTGGGTCAGAGGAGCCAACGCTTTGCCATGTCTCATCATCATGTCTTTTTTCTACTCACTTCCCTTTGTGGACAAAACCTTGGGTGATAGTGCAGTTGAAACATATTATGTGTTTGTGCTAATGCTCCAAAGTAACTGATGGAGAATTAAATACAAGTGCAAACAGCTGTGCATCTCAGAGAGCTGTCTTCTGTCAAAATGCATTCATCTAAAACTGCCATGCGAGTCAGTGTACGGTACAGTAGATTTGATGTAACTGTATCCATTTGATCCGCCACGGTGCATAAACTTCAATTTACTAACAAAAAATTCATGAAGAAATGCATTTGCAATGATTAGTAAATGCCATATGTCTTCTAAGAACACATAAAAAAAGGCCAAGGATGATGTTGTCAATTGCTACCAAACAAAAATATGAGAACATTGAGGACTGAAATTTTTCTTCACATTCTGTAAAATACCTTAAATATTCCTTAACAAAGAGAGCCCTCAGCACTCACTGCTGTTTGGATGTAGAGGCGTGAATGCCAAAGGATTGCCAGCATGCAGTCCTTAGGGAATGAGCAGATCAGCTACATGCAAGAGATTACAGAAAATACGAATGTATTTCAAGTCCTTTTATGTGCATCTGATTAAAAAAACAAAAACTAACAGGCAACAAAACATCTCTGCAATTGAGAGGGTGGAAAAGGTTTTAGGGCATATATTGTTTTGTTATTTTTTATGAGTGCTGAAGTTCTACCAGAATCCTTTGATTCCTCGAGTTACTGCTTTAGAGGATGGAGCAGTTTGTCACTTTGTGTCCTAATTCCCACGCTCCCTACAGAGAGCCCCTATGGGCCGGGAAGAAGGGGGTGGAATAACAATTTGAGGATGCACTGAACATGCCTGGATGTCATACATTGTATGAAATTATGTTAGTAGCCCTTTACTCAGCTAACCCAGGAACTGAGGGAATTACTTGCCTACTTCAATTTAGGTAAATTAAGAAAATATGACAATTAGAACGTGGCAAATCAATGGCAAAAATAATAGAAAATGCTGTCCTCTAGGAGAAAGAAATACTAGAGAGGAAGAAATTGAAAAAAAATGCATAGATCTGGAGGGGACAAGAAATCTGATATGTATGCAGCTCAATCACTTTCTAGCCATCTATTGTTATAGCACACATGAATACATAGTAAGGAAAAATGAGTCAGAAAGAACTTTCCTTGCATATTTACCTGACAAGAAGTTTTTCACTTTTCTGATAAATTCCTTTGTGACTTCTCGGTCGACTTTAATCTGGTTTTTAGCTTTCTCTAGTTCCCCATTGAAGTGTGAGCCTTTCAGCTTGGTGTCTTCTGCCATTTTTCTGATGCTTTCAACCTGGAGATACTATGAAAAACAGCAGCGGTGTTTTCCGTATTCATTGCTTGGCAAGGTGAGCTCTCACAGTGTGAGCTCCAAGTGGGGTCACTTGGCATGGCTTTGAAACACCTGTAGTAGGAGACTGCTTTGGGGAGCTCCTGAAGTTGTTACATAATGGCCTTTGTCTAGCCTAAGAAGAAGCCTAAATCAAGTATTTTTTTCCTTTGTGCAACCATCACCAAACCATTTCTAAAGAAAAAGCACTGACTTGCTTTCTGATGCAATGTTGTGATATGTCATTGATCTGATTCATTACATAATTTAATTTGCCTTTCTATGCTGGAGTTACATTAAAATGCACTTTTTAAAAGTACAAGAAAGCTAGAAATTAATACTTGTCTTTAAGAGTTAAATTTTGCAATTAATTTAATATACGTGATTATTTAACTTAGTGCTTTAATTTAATTATCAAACTCCAATAGTATTTTGCTCTTCTGGGAGTTGTGCTTTGCTCTAAGGAAATGCTCAGGTACAGATGGAAGAAATTCCCTGTTTCCCCAGGCAGCAAGAAAAACAATGATGTTTCTACTTTGGCAACATCTGCAGGAGGGCCATTCCTGTTGTTCCTTCATGACTGGGGCCTCAGAGTCTCCTGACTGCTCATTTCTACACACGCTAACTGTGCAGTAGTGTGGTGTGGATTCTAAAAGGAGGAAATGGATGCCCAGGCACCATGCAGGGAGGGGACAAAGCCACTGCAGAAAGATGTTTCTATTGGAAAATGGCTTTTGCCTATCAGTGTCACAGGCATTTTCTCTGATTGTTAATGAGAACAAACTGTGGTTTTGGGATTTGTCTGTTTTGCTTCCTTTGCACATGTTGTGTTGGCCACACTTTCCTTGAGTTATTTTTATAAATTGGAGCAGCTGAATACTTGATGCCCATATAAACATTACAGGGGGTAGAAAATATTTGGCTTGAAGTTATCTGCAAAAATTCCTTAATGGTAAATATGAAAGTAACATAAAATTGTATACATTGATCTTAATGGTATGCACAGCAATCTTAATGGGATAAGCATGGGCTGCTGGCAAATACTACCATTTGAATCTTTCTCAGTGACAATAAGACAATATTAACCTAATGTCACCATGTCCATTGGTACAGGACACCATGACTCATGAGACCTTGGCAGCTGTGAGGAAGGCATGGTTAGAGGCACTGTCCCTTGGTGGGAGTAGACTGTAATACTCCTGGCACTGCATCATGTCTGTGGCGTAAGGATGGAGTCCATCACCAGGTCACTCACTGCTCTTTGCCCAAGGAGCAAATGAGTTTTTGTAGATTTGGGGCTTGCTACTTCATCTTCATCTCTGTTCATTTTAGCTATCTACAAGTCAGCTATCCAAATCTAAGCCAGCTGTTCATGCAATGTGGGGAAAAAAAAAAAAAGGAAAAAAGAAAAAAGGAAAAAGAAAAAAAGAAAAAAAAGCACCTTCAAGTAATTCATATGTATTCCTGAGATGAATAGCTAGACTGGATAAAATGAAGCTGGAGCTGCCTGACTCCTTCCACTTACTGCATAAGGAGTACAGATGACTAGCTGTGATATAGCCAACAATATCCCTATGAAGGTGGGGGCACGACCCCACCCTTATCTTTCCCTCTGACTTAGGGAAGCAAGCTGCGCTTCTCTAATTTGCAAGTCTATGCTATAACAGCTTTTACTCCTTAATATAAAACAGTATCCAGGGAGAGAAGAGGAAGAGCCTGCTTCGCAAAGGCAGCAGTGCCATGGGAAGCAACTCCCTGGTACTGAGGGCTTTAGCATAACTGTTGACTTACAGCTGAGACACTTCTCATGAACGGTGTTTCCCAGGAATAGATTGCCCAGTTTCCCATCCTCCATGCATTGCACTGAACACATGTAATTTTGATACACATACTTGATTCTCAGGGTCCTGTAGCTGAGTAGTCAAGTTAGTTAGCAGGACAGCAGTCTCCTCAGCTTTCCTGAATGCACTAGAGGAGAGAGGAAGAGCTCCGCTGCAGTTTGGGCCTCCCCCACAGGCTGCTGCAGCACAGGAATGGTTTCCTGGCACCCCGCAGATCTGCAATAAGGAAAACATTTTGTCAGGACTTCTCTGGGTATCTGAGATACACTTCTGGTGGAAGGATGTTGGACAGTGCATGGGATTTTCCCAGAGACCTAGTCAGGATATCTCCAAAATGAGATCACTGCCAGTGAAAGGATCCCTTTCCCTGACTTGAAGGATGCAATGACAGCTCATGGCTCTAAACCTCTCCTTCCAGCAGCCATCTGTTGAGCAATATGTGTTATGCAGAGACCTTTGTTTTACTCTGTGGCAAAAGGTTGAAACTGTTCTCATGCTGTATCCAGCCCAAGGAGCATCCAAGTCTATCCAGTTGGTTCTGAAGGACCCGGATAATTTCTCCAAAACACAGTAGCATGCCTAAGACTCTACTCACTTTGACACAGATGTTGAGACTAAAGGCCAAGATGGATGTTCTGTTCTAGAACTGGCAGTGCTAGGGACAAAGTTCTTGTCCCTTCCCATTCTACAGGTGCTACAAAGGACATGCAAACACTTCTCATCCACTCATGGGTTGCTCTGCTTAGGTTAAGCCACTGATGGAGGAGGTTGGGGTTAATCTTTCTGAATTTACACTGAAGCCCCCTTCAGACTGGAAAGTGCTTGAACATTTCCTGGTGCTGTGCCTGCCCTGGGAACAATGGCTGCCAGAAGGGTGTTAGTGACCACACTACCACAGCTGGGAATTGCAGCTGTGCCTGACATGATGGCAGGTCTGTGCCAGGGAAGTGTCCTTCTCCAGATTTAAAATGCATGTAATTATTCTTTTAAAATAAAAAAGACTAGTGGCATAAAAAGGAAGATTTTATTTAGTTCCCATCACAAACCCCCAGCACCTACCTTTTCAGCCAAGTGTTGAATGCTAGGGATCTTGACCAGTTTGAGCTGCTCCAGCACTCTGCTCCCTTCCCAGGCCCGCTTGTGCATCACAGTGAGCATGCTCTGCCTTGTGTGCTCCGAGTGCCTTACCACAGGGGCTGTCTCACGAGCTTTCTGTTCTGCCAGGAATGATACTTCAGAGTGTTTCCTAATGTTGTTGATGGCCTCTGCAGCAACAGAAATAGCGTTGAGTACCAACTGATTGCATTTGATTTTATTCACGTATTTACTTGAGTGCTGGAGCAATGGTGAGTGACAGGTCTGCTTGTGGTGATTGAAGTTGGACGGGAGGGATGGACAGAAACTGCCATTTCTTCATTCAAGTTTTCTAATCCTTTACTCAGACAAATACCAAACAGGGATAGTTATCAATACGCATAACACTTGCTACAATAGATGAAAATGGAGTGGATCCTATGTTATTCCTCAGAATTGAAGTTTAGGCAGGAAATCTGTTCACACCACTTGTAAATTGAAATGATAATCTCTGTGACTGTGGCTCAAGGAAGCATTTGTCCTCCCCATTTTCAGCATGGTACCCAAAAGTTAAAGTCTTCTGGGCCAAAATTTAATTATAAATGGAAATGTATTACTTTTCTTGGCTCTGGAGAAATACAAGTTCAGAGTTGATGTACTGAAAAGAAAGAAAGCATTTCCATGATAAGCCTTTAGAGCAGGCAATGAATGCTTTCTTGTTTGCTTAATGTAAGCTTTTCCTCAAGTAGAGACTCAAAACCATGGAGAATATATCTATATATATATTTTTTCCCCAGTTGAATAGCCTAAAGAAACGAATCAGGCTTTTTGCAAAACACGCAATTTAAAGTTACTGCTGTCAGATCTCCAGGGAACCCAAAGTTTTCCCCAAATTGTCACGCAGAAGTATGTGCAATGATCCAGAACTGATGTTTTGTTAATGCAAAAGCATTAGAGGTCATTGATTAACATCTCACTGGGCTGGTAACAACTCAGTTAAGTTGGTTGAAGTCAATGAGAACACTCTCGTCAGGTCCTGCCTGTTTTTTACCAGGCTCTAAAGCTCTTGGTCTTGCTTTGGCTGAAGCAGAATGATGTGTAGTTGTATGGAACTTAGGCTATTTGTTTTATTTTGTACCTCTTGGAAACAATGTACAGTTTAAAGCTAGATTCTAATACAAAGTACCTGGCAAGAGGCTGCTCTAAGCAAGAGGCTGTTTTTTATGCAATAATTTCATTGCAGAAATATTTTACAGTGGTTCAACTCTTCGTTAAATGGCCCAAACACATTTTTTATGCTTGGTTTGTGATGGAGCTGTAGGGATTCCAAAGTTCCTTTATGTTAAACACAGTTTCTTAGCACAGACTTGATTTACAGCTCAGGAATCTGGGCTCATCACATTACAATGCCACAGTGGCTGCAAAACCAGGAAACAAGATTGGAAAGAGGTAATTTAATGAGATTTCATAAACTGCAAGAATTCTTGTTAGGACACTCGTGTCTTTTTTTTCTTTTTGCAGGGAGTTCAATCATTATTAACTGTTGACATTTCCAACTCAGGCAGCTGAGTATATGCCCATGAGGTGGTTCAAGAAAAGTCCTGAACTCTCATTTCACTTGAACCTCTACAAAGAGAGGTAGGCAGGAGCCCATTTCCCCACATGTGCCTGGGGCACAGGTGTCAAATGTCCCCCAGATAGGCATATCCTCCATCCTGCTCTGTCCCACTTCCTTGGGCCAACAAAAAAGCATGAGAAAAAAAGCAGACAGGGCCATAGCCTGAATCGTCCTGAAATGATGAAGGGATGAGGGAACCAGGCTTTCTCCCAGGCACTGGGGAAGCTGGCTTTCTTGAGGGAAATGTTATTTCTGTCCTGCTAGATGCTTGGTAGCAGCACCAATGAATATTTGCGGCCCTGACCAACAATTCAGCTTAAATTCAAGGTCTTCCCCTCCCCATACCCCTGTGTGCTTTTTATAGGGCTGTTTATCTGCCCCCAGAGGCCAAAAGATGAAAAAGCCTTGGAATGTGACCAGAGAGCACCGCAGATGGTTCAGCTGCGCATCCACTGAGCTCCCTGGGATTGTTTCTTTGCCTTCCTGCCTTCTCAGAGTCAGCACAAGACCCAGTTGAATTAGGACGTGGTGACTGTGATGGCTGTGCTGACTGCATACGTGGGACTTGAGTAGAAGACTGGTCCCCCAGGCACTGCCAAGTATAACAGTGCAAAGAAACCTTAAATCTTAATTAATCCCTCTTATCCCTTTTCCTTTCCCTCGGCTTTATATACCATTGATCTTCCCTTCATTTTTTTAGTCCTGTTTAGTCCAGTCTTCTTCTTGCTTGTACAAAACATGAAAGATCTCAAAGTGGGTTTGCACTGCCTTTAAATTCTATTTTCTGTGCTCACTGTAACATCTGGGGGTTCACACCTTAGCAGCCACCTCTCTGGTCAGATGGTGGAGTGTATACTGCTGAGAGTCTCCTGCTGTTGTGGATCTAGTTAGTATCTAATCAAGATCCCTGAATCATACGTTCCTGTCTTTTTCCAGAATTCATGAAGCATGTGACATTGTTATTATTGCCATTAGCAGCTGATGGAGACTATACTTAGCTCAGGCACAGACAGTGTAATTATTTTAAAAATGCCAAGGAACTCGGTTCTGTTTTCACATTTTGTGATGATGGAGAGCCAGTTCCTTACCACATAAAGTCATGTATTTTCTCATGGGAACACTGAGAAGTTGTTCTACGACTCTCTGCTTTAATTAAACAAACCATTGCTGCACAACATTTTTTAAGTATTGCTAAGAGCAAGAGGAGTCAGAAACAGGGAAAATATCCTTTTCTCTTCTACTGTATGATCTGAGAGTCTATAAAGCGAAACTGGGTGGCCTTTAAATCCTGATGGAAACACTTGGGCTCATGAGATTTTTGACTGATATGATCATGCATATATCTGCATCTGAAATGTAGGATGCTGGAAATCAAAGCATTTTAAAACAAAATGGAGTTTGGAAAGTTACTATAATAAACTTTATAGTATTTGGATTTTTGTAATACCACATGGAACTAAAATCTAAGGATCTTTGAAATGTTGCATGGCTCAATAGTGAGAAAAACATTGTGAAATTTCATGGCATATGTTCATCTATTTCAGTACTGGCTGCCTTACCTTTGAGGCTCAAGTAATGAAAAGTGCGATGTAGATCTAATTTCTGTTGTAGAAGTTCATAGACACGATCAGCTTCTTCGCCAATGTCTTCAATGTTCTCAGTGAGGTCAGGAAATTCATATGGCATACTACGAATCGGACCCGTTTGTGTAATTTGTTGTCTACGAGAGAAGTGACAGTTATGCAGAAGTCAGACTGAATTGCTCTTAAACAATTGAGGTACACACTATTTTAGAGGACAAGAGATAAATTTCTAAATGAGCAGAAACATTTACTTGTAATGACTTAGGAAAACATTAGGAACAGGGAAATTCCAACATTTACTTATATGCTTTAGGGGAGCCGTATGTGAAATAATCAGAGAACAGAATCATAGAATCCTAAATCGGAAGGGGCCTTTAAAGGGCACCTAGTCCAATTTCCCTCCAATAAACAGGGACACATACATATATCTCTCTGTATATCTATATAGGTTATTTTGTTCATGGATCTACTGAAAGCAGAAGATTAGCGCTCCAGCATCTTTTTCTGATTAGAAGAGGGATTTGAAGAGTAGGGCATGGGGGAAGCCTGGGGGAAGTCTGCTTTGTCAGCCAAGGGATTTTAGCAGGGCAGCAGAGCCCTTACTGAAGATAGCCATGAAAATCCTTGATGCTTGAGAGTGCCTCCCATGAAAAAACAGGACGTTTCAAAATTCTTTCAATTTCAGAAATGGCATCTTCAAAGGCTTTGAATCGCATGTCACAGCTGGGCATCCGTCCTCCTTTATCTTCTAGGCTTGCAGCAAACCTCATTAACCCTTGAACAGTCTGGGCGAGGGCAGTAATTTCAGTGTCCCACTCATCAAAACAAAGGTGACAGTGACGGCAAGAGGGAAAGTCTTTCTCGAAGCCACGGCCACACTGGTCGCAGAACCGCCCAGTGACACCAGCACGGCAGTTACACACACCAGTGGCTTTGTCACACCGAGGCCAGCTGGTTCCCTCTGGGTTACAGTTGCATGCTGCAAGAAAGGGACAGCAAGTTATATGCAATATTGCAGTTCCTTTTCTGCAGGAGTAAGGCGTACAGAAGGCACAATCATGTATTTTAACGCAATAAATAGAAACTGGTTTTCTTTGCTGCTCTTTGAGCCCGCTTGGCTGGATCTGCCAAGGGACAACATTACCTTGCTAGGTGGGACTCTGATGTATGGGGTTTATTTTTCTTGATAGGTTTCTACTAGAGCTTTTGACTTGGAACAAGTTGGAGTGTTCCCCCACTCTGCCCAACTCTGCTATTCTAGCACTGCTTCCCTGTTCTTTTACACTAAAGGGAAAAACAGATGCTAGCTAACTTCAGCCACCCAAAGGCCACCATGTATCGTGTGTCAATCATCTAGGCTCCTTCTGTGGCAAAGAAGAGAAGCAGGTGCACCTAAAAATCAATCTAAATCGGTACTCATAGAATCATACTGCATTCCAGGTTGGAAGGGACTCACAAGGATCATCAAGTCCAACACAGCATCACCTAAAATTCAAACCCTATGCCTGAGAGCATTGTCCAAACTCCTTGAACTCTGGCAGCTTGGGGCTGTGACCACTGCCCTGGGGAGCCTGTTTCACTCTCTCAGTGAAGAACACTTTTCTAATACTCAATCAGAACAGCAAAAGCTGGACAAAAAACCATCTTATCTACCTGCACTGCCTGGAAAATTCACCACTGATCAGAGGAGCTCAGACTAGGTCAGACTAGGCTTTGGAACAGCTAATGTCAGGTGAGATAAATCCCTTCTGATACCTCATCCCAGTGCTCCCTGGGCTGGGGAGCTGTGTGCTGAGAGCTGAACTACATACTCATTCTGCAGCCTTCAGCTAGCACAGCCCGTTTCTAAATATCAGAGAATGAAACCAATGTTCAAGTCAAAGTGAAGGGGATGGCCTTCACATCAGGGGAAGTCTAATGGCTTTTCTTCAGCTCTTGATTATTCCATGGTTCCACCAAAACTGCAGAAGGAACAACACTGACAAACAATATAAACAACTTAATCATTTCATACACTGAAATGTATCTGTTTCTCTGGATATAAGTTTTGTCTCGTTTATGAATAAAGGCACAAACATTTATTTTGAGGCAGTTTCTAGCCCAGTTATAATACTTACAAATGCAATGCTTCTGGGGATTGCCAAAGTAGTTTTCCTCACATTCGTTGCAGCGTTTCCCACCATAGCCTACCTTACACAGACACTGGCCTGTAAGCTGGAAACAGTTCAAGTTTTAACAACTGCCCATGTAGTATGACTGCATATACATTATTTACTGGATTTCTTCTTTGCTCTGTGACTTTTATTATATAGCTTCATGGGGACCATAGTGACACTGCTTCTGCATGTTGTTTGAACATGGTTTAACATGATAAACTTCCTTTACCATCTTCATACTGAAGGATGTTAAAAAAAAATTACTCTGAGAGCTGGCTTTTCTTTACTAATAGGAGAGGTTTCATATGGTCAAGTCTGATCTTTGAGAATGCATCCTCTGACTATTATCTGAGAGAGGATTTTTTCTTCTTTTCCAGAAAAGATTGATGGCTTATTTTTGCTGGAACAAAGTACTCATCTTAACATTTCAACTTTTAACTACATGATAGATATATTGCAATGGAAAACCTCCAGGGTACATTATGCACATTGCCCTAGAAAAATTTGTTTTGGAATTCAGTGCTGAAATGAAACTGCAGGGAATTACAGCTCTGATAACTCAGAAAAGCAGTAGTAGTTCTTCTGTGTGAAGGGCTACGTTTTGTAGGAAAAATAATAGCTCCACTAAGTAAACCACGACAAAGAGCATATTGAAAGGAAAATGTGAAAGCACATCAGCAAGAGCTTGGTGCAACGTCCTGGTGCTATGAAGTCAATAGCAAAATGGCTGTTGTCTCCATGAATCACAATTTCAGCTCTCTATTCTGAAGTACTGTTTTATTTTTTCTACCTTCTTGCTCTAGAAAATGCCCAAGAATTAAAAATGAGAAAAGATACAGTAGTAGCCAGATTGATGATGCATGACTGATGTAATGACCACTGCTCTTTGTGAAAAGAAACCCTTAAAAAACCAAACACATGCAAGACTCTAAAGGTCCAAGCCTGGACTTCTTCTTCCCTGTATGTACACTTATGGGGCAGTTTTTCCTTGTGTCATTTTCTCATGTATTTCTATGATCCACTTTAAAAGGAAACACACAGGCAAAGAGTAATTGCTTACAAGTAAAGCCACAGTATCAGAACAGCACATGTAATATAATGGCTCCAAGCCAAATTACGCCAACCGCGAGTTTCCAAAGACTTGTTGTTTCTGGAAAGCATGACAAAAATCCATCCCCATATGAGAAGGTCCCAACCGTGTCATGCCAAAACATTGCCCTCCCAGTTCCCAGAGAGCAGAGTAATTTCCTTGCCTGGTCACACTGGCTACTTTGGGTGTTTTTCACGTCACAGTCACAGAGCTGACATCCTTTTCCTCCAGCCAGGTCCCAGTAGCCTGGCGCACACTGGTCGCATGTTGTACCAACTACGTTGGGCTGACACGGGCAAGCTCCGGTGGCTGGGTCACACAGGCAGGCTGCATCCCCTCCAGGGCATGTGGCAGGGAGGACACCTGCAGGATTGCACTTGCAGACTGGAAAGAGAAGGACAACTGCTACAGCAGATGGTGATACAAATGGCTGATGGACAATCAGAACTGTACATGGAAGCACAGTCTGTAGGCTCACAGAATGGTTTGGGTTGGAAGGGATCTTCAGTATCCACCTAGTCCAACCCCTTGCCATTGGCCGGAGCACCTTCCACTAGATCAGGCTGCTGAAAGCCCCATCCAATATGGCCTTTAATACTTCCAAGGATCCACAGCTTCTTTGGGCAACTACTTCCAGTATCTCACCATCTTTGTTGTGGAATTTTTCTTCTTTATATCTTATCTAAATTTGCCATTTTTCAGTTTAAAACAATTGCCCCTTGTCCTGTTAGTACAGACTAAAAAGTCTGTACTAACTAAAAAGTACTTACTAAAAAGTCTTTCTCCATCTTTCTTATAAGCACCTTTTAAGTACTGGAAGACTCCAGTAATGTCACCTCAGAACCTTCTTCAGGATGAGCAAGCCCATCTCCCTCAGCCTGTCTTCATAGGAGGGGTGCTGTGGCCCTCTGAGAATCTTTGTGGCCTCCCCTGAACCCGCTCTGACAGCACCGCATGCCTCTTGTGCTGGGGGCCCCAGGCCTTGACACAGTACTGCAGGTGGGGCCTCATCAGAGTGGGGTAGAGGGAAATAATCACCTCCCACAACCTAGTAGTTACACTTCTTTTGATGCAGCTCAGGATACGATTGGCTTTCCAAGCTACAAACACACACTGTTGGCTCATATCCTATGTTTTATCCACTCGGGACTATTCCCAAGTCCTCCTCTTTCTATTGTGGTTTTGTCTACAGCGTTGAACAAACTCACAGAGAGCTTTTACTACTTTTAATATAGGCACCAAAAGCTGAAGTTGTAGTGCGTTTTGAATCTTGTTAGCATGAAATGCTAAATATGTTGGATAAGGAAATGCTGATTTACAGTAGACACTATGCAGTGTGGGAAACCCCAGCAACGGGTAAGCCAAGTAAGATAAGAAGCCTTCCTTGTGAGGAGCCAGAAGTTCTTGCTAAATTATTTCTAGCTGACATCTTCCAAAGATGAATGAGGTATGGGCTTGAACTGTATTTCAGAGATTTCCAGAAGAAGGACGTCTTGAAAATAGTTATGTTTTCTGGCCTGTACAAATCTTCGATTAACATTTGTGAAAACGACCTTCTATAAACTCTGAGGAGAAACTTATGCTTTGCATTTACTTGTACTCCTTCCCTTCTGCTCAAAATGCTGTTACTGGCAGTGCTCTCATGAGGACTATTAAACCGCCTGAGCAGCCTCTTTCTAGCTGTACCATTAAAACAACTGGCAAGGCAGGGAGCTCAGCAGGGGATCATCTGGTTAACTGAGCATTGCTTAGCTGGCATCGGCCTGCAACATGGATAAACAATTATCTTTGATTCCTTTAATTTTAATTTCTCCCTGACTGGGATGAATGCACATTTATTTTTCAACAAAGAATAGTGCTTTCAGTTCAGGTGAGCATTTCCTAGGGTTGATATTCAGCACAAGATTTAGGCAGGCCTGCATGAAAAACACAGAACTTAATAGATTCCATATTAATAGTTATTTCTAGCACTGGGAAGGAATTTCTTCAGTACTTGCATATTTGCATATCTACTTCGGTTTTTTTAAACTAAGGACTAACCTCTCCCTGTAAGCCTAATTTTCTTGTAACTTCTCTTGCTGGCAATATACAGTTGCAGAGCTGTTGCCCACTTACTTTGGCAGTCCTGATCGAGGGCTGAGCCAAAATACCCAGGTTTGCAGAACTGGCAGTTTGCTCCATGGGTGTTGTGCAAACACTTGACACATTCCCCAGTGACCCTGTTACAGGACTCCGGGTCTGTCACATCAATGTTGTTGTTGCAGGGACATGGTGCACATTCCTCCCCTGGGCTTCCTGGGATTTTGTAGAACCCGCCAGGACATTCATCACACCGGCTGCCTGTCAGGAAGGTACAAACATGTGCTGCCTAATGAGAATTCAAGAGGATCATGCAGTTTCTAATAATACTGCTAACAGGCTCAGACTGTCTATTCAAATGCACAGTTTCAATGGGAAATACCCACCTGTTTGAAATCTTTAATAATCCTATGATCAGTTAAAATTATATCTCTCATACTGCAATCTGACGGGAATGCACCCTCCTCACTGCAAGGGGCAAGTTGGTGTCACTGGGACCTTGTCCAGTGGTTCATCCTTGCCCGAAGACTTTGCTCTTTCATCACTGTCCCCAGGTCCAGAGCCTTCCCCAGTCTCCAGAAGGGTAAGCCTGGTGCCATAGGAGTGACCAAGAGCCTCACCAGGATGAAACAAGAGGAAGAATGTTCAGAACTGAGGACATCAGAGGTCTGTGAGGACAACAGTCCCCTGGGAAAGTACCAGCAAGAATCATTTTGGCCCGGCAGCGTTTCTTCAGGCAAAGCTGCTCTTGACTTATACAGGAACCTGGCTTAAAAAAAGGTGACAGCATGTGCTTTTAGCTCCATTGCAGGAGGTGTTCATAACCAACAGGGGAAGAAAATGCTTCAAATTTTCCCTGTGGAAATTCAAGGTGAGTCAATGGGATCTTTGGAAGGAAGGCATCAGTTTGCTGTAAAAACAGCTGTGTTTGGGACAGCCCAGAATGCCCCTCTCTGCAGCAGCCATTCCAACAGTGACACAGTCACTCTTGGGCATGATGTCAAAGCACATCTTTATTTTGCTCCTTACCTGAATATCCCTCAAGACAATTGCAGACTATCTGTGAAGTCTGGGAGTCCTGGTAACAGGAATGTGCAAAAAACCTCTTGCTTGTGGGTACTCCTGGGCACATGCATGGGCGGCAAGGTTCTCTGTTGGAAGGGTTTCCATAATAGCCATTGATGCACCTGTCAAAGCAGTCAAAAATATATACATATATTGAAATCATTCATGCTCTGTCTGCCATGTTTTGCAAACCTGGGGTGACTGATGGCTCCTCTAACGCTGCGGTCTGTCCAGACAAAGAGGCAACACAGAGGCTTCTGAAGCATCGCTGGTCTTTAATCTGCTTTACTATAGCAAATGGGAACACAATTCTGTATATGTATGCAAGCCATGCTGAAGGTCTTGGCTCTCTGATTATCCTCATCCCAGGGTGTGGATCTCCTGTGGAGGCATGGCAGCAAGTTTTTCAGTCTGTTTTAATCCACTTGCTACCTACATGCACAAAAGCTAAAGGTAGTATTGTCCAAATGTATTGCAAGAACAGCTCAATGGGTTTCATTTGGAAATCCTCTTAAAAGGCAATGACACAGCACAGTCTAGCCAAATCAAACTGACCAGCCAATGAATTCAGTTCTGATGTCCGCGCTGTACTCTGTACCTCCACCAGAGCACAGAACTAAAAAGGAGCATTGTTTGGAGAGGTGATGGAAACACGTGGGAAAAGTCATTTGCTGGTCATACAGAAATGATATGAATCAGCAAACAGGGCACATTTATTTAAGCTCCTTGGAGATAACTGCAGGTGTTAAAATGAATATTCAGCTCTAATTAAGTCTCTTGGCAATTTAAAAGCCAGAGCAGACCTGGTATTGCGGGTCCAGTACCTTGCACAGGCCCTGGAACACATCACACAGAGCACCCATGTCGCAAATCCCATCTTATGGGGAACCCACTGCAGTGCTGCAGGCATGCTGTGCCACTGCCCATCCCAGAGGACAAACCTTCCTTCTTACGTTTACCCCAAAATGGATACTTGCCACTTAGGAATGAGACCCAATTTAACTCTGGTTTTAGCTATGATTCCCGCTAAGGTCATTGATGCATTGGTGGAATGTAGGTGAGGTCCCAGCAAAGCATGTATTTCAGAGAGCCGGTTTTCATGTGAGCTGTGCAGTGCTGCCCATCCCCTCACCTTTCACAGTGCCTTCCAGCTGTAAACCTGCTGCAGTTCAGGCACTCGCCGGTCACTGGGTGGCAAAGCTCTGCGAAGCCGTGACACGGGCAAGGACGGCAGTGGGGAAACCCAAAATACCCAGGCAGACATTGGCTGCAGCGCCGGCCATCAACATCCCGGAGGCAGGCACACTGCCCTGTCACCTGGTCACATAGTGAGCTCACTGAGCCCTGCGGGTGGCACTCACACGCTGCAAAAAACCAAAAGCAAAGCTGTACCCTCAGCAAGTCTCCATCACCCAGCCATCACTGATCCTGCTTGAAGGTGGGGGCAAGCAGGGGGGGATGGCAAAGTTGTTAAATATGGAAATTGTTTTTGTATTCCTTCATGAAGAAAAGGATCTGTGGAGGTTAATTCACAGTTGGCTGAACTTGAGCCAGTAGTATGCCCAGGTAGTGAAGAAGGCCAAAAGATCCTGGCTTGTATCATAAATAGTGCAGCCAGCAGGAGCAGGGAGGTGATCATCACTCTGTAGTCAGTGCTGGTGAGTACCTTCAGTGCTGGAGTGTGAGACCCTGGAGTGAGTCCAGAAAAGGGCACCAAAGCTGTGAGAGACTGGGCTGTCTGAGGCTGGGATGGTACAGTCTGGAGAAGTTAAGGCTCAGGGGAGACCTTATCACTCTTTACAGTTGTCTGAAAGGAGCTTGTGGTGAGCTGGGGGTCTGCCTGTGCTTCCAGGTAATAGCAATAGGAGGAGAGGGAATGGCCTTAAGTTGTGCCAGGGGAGGTTCAGGTTGGATATTAGGAACAATTTATTCTCTGAAAAAGTGGTGAGGCACTGGCACAGGCTGCCCAGAGAGGTGGTGCTTCCAGAGGAGTTCAAGAAATGTGTATATGTGGCACCGAGGGGCATGGGTAGGGTTGGACTGATGGTTGGACTAGATCTTAGATCTTAGATCTAGATCTAGATCTTAGAAGTCCTTTTCAACCTTTGTGATTCTATGATTCAATGAACAATAGTGGTTTGAAAGCCCTAAAGAGTTGGGGTGTGCACAGAAAGCCAAATACTGATACTGGTGCTGGTGGTGGCATGGGTGAAGGTAGTGGTGTCAGTACTGGGTGCTGAGTACTCACGGTAGCAGCCATGGAAGCCGAAGCCGTAGCTGCCTGCAGAGCAAGTGTCACAGCAGCGCCCCACTACGTTGCCTTTGCAATGGCACTGGCCGCCCAGTCTGCTGCAGCTGGCATTCAGAGAGCCCTGGGGATTGCACTTGCATGCTGCCAACAGGAAAGAAAATCAAGTCAGGTTTGGTTAAAAACCAAAGGAGTGTAGTTGTAAAAATCTTGCAGGTTTTGGACTTGAAGGGAAGATTCTGACTACCACTCATTGGAGGTTCACTAATCACAAAGGTTGTGATTACAGCCATGGCTTGGGTTGATGGTACAGGCAATAATGCATCACCAGCACACATCTTGGTGTTGGAACACCATGCTCAGGGCACAGCCTCAGCCTATATTTAGGACAGGCCAGAAAAAGGTGTACAGAAAGGTAGATCTACACTACCCTGAAGTCTAGAAGTATTTGATATAAACCTGCATCCTGCTGTGGCGCTGGACATGATGAGCAAGCAGCGCTTTTAGACTGGATAGAATGATGAAGTTTTTTACAATAAGGGTACTGAGGCACTGGCACTGTTTGCTCTGAGACGTGGAGAAAGCCCCATCCTTGGAGATGTTCAAGGTTAGGCTAGGTAGGGCTTTGAGCACTTGGTCTGGCTGTAGGTGTCCCTGTTGCAGGGGAGTTGGACTAGATGACCTTTAAAAGTCTCTTCCAACTCAAACAATTCTATGGCTTAGCCAACCCCTATTTGCTGCTTTCTGGACACCTCGAACTATCTTACTGAATGAAGCTGCTCTGCTAACCCACAGGGAATGTTTGTCCAGGACACTCAGATGCCAGTGCTAGAAAGACAAAGTGAGAAAACCCCATCACTGTGGAGAGCAGATTTACAGGGGAGTCAGCGCAGCCCAAACTTAAGTGGTTCTGGACACTGTCCAAAGCTTCAAACCCCACCTGCTACTGCCCTCACTCTGGGATACCGCTGAGGTTTTCTTGCTGAACATCTTGCAGCAAATCAGCCTGTATGCTGCTGTGCCTGGAGTATTACCAAGCATCCAGCTGGCCTGCTGCTTCTGGGGAGAGAGCTTAAAATCCTCAGTCATTTTCTACCAGCCAAAATTAACCAAACTTTTTCCTTTGGCCATTTAGTGAAGTTGGTTGCAGCACTCTTCAGAAAACATACAAGCACTGAATTGCTTGTGTGCTCTTGCAGCTTGGAAGGCCAATGGTATCCAGGGCTTCATCAGAAGAGGAGTGGCCCTGGACGTGATTGTCCCTCTCTACTCTGCCCTTGTGAGGCTCCATCTGGAGTGCTGCATCCAGGTCTGGGGCCAAGAAAGACAGGAGCTGTTGGAGGGGGTCCAGAGGAGGGCCACAAGGATGATCAAAGGGCTTGAGCACCTCCCCTACAAAGGCAGGATGAGGGAGCTGGGCTTGTTCAGCCTGGAGAAAAGAAGGCTGTGGGGTGACCTGATTGCAGCCTTTCAGTACCTAAAGGGAGCCTATGAACAGGAGATGAGTCAACTCTTTGAAAGGGCAGATAACAGCAGATAACAGGACAAGGGGAAATGGTTTTAAGTTGAAGGAGGGAAGATTTAGGCTGGATATCAGGGGGAAGTTCTTCAGAGAGTGGTGAGGTGCTGGAAAAGGCTGCCCCGAGAGGTTGTGGATACCCCGTCCCTGGAGGTGTTCAAAGCCAGGTTGGATGGGGCCTTTAATACTAGCCTGGTCTAGTATTAAAGGTGGAGGTTGGTGGCCCTGCCTATGGCAGGGGTGTTGGAGTTTGATGATACTTGAGGTCCCTTCCAACCCAAGCCATTCTAGATTCTATGATTCTGTGATTGCTCCATCATGAGATGGGTTTCAAGAGCCTTGGCTTTTCAATAGCCAAGCCACATGAAGATGTTTGCGGCATGCTTAGGGTTGGATATCCTGCATGCCCATATGGGCTTCATTGATGTACATCACCTCAGAGCTCTCAGCCAAATGTCCAACAAAATGAAGAAAAAAAAGCAGTGCCCAGGCAGCTGCCTGCATGCAGGCCTTACCGACAGCGCCGTGGTGAAGGCGGGCTGACATGCTGGCTATCAGCCGGGCGCACACCTCGGGCAGCACATGAGGTCCAACTTCTGATGCAGTTTCGACACAGTGATACTTCTGGTAGTCATCTAAATCCTTTTTGCTGCATAAGTTCTCCATGGAGTTGATTCTGGGAATAAGTCCAAGCTTTGGCGTTAAGAGGAAAGGAAAATATTTTTGCTTAGATATGCTGAAAAGCAGAATTTCCCACATCCTCTGACAGTGCTGTGCATGGCAAGGACGAAGGCCTGCAGCACCGCATTTCTAAATCTAAATTCACGTTTATTCTGAAGGTCTAGACATTCCCCAAGTTCTTCAAACAAAAGAGATTGTGTACAGAGAAGGCAGGTTATAGTAAGGCCTCGGATACAAGGTCAGAAATGTTGTTGCTGCTAAGAGGTGCCATGTTTACAACTCTAAAAGCAGCATTCGGCCAAAAATTTTACTTGCACTACTGTGATAGGGAAAAAAAAAATCAGCTGCAGACTCTATGTCCAAGTATGGCCAGCCTTTGCCAGGTCCAGTTTTATGAAAATAATTAGAGGAATGAATATTGAAATACTTTTCTCAAGAGAAGGACCCAAAACCAACACCCACTTTCTGCCTTGTTGGAAACTTGGAAAATGTCTGTACAAAATTCCCAGGAAAATACAGAACTAACTTCACTTTTCCAATGTCACGGCCCATCTCTAAATATATCCTGCTTTTCTAATTGGATTCAGCTGTATTATGACGATTTTCAAAACCTCTAGGTGAATGAAGAACTGAAGAATGTGTCCCTAACCACAGCATCTTGTTGGCATATGTGAAGTGTGCTCATAATGAATGAGCAACCAACGGAGGTACATACACTGCCTATTAACACATACAACACTTCTGACTTGATGAGCTGCTACAGTATTGCTCCATAAAAATGTTAAATGTTATAATTCTATCTCTCCATATACAAACATAGGAAGCCAATACCAATGGAGGGAAAGAGAAGCACACTTCCCTGAATTTCTGATAAAACACATTATAAATGACTTTGAAATGTTTGGGTAAGTCTGTTTAACAGAACAAACATACAAACAATTGGGCTCCATCAAAAGAGGGGTGGCCAACAGGGACAGGGAGGTGATTGTTCCCGTCTACTTTGCTCTTGTGAGGCCTCATCTGGAATACTGCGTCCAAGTGTGGAGCCCCCAGTACAAGAAAGACAGGGAGCTGCTGGAGAGGGTCCAGAAGAGGGCCACTAAGATGATCAGGGGACTGGAGCAGCTCCCACATGAAGAAGACAGGCTGAGGGAGCTGGGCTTGTTCAGCCTGGAGAAAAGAAGGCTGTGCGGTGACCTCATTGCAGCCTTTCAATCCCTAAAGGAGCCTATAGAGGGGAGGGGAATCAACTCTTTGAAAGGGTTGACAACTGCAGGATGAGGGGAATGGTTTTAAGCTGAGGGAGGGGAGATTTAGGTTGGATGTTAGGGGGAAATTCTTTACAGAGAGAGTAGCGAGGTACTGGAACAGGCTGCCCAGGGAGGTTGTGGATGCCCCGTCCCTGGAGGTGTTCAAGGCCAGGTTGGATGGGGCTCTGGGCAGCCTGGTCTAGCGTTGAATGGGGAGGTTGGCGGCCCTGCATGTGGCAGGGGGGTTGGAGATTCATGATTCTTGAGGTCCCTTCCAACCCTGGCCATTCTGTGATTCTGTGAAACAAAAGCAACGAAACAAAAAACATTTCAAAGTATAAATTATAAACTAAGAAGTATAAATGCAACCTCTTGGGAGTTGAGACAGCATTACTCACAGAGTCAATCAAGATGAACGGTTTAGCCTTTGGGTCAGAGGCAGAAGGCTGAGAAAAATACGCATCCACAGAGTACTGGGTTCCTGGCTCCAGGCAGACTGGGGTCTGCAGCAGGGCAATCCTGGTTAGCAGAGACACAGCACTATCACAGCCAGCATAGAGCAGGACAACGCAATCTGTGGGGTGCTGCGAGCTCTCCCTGCCCTCCCACCTACTCTCTACTATTTACATAGGCACAAACTGAAAAACTGGTTTTGAAAATAGGCTAGGACGGTGTCTTAAGGTCAGTATTCCCTTCCTATACTGAAATAGCTTTAGCTGGACATCCACTAAATAAATCAGTCCCAGCAGAGCCTAAGGCTGCTCTCCTGGCTATGGCAAAACACTGCCAGGCTGGGATGGGGTCATCTGCTTCTTCCTGCACTCCTCCAGGCTGCAGGGTGTTATCGTGCGGCAGCGGCAGGAAATGCCAGACATGTGTTTGCAATAACCCCACTTTCCCACAGATTTATTGCACTGCAATGCTTCAGTGATAGATTTGCACAGAAAATCTACAGAGACAGACAGAAATAGACAGACCTCTTTGTAGCTGGGAGGGCAAACACGTGAGGTTCCTGTGAAAAGCCGTTGGCTTTGCAGTGTTGACTTGATGAAACACCAGTGGGCTGGACAGCAACACTTGCTAACCAGTCTTCTAAGGTCTATGAACAAAAGACACAAGTTATGATCATTTCATAATTTTATTAGGAAGCATTACTTCTCAGCAAGTGGTGAGGCAGTGGCACAGGCTGCCCAGGGTGGAGTCATCGTCCTGGAGGTGTTTGGGAAAAGGGTGAATGTAGAACTGAGGGATGTAGTTAGTGGGTTTGGGAGGGATGGGCTGATGGTTGGACTACATGACCTTAGAGGTCTTTTCCAACCTTTATGATTCTGTGATTGTACCTGAAAAACTCACTTTCTCCTTGTTATGGTTTCTGAAAGCCAGCTGATCTGATTGCACATAGCAGTGACAAAACAGATTTTCCCTTTGTCTTTTAGTATTAAAAATAATGTTATTTGAGAAAAATGCAGTGTATTTGTGCAGCAGTAATGGAAATGGGACTTCAGCCGGTGCAGATGGAAACAGCTCTGTTAAAGCCATTGAGCTGCTTCCTTTCTCAAAGCAGCATTGTCCCAGAGATATCCGTCACCATATGCCTTCTCTCACATCTAATAAGGAACAACAAACATAAATGACTTTGCAACGCAAGTCTTTAAAATTCAGCTGTTCCATCCAGTCCTGAGAAGGAAAAAACAACATCAAACCAGCCCACTGCAAAATTATTCTCGTGCTTTTAGTTAATGGGAGTTTTGTTTGCCTCAGAATGATAGGAAAGAATAGAATACAGTAGACAGAAGGAGTATCTTGAGAGAGGGAATTGTCCAAGGGAGCTGGGAAGAGAAGGAAGAAGGCATGCATAAATACTTGTAGGAAAAAAACACTTACATGCATCTTTGAACACACAGATGCAGACTTGGATTTAACCAGATTTGGATTAATGGATCTCCCTAGACATGTCTTTCTCACTGAGAAATCTTGTCCAGGCACAAAATAAGATTTTGGCTACACATTTTTTTTTCCACACATTTTAGAGCCCAGCTGGAGCAACTGGGAAGTTGGATGATTGCAAAGGGTCTGGATAAACATCTGTTGTGTATGTACAGATCAGCACACTCCTCTCTTGCCTGTGTTTCCATTGTTCTCCCAGAAAATCTCAGCTAAAAATACAAGATTCCCATCTGAAGCAGATGCATTTTGCTGCTGTCTGATATGTGAAGAAAAGTGCAGTCCAAGCAGAGGTAACAAATGGGGAGCTCCAGACAATGACACCCTGGCTAATACTAACAAAACACTGGTGTTTTTCTAAATATGAGGAGAGGGTTAAAGGAATCAGTAGATTGCATGTTTATCTACTGATAAAGATGAAAAAGCAAATAATTTTCACTTTAAATGAAAAGAGTTTTAAAGAGTAGAAGGACTTGCCACCTCCTACAATTGGCAAAACAGACCATGCAATTGTCTGCAGCATCACAAGACATGCAAGCCATCACCAATACCTCTGGCTCATAACGGATTGTGACAGAGAAGTCCATAGCCAGTGGAATGTTGTCAATGGCAAATCTCAGCCCAGCTCCACTGGGGACACGGGCAAAGCCAGGGCCTGTCCAGGTGACAGCTCGGCCAGCGCTGGGCTGCCTGAAAACCACTTCCAGGGCCGGGTCCTGTCCTTGCTCAGCTGTGCCCTGCAAAGACATGTAGACATTGTCAGTGTCACAGTCAAGTTACAAACAGGCAAATTTGGAAAAAAGAAAGGAACTATTTTTGCTGTCCTAATTACTTATCTCAGACAGCAGTCAGCAGTTTCTGGACACGCTCTTGATCTGCATGCTAAGAACTCTCCCAAATGTGGGAAATTTAGCTTCACAGACAGAGGAAAACCACAAGAAGAAGGATTAGGTTAATCCATCCATCTCTGTATATTTGATACTCCTAGGCATTCACATTGCAAACCTTTAACAGATTGAACTTAATTTTGTACATGGCTAGACTTTCCATTAAAAGCTGAATAAATAAATATCAATACGTACAACGACCAAGCTGACTTGCAACAAAAGAATATTTAAAGACAGTAGGTACACATTTAGGTATGCTTAAATGTTGTAGATGTCCTGCAAGCAAACCAAACAAAAAAAAAGGATTTTAACTTCCTTGGGGATCTTTCTTCCTAAACAATTGACTCAATTAGAGCCTACAGTAGGACTGGACATAGCAAAACAAGCTTATCTGTGTGAATTATAAAATATCCAGCTCAACACTCTGACAAAAGAATTGATATCACTTGCATCTGGGTTGTAATGTATAGGACTGTCAAGTCCACATGCACAGGCATATCCTTTCCCTCTGCTGCAAGACTGAAGTTAGCATTTGGTATGAATAACAAAGCACTAATTTACCTGCCCTAGTGAAGCTTTTCTTACACTTCGTTTTTTGCTCCTGTTTAGCACAATCTTTCCATTTTCAATCATGAACTCATATCCTTGCTTCTGGAAGTAGATATCACATCTTGGGAGAGTGGTTGGTTTGACCTATGAAGTAGAAGCAATGAGACAGGATGCAGCATTGTCTCAGCAATTTTGAAGGGCTTGGTAAGCAGCTAACAGGAAATCCCTATTCTTAAAACAAGCTCTATTCTCTGCTGCATGAAACCCTGTAACATGGCCCAGCAACTGCTGGAAACCCTTTTCCTTCACTTACTATTAGGTTACAGTTCTTCTCATAAACTGTGTCCCAGACATCTGTTTTCCATTTAATTACTGGACAGTAGGATGCGTACTGTCTTTGATTATAGCTAAATATTTGTGGATGTGACCTGCAAATAAACTTTTTTTAAAATTATTACTTCTCCATAGCTTCTGGACAAAACATTGGAGAAGAAATTTTAGTAAAATGTAGGCAGCGGAAGGGACACATTCCAGCAGGATGAGACGTGTACTGTGCATGGGGGAAAATCTACCCCAATTTTGTGGAATAAATAAATGTTCTAAAAACATTGTGGATGGATGCCAAATTCTAAAGGAAATCAAGCTACAATCAGTTTCTTTATATAAGGCAGCAGGAATGAATCAAATGGAGCAGAGAACAATTTAGTTTTTCCTTTGTTAGAACTTTCCAGAAGAATCAAAGTTTGTGATAGCTTCTCCCCGAGCTGTTGGCAACTCTCACACTCTCATTCAAATATATAAATTAATTTCACTAATTTATGCTAGGCCAGCCCACACCTGAGGAGCAGCAAGGATAGCTTTGCAGGTCACCACAGCATGTAGTAATAGCCACAGTTACGGAAGACATGGGAGGCAAAGAAGAATCGAGAATGATCAAGAAACTTGCTTTGTATCAACCATCATATGGGTCTATTTTCCATATGATGCCTTAACAGCCAACTACATACCAAGGGTGCAGAACCAGAAAGGGGCGCTGCATGCTCAGCTTCATAAATATAATAATCCAGGGGCAAAAAGAAGTAGCCTGGGGCTGGCTCATTGCACTGGCGGCCCACGATGTTGGGAAGGCACTTGCACTGACCGTCCTCTGGTGAGCACCTAGGGCAGGAGTTGGTATGGGGAGGACATGAGTGCAGCATTTCTGAGTTCTCTCAGCATGAGAGCAGCTCAGCTCCACCCTTGTTTCACCTTTGTTTCTTCCACTGTGGGACTGTCCCCACTATTAAACTTCTTTCCACCATTCTCTCTATCCCTGTTTCCTCTGTCCAATGCTGCATTTATTTAGTTCTGTTTCATCACTTAGGAGATGTGACATGTCATGGCTTTTTCCATCCGTTCCACCAGAAGCACAGAGGCTTTTCTTTTCTGATCATTTGTTGCCATCTATTTCTCTATCTGTTTCTTGTACCCATTTTGATATCTATTACCATATTCACTAAGCATCTATCCCATATACTTTTAGAAACAGGACATGAGGTCACTAGCATCTTTGATCTGAGTGATATGGTAGTTTTCATATATTTATGCTCTTGTTTCACACATCAGATGACGACTAGGTTTGATTTCTTGCTGACAAATACAAGCCAAGGAAGCTGAGGATTTGTTCTGCAGCACTGGATGTATCTAACAGGTAAGATTTCAGCCTAACAGAGTCCTGGGCAAGCCCATGTGAAACAAAACTGGCCTCTTGATTAATATGTTTTGAATATGAGTCAATGCTTAAGAAAAAAAAAATAAAAAAAAATATTTTAAAAAAAGATATTTCTAGCTTTTGAAGTGTGGAAAGGAGGCTAAATTAAAAGTATCACTTGTACCTTCTAATTTCTACTGATATTAGGGCCAGTGGTTCTCTCAAACTATGCAGCTTGTATTTTGTATTAAACTTATCTTAACTCCAGCTGATCTAAAACTGGCTTTGAAGGTAGAAGATAAATCCCCCTTAAAATCGCAGCTAGATCTCCAAGATCCCAACATGACTTTATACTCTTCATGCATGATGAAAATACATCTACAGTCTATTTTCCTGAGTACTGAGACTCTATTAACCTAGCTAGAAAATCTAATGCTAGAGTTTGTGAAAATTAAAAATGAGACAAAACTTGAAGAACATTAACTTACAAGTTATCCTGGGATCCACCAATGTCACAGTCACATGGAGAACAGCCATACACGCTCTTGCCAAGACCCCAGTATCCCTCCTGGGGTAAAAAGAAAGTGAAAGATTTTTCTTAATAGCAAGTAAGGTCTTTTCCAACCTGAGTGATTCTATGATTCTATTCTATGATTAATGCTGTAGTCTACTCCTGGGATGTCTGCCTGTGCTTGGCTGTGTGAGATTGCTGCTCATATGCTCATATGCTGCTCAAAAAGCATGGGTGCTCAGACACTGTCAGAAGAACCAGGTATTTTCCATCTTTGTAAATGAGTTGCTCTGGAAATAGCAAAGATAACATTGCATTTCCTTTTCCATGAGTGTTGCTTCTGGTGCAAATAGATTGCACTAACTTTCATAAGCAGTAGAAAACGACTGAATGTCTGAATGTGTCCATGCAAAATGGAAGAGTATAGCTGTAAAATTAGTTTGTATTTTGACTAAATCTAATTGATTACTTTTTTAGCAATGATTGTTCCCTTCATGATGAAGGGAAAAAGGCCATGAGCTCCTGTTTTTTATGAAAATACTGACTGCAAATATTCTGAGAGCAGCTAAATCCACAGATAACCAGGACAGGGTGGCAGTATTTCACAGCCTAAGGCACAGAGGATGCTTTTTCCATTCATATTTCTTCATCATCCAGAGACTGCTAAGGAGAGATTGTGACTTAATCTGAGGACATCTTCAGTCTCTGAACAAAGGCCGTTTTCAGCTCTTCACTGCATTCCTCATTGGTGAGCACAATCCTAGCCCATGAACACAAAGTGAGCCCAATGGAAGCCCAGACTCAGAGACAAACCCTGGAGCTGTCCCATGCCAGGGTGGAGACACTTCCTTGGTAAAAACCAGATGGTCCTCATATTCCCTAAATAGCTTCATCACACAAGAAATAACGTCCTGTACACAGAACCGATGCCATTTTTTCCTTTGATGAAATGCCATGCCAGAGCCCACAGGAAGGCAGGAGATGGGAGAGGAGACTTCTAAAACAGATGCAGAGAGCCAGCACAAAAGAAAAACAAAACTGTCCAGACACGTACAACACACTTCTCACAGCGCCGGCCCATGGTGAACCGCTGGCAGAGGCACTCCCCAGTGGCAGGGTCACAGACGGAGAAAGGCAAAGTGCCGGCAGCATCACAGTTGCAGGCTGTGGGGAGAGAAATGTGTGGTTGCCTCAGTTGGTCTTGGTGACAGTAGCAGGGATGGGATGTGTCTATCAGCAAGCCTCACTCTGAGGAGTGGCTGGCTGGAAGCTCTCACAGCCAGGCAGCAGCTCCTTTAATCTACAAAGTGTTTAGCAGCAAGAAGAGCCCCAAAATACTCTCTAGGGAATTTAAGCACCAGGCAGAGGAGGCAAAATGTGTAACAGGCACCTCAGTCAGAAGATGCCTTCAGACTTCAGAAGGTTTGTTTCTGGCCCACATGCATCCTACATCAGTGATGTTTTGAGTGCGAAAACAAAAACGTGAGTGGAGTGTGCAGACTGGGGTGATATTTCCATCTCCTATTTCTTCAAAAGCAATACATTTACGTCCCAGTGAACACCTTCTAAATGCATTTGAGAAAACACTTCTGACTATGGCTTCCCAGGAAGAGTCAAAAGTGTTTTCTGAAGACCAAGAACATGCCCTTGACATGAGATCATAGCAGCCAATTGGGTGCTTTGTAACACAGAGAGTATCCGTGAGTTACTGTGTGCATCTGTGCATTTAAGTACTCCCATCTCTTAAAAATGCTTTGTGAAGAGCAAAAGTGGTAGTTTACATACGCTGGCAACCCTGTGGGTCGCTGCCTCTCAGCCCGAAATGGTTGGCCTTGCACTTGTCACAGCGGACACCCTCCGTGTTCTCCTTGCACAGGCACCGGCCTGCCACCGTTCCCAGCACAGGGTCTGTGCGGCTCTCACACGCACCGTGGTGCAGTGTGCCCTCTGGGTCACAGCTGCAGGCTGCAGGCAGAGACAAAGAGACATAGGAAAGCATATTTAGATATAGGCATGAAATTGGACAACTGCAGCTGTTACAGTTCAGCGTTGTTGTGAAGACTGGAGATGTCCATCCACACCTACTGTGCTGGCGGCTGCGCTTTCAAAGTACAGTCAGTATTAAGAAATATTTCAGAAGGGTTTTCAAGATCAACTTTTTCTCTGGAGGAGAGTTACAGTCTTCAGTAGAAATTTATCCTTCTCCTTAGGCAGAAATGGGTGTTGCTCATCCACTCCTGATGCTCTCCACCTGGGAGAACCAAGGCTCTGTGCTTCTGGGGATCCTTTTGTGAAAGCTGCAGTGTACAGAGGAGTACCACCAGGGACCCCACTACCCAGGGACGGCCTGAACTGGCCATGGCTGAGTAATTTGCTAGAAAGGATGGGATCAGCAGGGGCCACCGCCTTCATGATATATCTCACTTTCTGTTCAGGCTGTTTCTCACCGCACTGCTAACATCTACCATCACTTCCCTGGGTAATCTCCCCTTGGCTCCTTAAGAACTTTCCATGCCAATCAATTATGACAAATTATGCTCAAAGCATCTTTCCTATCCTGTGATAATACTGAACTAACTTTTCAAAAGACAAGCTTGCATGCCTGAAAGCTTATTTTTAAATATATGACAAATATTTAGAAAACATATTCCTCCTCCCACCATTTCACTCCTGTAATTCATGACTGTCACAAAAGCAACAGTGATTCTGCTGGTCCGTTTTCTACTGACCCTGTTCAGAAAAAATGAGATTGGCCCTGCCTGTGGCAGGGGGGTTGGAACTTGGTGATTCTTGGGGTCCCTTCCAATCCAAGGGAAGTTATTCTTTGATTCTGTGATTCTGTGATGACATCCCTGCTGGACTGAAAGCTGAGTTTAGCAGTGAGCTGGAATATGCGGCTCCCTGTACAGTGCTATTTCAAGGACAGTGTTGTGCAGATATTTTGTAAGGTAGTTTGGAAGTTGTAGGTTCAGAAACACTTCTACAGCCACATACAAGTATGAGGATGCAATAGGGCTCAGAGCAAATAGATGCTAAAATAGGGAATCTTACGGAGGCAGGCATGAGGGTCCGAGATGGCTTTGTGTGGATCCTGGTAAAAGAAGAGCTTGCACTGATCACAGTGTTGCCCAGTGGTATTGTGCTGGCAGTCCTCGCAGACCCCACCGCTGACCCCACCACTGGCCTGGTACACGGCCATGTCGAAGTGGCACCTGCCAGAGTGGCCATTGCAGTTACAGCCTGCAGCCAGAAACAAAAAGGGGATAATTAACACCAGAGTTCCTAGTGTGTCTTGCCACCACTGTGTCTACCTTTACAACAGGTTTACTTGCTACGCATATGATTTCAATGTTCCAGCAAGATTACAGCCTTCCAGTCCTTGCACTTTACCACTCAGGGCAAATTGCAGCATACAGATTCTGCAAACAATGGTGCTCATATTGCAAATTCTGGTTTTGCTGCCATCAACAATATTTATTGGATTTACACATGCAGCGAAGCAGGAATGTAATGATGCTAAGACTGGGGACTAACTGAAAAAAAAAACCAAAAAAACAAAAAAACACAACCAAACCTGAAACACAAGACAGCAGAAAAATGTTGGAGACAAGGGGGAGAGAGACCAAAGGTGAAGAATGCTAAATCTCTCACCTTCAGAAGTGAGCAGTCTGCATAGGAGGCAGTTCTGAGTCATTTCAAAGCCTTGTCTTGGGCATCTATTCATGTCTTAAAGTAAAAACCAAGTCAGGAGGACCATGGCAGCAGGCTCCAGGCACCTCGTGCAGGGCTGGCACTACACAAGTGGCAATGTTTCAGGCTGGCATAGCAGCTGCCAGACCTTGTGAGAAACTGTGTGTGCTTCCAATCATGCCTCAAGGAGACAAGCCCTCAGCCTGCCATTTCCCCCACACAGGGAGCAGCAGCATCCCCCCATAAAATGCCCTACAGGCACCAGAACTGGACCTTACCTACACTTTGAGAAAAACCCACACAGGTGTGTCTGCCTGTTACAGAGTGGAGAACACCCCTCCACTGAAGAAAGATTTAACTAAATACCCGATACAGATCTTCATCTATTATTCTTTTATGTCCTACATTATTCATCATTGTGGAAATAAATAATTCAGCCCTGTCTATATGCTTGTTTCATTTGCAAGAAAGACCCTAAGTTAAGCAATAAATGTTCCTCTGGCATCAGCAGCTTTTCCTTTATTTTTCCTTTTCTCTTTATTAAAAATAAGAATGTGAAAGTTCACCTAGGGCAACAGCACCGATAGACACATGAATCCATCTGTTTTTTCTAGATGAGGCATGGAAAATGTTCCATCCCAGAAACCATCTGATAGTGCACTGTGCTGTGACTGTGCTGCACCCACCCCCCAGTAACCACAAAGGAAAAAAAAATGTTTGAGTTTTGGAGCCATAAAAAAAAACCAACAACAATGAGTTACGTTTGCAAGCATTGTCTTGTGCCCCTTCAGCTGGCCTCCAGGGAGCGTCGTTGTAGAAATCTTTACATCTTTCACAGGACAAGCCTTCAGTGTTGTGGCGGCAGATACATCGCCCATGCACCTGCAAGGTAGTGAGACGGATGAGACATGGTGAGGAGAGGAGGGGAGAGGAGGGGAGAGGAGAGGAGAGGAGAGGAGAGGAGAGGA